>NW_027043053.1:0-300000 GCF_036013475.1 Columba livia
TATGAAGAAAGAAGTAAGAAAGAAGTAAGAAAAAAGTAAGAAAGAAGTAAGAAAGAAGTAAGAAAGAAAGAAGAAAGAAGTAAGAAAGAAGTAAGAAAGAAGTAAGAAAGAAGTAAGAAGGAAGTAAGAAAGAAGAAAGAAAGAAGTAAGAAAGAAGTATGAAAGAAGTAAGAAAGAAGAAAGAAAGAAGTAAGAAAGAAGTAAGAAAGAAGTAAGAAAGAATTAAAAAAGAAAGAAGAAAGAAGAAAGAAAGAAGTAAGAAAGAAGTAAGAAAGAAGTAAGAAAGAAGTAAGAAAGAAGTAAGAAAGAAGTAAGAAAGAAGTAAAAATGAATGATAAAAGAAGTAAGAAAGAAGTAAGAAAGAAGTAAGAAAGAAGTAAGAAAGAAGAAAGAAAGAAGAAAGAAGTAAGAAAGAAGTAAGGAAGAAGAAAGAAAGAAGTAAGAAAGAAGAAAGAAAGAAGTAAGAAAGAAGTAAGAAAGAAGTAAGAAAGAAGTAAGAAAGAAAGAAGAAAGAAGTAAGAAAGAAGTAAGAAAAAAGAAAGAAAGAAGTAAGAAGGAATTAAGAAAGAAGTAAGAAAGAAGAAAGAAAGAAGTATGAAAGAATGAAGAAAGAAGTAAGAAAGAAGTAAGAAAGAAGTAAGAAAGAAGTAAGAAAGAAGTTTGAAAGAAGTAAGAAATAAGTAAGAAAGAAGTAAGAAAGAAGTAAGAAAGAAGTAAGAAAGAAAGAAGTAAGAAAGAAGTAAGAAAGAAGTAAGAAAGAAGTAAGAAGAAAAAATAAGTAAGAAAGAAGTAAGAATGAAGTACGAAAGAAGTAAGAAAGAGGTAAGAAAGGAGTAAGAAAGAAAGAAGAAAGAAGTAAGAAAGAAGTAAGAAAGAAGTATGAAAGAAGTAAGAAAGAAGAAAGAAAGAAGTAAGAAAGAAGTAAGAAAGAAGTAAAAAGGAATGAAGAAAGAAGTAAGAAAGAAGTAAGAAAGAAGTAAGAAAGAAGTAAGAAAGAAGAAAGAAAGAAGTACAAAAGAAGTAAGAAAGAAGTATGAAAGAATTAAGAAAGAAGAAAGAAAGAAGTACGAAAGAAGTAATAAAGAAGTAAGAAAGAAGTAAGAAAGAAGTAAGAAAGAAAGAAGAAAGAAGTAAGAAAGAAGTAAGAAGGAATGAAGAAAGAAGTAAGAAAGAAGTAAGAAGGAATGAAGAAAGAAGTAAGAAAGAAGTAAGAAAGAAGTAAAAAGGAATGAAGAAAGAAATAAGAAAGAAGTAAGAAAGAAGTAAGAAAGAAGTAAGAAAGAAGTAAGAAAGGAAGAAGAAAGAAGTAAGGAAGAAGAAAGAAAGAAGCATGAAAGAAGTAAGAAAGAAGTAAGAAAGAAAGAAGTAAGAAAGAAGTAAGAAAGAAGTTAGAAAGAAGTAAGAAAGAAGTAAGAAAGAAGTTAGAAAGAAGTAAGAAATAAGTAAGAAAGAAGTAAGAAATAAGTAAGAAAGAAGTAAGAAAGAAAGAAGTAAGAAAGAAGTAAGAAAGAAGAAAGAAAGAAGTAAGAAAGAAGAAAAAAGAAGTTAGCAAGAAGTAAGAAAGAAGTAAGAAAGAAGTAAGAAAGAAGTAAGAAAGAAGAAAGAAAGAAGAAAGAAAGAAAGAAGAAAGAAGTAAGAAAGAAGTAAGAAAGAAGTAAGAAAGAAGTAAGAAAGAAGTAAGAAGGAATGAAGAAAGAAGTAAGAAAGAAGTAAGAAAGAAGAAAGAAAGAAGTAAGAAAGAAGAAAGAAAGAAGGAAGCAAGAAGTAAGAAAGAAGTAAGAAAGAAGTTAGAAAGAAGTAAGGAAGAAGTAAGAAAGAAGTAAGAAAGAAAGAAGAAAGAAGAAAGAAGTAAGAAAGAAGTAAGAAAGAAGTAAGAAAGAAGAAAAAAGAGGTTAGAAAGAAGTAAGAAAGAAGTATGAAAGAAATAAGAAAGAAGAAAGAAAGAAGGAAGAAAGAAGTAAGAAAGAAGTAAAAAAGAAGTAAGAAAAAAGTAAGAAAGAAAGAAGAAAGTAGTAAGAAAGAAGTAAGAAAGAAGTAAGAAAGAAGTATGAAAGAAGTAAGAAAGAAGAAAGAAAGAAGTAAGAAAGAAGAAAGAAAGAAGTAAGAAAGAAGTAAGAAAGAAAGAAGAAAGAAGTAAGAAAGAAGTAAGAAAGAAGTAAGAAAGAAAGAAGAGAAAGAAGAAGAAAGAAAGAAGTAAGAAAGAAGTAAGAAAGAAGTAAGAAAGAAGTAAGAGAGAAGAAAAAAGGAATGAAGAAAGAAGTAAGAAAGAAGTAAGAAAGAAAGAAGTAAGAAAGAAGAAAGAAAGAAGTAAGAAAGATGTAAGAAAGAAGTAAGAAAGAAGTAAGAAAGAAAGAAGAAAGAAGAAAGAAAGAAGTAAGAAAGAAGTAAGAAAGAAGTAAGAAAGAAGTAAGAAAGAAGTAAAAAGGAATGAAGAAAGAAGTAAGAAAGAAGTAAGAAAGAAGTAAGAAAGAAGTAGAAAGAAGTAAGAAAGAAGTAAAAGGAATGAAGAAAGAAGTAAGAAAGAAGTAAGAGAGAAGTAAGAAAGAAGTAAGAAAGAAGTAAGAAAGAAGTAAGAAGAAGTAAGAAAGAAGTATGAAAGAAGTAAGAAATAAGAAAGAAAGAAATAAGAAAGAAGTAAGAAAGAAGTAAGAAAGAATTAAAAAGAAAGAAGAAAGAAGAAAGAAAGAAGAAAGAAAGAAGTAAGAAAGAAGTAAGAAAGAAGTAAGAAAGAAGTAAGAAAGAAGTAAGAAAGAAGAAAGAAAGAAGAAAGAAGTAAGAAAGAAGTAAGAAAGAAGAAAGAAAGAAGTAAGAAAGAAGAAAGAAAGAAGTAAGAAAGAAGTAAGAAAGAAGTAAGAAAGAAGTAAGAAAGAAAGAAGAAAGAAGTAAGAAAGAAGTAAGAAAGAAGAAAGAAAGAATTAAGAAGGAATGAAGAAAGAAGTAAGAAAGAAGAAAGAAAGAAGTATGAAAGAATGAAGAAAGAAGTAAGAAAGAAGTAAGAAAGAAGTATGAAAGAATGAAGAAAGAAGTAAGAAAGAAGTAAGAAAGAAGTAAGAAAGAAGTAAGAAAGAAGTTAGAAAGAAGTAAGAAATAAGTAAGAAAGAAGTAAGAAAGAAGTAAGAAAGAAGTAAGAAAGAAAGAAGTAAGAAAGAAGTAAGAAAGAAGTAAGAAAGAAGTAAGAAGAAAAAATAAGTAATAAAGAAGTAAGAAAGAAGTACCAAAGAAGTAAGAAAGAAGTAAGAAAGAAGTATGAAAGAAGTAAGAAAGAAGAAAGAAAGAAGTAAGAAAGAAGTAAGAAAGAAGTAAAAAGGAATGAAGAAAGAAGTAAGAAAGAAGTAAGAAAGAAGTAAGAAAGAAGTATGAAAGAAGTAAGAAAGAAGAAAGAAAGAAGTAAGAAAGAAGTAAGAAAGAAGTAAAAAGGAATGAAGAAAGAAGTAAGAAAGAAGTAAGAAAGAAGTAAGAAAGAAGAAAGAAAGAAGTACGAAAGAAGTAAGAAAGAAGTATGAAAGAATTAAGAAAGAAGAAAGAAAGAAGTACGAAAGAAGTAAGAAAGAAGTAAAAAAGAAGTAAGAAAGAAGTAAGAAAGAAAGAAGAAAGAAGTAAGAAAGAAGTAAGAAAGAAGTAAGAAAGAAGTAAGAAAGAATTAAAAAGGAATGAAGAAAGAAGGAAGAAAGAAGAAAGAAAGATGTAAAAAGGAATGAAGAAAGAAGTACGAAAGAAGTAAGAAAGAAGTAAGAAGAAAGACGAACGAAGTAAGGAAGCAGAAAGAAAGAAGTATGACAGCAGTAAGAAAGAAGAAAGAAAGAAGTAAGAAAGAAGTACGAAGAAGTTAGAAGAAGTAAGAAAGAAGTAAGAAAGAAGTAGAAAGAAGTAAGAAATAAGGAAGAAAGAAGTAAGAAAGAAGTAAGAAAGAAGAAGTAAGAAAGAAGTAAGAAAGAAGAAAGAAGAAGAAGGTAAGAAGAAGAAAAGAAGTTAGCAAGAAGTAAGAAAGAAGTTAGAAAGAAGTAAGAAATAAGTAAGAAAGAAGAAAGAAAGAAGAAAGAAAGAAAGAAGAAAGAAGTAAGAAAGAAGTATGAAAGAAGTAAGAAAGAAGTAAGAAATAAGTAAGAAAGAAGTAAGAAAGAAGTAAGAAAGAAGTAAAAAGGAATGAAGAAAGAAGTAAGAAAGAAGTAAGAAAGAAGTAAAAAGGAATGAAGAAAGAAGTAAGAAAGAAGTAAGAAAGAAGTAAGAAAGAAGTAAGAAAGAAAGAAGAAAAAAGTAAGGAAGAAGAAAGAAAGAAGTATGAAAGAAGTAAGAAAGAAGTAAGAAAGAAAGAAGTAAGAAAGAAGTAAGAAAGAAGTTAGAAAGAAGTAAGAAAGAAGTAAGAAAGAAGTTAGAAAGAAGTAAGAAATAAGTAAGAAAGAAGTAAGAAAGAAGTAAGAAATAAGTAAGAAAGAGGTTAGAAAGAAGTAAGAAAGAAGTAAGAAAATGTAAGAAAGAAGTAAGAAATAAGTAAGAAAGAAGTAAGAAAGAAGTAAGAAAGAAGTAAGAAAGTAAGAAGTAAGAAAGAAGTAAGAAAGAAGTAAGAAAGAAGAAAGAAAGAAGAAAGAAAGAAGTAAGAAAGAATTCAGAAAGAAGTAAGAAAGAAGAAAGTAAGAAGAAAGAAAGAAAGAACAAAGAAGTAAGAAAGAAGTAAGAAATAAGTAAGAAAGAAGTAAGAAATAAAGAAGAAAGAAGAAAGAAAGAAGTAAGAAAAAAGTTAGAAAGCAGTAAGAAATAAGTAAGAAAGAAGTAAGAAAGAAGTAAGAAAGAAGTAAGAAAGAAAGAAGTAAGAAAGAAGTAAGAAAGAAGTAAGAAAGAAGAAAAAAGAAGTTAGAAATAAGTATGAAAGAATTAAGAAAGAAGTAAGAAAGAAGTAAGAAAGAAGTAAGAAGGAATGAAGAAAGAAGTAAGAAAGAAGTAAGAAGGAATGAAGAAAGAAGTAAGAGAGAAGTAAGAAAGAAGTAAGAAAGAAGTAAGAAAGAAGTATGAAAGAAGTAAGAAAGAAGAAAGAAAGAATTAAGAAAGAAGTAAGAAAGAAGTAAGAAAGAAAGAAGAAAGAAGAAAGAAAGAAGTAAGAAAGAAGTAAGAAAGAAGTAAGAAAGAATTAAGAAAGAAGTAAAAAGGAATGAAGAAAGAAGTAAGAAAGAAGTAAGAAAAAAGTAAGAAAGAAGTAAGAAAGAAGTAAGAAAGAAAGAAGAAAGAAGTAAGAAAGAAGTAAGAAAGAAGTAAGAAAGAAGTAAGAAGGAAGTAGAGAAAGAAGAAAGAAAGAAGTAAGAAAGAAGTATGAAAGAAGTAAGAAAGAAGAAAGAAAGAAGTAAGAAAGAAGTAAGAAAGAAGTAAGAAAGAATTAAAAAAGAAAGAAGAAAGAAGAAAGAAAGAAGTAAGAAAGGAGTAAGAAAGAAGTAAGAAAGAAGTAAGAAAGAAGTAAAAATGAATGAAAAAAGAAGTAAGAAAGAAGTAAGAAAGAAGTAAGAAAGAAGTAAGAAAGAAGAAAGAAAGAAGAAAGAAGTAAGAAAGAAGTTAGAAAGAAGAAAGAAAGAAGTAAGAAAGAAGAAAGAAAGAAGTAAGAAAGAAGTAAGAAAGAAGTAAGAAAGAAGTAAGAAAGAAAGAAGAAAGAAGTAAGAAAGAAGTAAGAAAAAAGAAAGAAAGAAGTAAGAAGGAATTAAGAAAGAAGTAAGAAAGAAGAAAGAAAGAAGTATGAAAGAATGAAGAAAGAAGTAAGAAAGAAGTAAGAAAGAAGTAAGAAAGAAGTAAGAAAGAAGTTTGAAAGAAGTAAGAAATAAGTAAGAAAGAAGTAAGAAAGAAGTAAGAAAGAAGTAAGAAAGAAAGAAGTAAGAAAGAAGTAAGAAAGAAGTAAGAAAGAATTAAGAAGAAAAAATAAGTAAGAAAGAAGTAAGAAAGAAGTACGAAAGAAGTAAGAAAGAAGTAAGAAATAAGTAAGAAGGAATGAAGAAAGAAAGAAGAAAGAAGAAAGAAGTAAGAAAGAAGTAAGAAAGAG
The DNA here is from genome assembly GCF_036013475.1 of Columba livia. Taxonomy (NCBI): domain Eukaryota; kingdom Metazoa; phylum Chordata; class Aves; order Columbiformes; family Columbidae; genus Columba; species Columba livia. The sequence continues at coordinate 6,017 of NW_027043053.1, forward strand.
GTAAGAAAGGAGTAAGAAAGAAGTAAGAAAGAAGTAAAAATGAATGAAGAAAGAAGTAAGAAAGAAGTAAGAAAGAAGTAAGAAAGAAGTAAGAAAGAAGAAAGAAAGAAGAAAGAAGTAAGAAAGAAGTAAGAAAGAAGAAAGAAAGAAGTAAGAAAGAAGAAAGAAAGAAGTAAGAAAGAAGTAAGAAAGAAGTAAGAAAGAAGAAAGAAAGAAAGAAGAAAGAAGTAAGAAAGAAGTAAGAAAAAAGAAAGAGAGAAGTAAGAAGGAATGAAGAAAGAAGTAAGAAAGAAGAAAGAAAGAAGTATGAAAGAATGAAGAAAGAAGTAAGAAAGAAGTAAGAAAGAAGAAAGAAGTAAGAAAGAAAGAAAGAAGAAAGAAGTAAGAAAGAAGTATGAAAGAAGTAAGAAAGAAGTAAGAAATAAGTAAGAAAGGAGTAAGAAAGAAGTAAGAAAGAAGTAAAAAGGAATGAAGAAAGAAGTAAGAAAGAAGTAAGAAAGAAGTAAAAAGGAATGAAGAAAGAAGTAAGAAAGAAGTAAGAAAGAAGTAAGAAAGAAGTAAGAAAGAAAGAAGAAAAAAGTAAGGAAGAAGAAAGAAAGAAGTATGAAAGAAGTAAGAAAGAAGTAAGAAAGAAAGAAGTAAGAAAGAAGTAAGAAAGAAGTAAGAAAGAAGATAGAAAGAAGTAAGAAAGAAGTAAGAAAGAAGTTAGAAAGAAGTAAGAAATAAGTAAGAAAGAAGTAAGAAAGAAGTAAGAAATAAGTAAGAAAGAGGTTAGAAAGAAGTAAGAAAGAAGTAAGAAAATGTTAGAAAGAAGTAAGAAATAAGTAAGAAAGAAGTAAGAAAGAAGTAAGAAAGAAGTAAGAAAGTAAGAAGTAAGAAAGAAGTAAGAAAGAAGTAAGAAAGAAGAAAGAAAGAAGAAAGAAAGAAGTAAGAAAGAAGTAAGAAAGAAGTAAGAAAGAAGAAAGTAAGAAGAAAGAAAGAAAGAACAAAGAAGTAAGAAAGAAGTAAGAAATAAGTAAGAAAGAAGTAAGAAATAAAGAAGAAAGAAGAAAGAAAGAAGTAAGAAAGAAGTTAGAAAGCAGTAAGAAATAAGTAAGAAAGAAGTAAGAAAGAAGTAAGAAAGAAGTAAGAAAGAAAGAAGTAAGAAAGAAGTAAGAAAGAAGTAAGAAAGAAGAAAAAAGAAGTTAGAAATAAGAATGAAAGAATTAAGAAAGAAGTAAGAAAGAAGTAAGAAAGAAGTAAGAAGGAATGAAGAAAGAAGTAAGAAAGAAGTAAGAAGGAATGAAGAAAGAAGTAAGAGAGAAGTAAGAAAGAAGTAAGAAAGAAGTAAGAAAGAAGTATGAAAGAAGTAAGAAAGAAGAAAGAAAGAATTAAGAAAGAAGTAAGAAAGAAGTAAGAAAGAAGTAAGAAAGAAAGAAGAAAGAAGAAAGAAAGAAGTAAGAAAGAAGTAAGAAAGAAGTAAGAAATAATTAAGAAAGAAGTAAAAAGGAATGAAGAAAGAAGTAAGAAAGAAGTAAGAAAGAAAGAAGAAAGAAGTAAGAAAGAAGTAAGAAAGAAGTAAGAAAGAAGTAAGAAAGAAGTAAGAAGGAAGTAAGAAAGAAGAAAGAAAGAAGTAAGAAAGAAGTATGAAAGAAGTAAGAAAGAAGTAAGAAAGAAAGAAGAAAGAAGTAAGAAAGAAGTAAGAAAGAAGTAAGAAAGAAGTAAGAAAGAAGTAAGAAAGAATTAAGAAAGAAGTAAAAAGGAATGAAGAAAGAAGTAAGAAAGAAGTAAGAAAAAAGTAAGAAAGAAGTAAGAAAGAAGTAAGAAAGAAAGAAGAAAGAAGTAAGAAAGAAGTAAGAAAGAAGTAAGAAAGAAGTAAGAAGGAAGTAGAGAAAGAAGAAAGAAAGAAGTAAGAAAGAAGTATGAAAGAAGTAAGAAAGAAGAAAGAAAGAAGTAAGAAAGAAGTAAGAAAGAAGTAAGAAAGAATTAAAAAAGAAAGAAGAAAGAAGAAAGAAAGAAGTAAGAAAGAAGTAAGAAAGAAGTAAGAAAGAAGTAAGAAAGAAGTAAAAATGAATGAAAAAAGAAGTAAGAAAGAAGTAAGAAAGAAGTAAGAAAGAAGTAAGAAAGAAGAAAGAAAGAAGAAAGAAGTAAGAAAGAAGTAAGAAAGAAGAAAGAAAGAAGTAAGAAAGAAGAAAGAAAGAAGTAAGAAAGAAGTAAGAAAGAAGTAAGAAAGAAGTAAGAAAGAAAGAAGAAAGAAGTAAGAAAGAAGTAAGAAAAAAGAAAGAAAGAAGTAAGAAGGAATTAAGAAAGAAGTAAGAAAGAAGAAAGAAAGAAGTATGAAAGAATGAAGAAAGAAGTAAGAAAGAAGTAAGAAAGAAGTAAGAAAGAAGTAAGAAAGAAGTTTGAAAGAAGTAAGAAATAAGTAAGAAAGAAGTAAGAAAGAAGTAAGAAAGAAGTAAGAAAGAAAGAAGTAAGAAAGAAGTAAGAAAGAAGTAAGAAAGAAGTAAGAAGAAAAAATAAGTAAGAAAGAAGTAAGAAAGAAGTACGAAAGAAGTAAGAAAGAAGTAAGAAATAAGTAAGAAGGAATGAAGAAAGAAAGAAGAAAGAAGAAAGAAGTAAGAAAGAAGTAAGAAAGAAGTAAGAAAGAGGTAAGAAAGGAGTAAGAAAGAAGTAAGAAAGAAGTAAAAATGAATGAAGAAAGAAGTAAGAAAGAAGTAAGAAAGAAGTAAGAAAGAAGTAAGAAAGAAGAAAGAAAGAAGAAAGAAGTAAGAAAGAAGTAAGAAAGAAGAAAGAAAGAAGTAAGAAAGAAGAAAGAAAGAAGTAAGAAAGAAGTAAGAAAGAAGTAAGAAAGAAGAAAGAAAGAAAGAAGAAAGAAGTAAGAAAGAAGTAAGAAAAAAGAAAGAGAGAAGTAAGAAGGAATGAAGAAAGAAGTAAGAAAGAAGAAAGAAAGAAGTATGAAAGAATGAAGAAAGAAGTAAGAAAGAAGTAAGAAAGAAGAAAGAAGTAAGAAAGAAAGAAAGAAGAAAGAAGTAAGAAAGAAGTATGAAAGAAGTAAGAAAGAAGTAAGAAATAAGTAAGAAAGGAGTAAGAAAGAAGTAAGAAAGAAGTAAAAAGGAATGAAGAAAGAAGTAAGAAAGAAGTAAGAAAGAAGTAAAAAGGAATGAAGAAAGAAGTAAGAAAGAAGTAAGAAAGAAGTAAGAAAGAAGTAAGAAAGAAAGAAGAAAAAAGTAAGGAAGAAGAAAGAAAGAAGTATGAAAGAAGTAAGAAAGAAGTAAGAAAGAAAGAAGTAAGAAAGAAGTAAGAAAGAAGTAAGAAAGAAGATAGAAAGAAGTAAGAAAGAAGTAAGAAAGAAGTTAGAAAGAAGTAAGAAATAAGTAAGAAAGAAGTAAGAAAGAAGTAAGAAATAAGTAAGAAAGAGGTTAGAAAGAAGTAAGAAAGAAGTAAGAAAATGTTAGAAAGAAGTAAGAAATAAGTAAGAAAGAAGTAAGAAAGAAGTAAGAAAGAAGTAAGAAAGTAAGAAGTAAGAAAGAAGTAAGAAAGAAGTAAGAAAGAAGAAAGAAAGAAGAAAGAAAGAAGTAAGAAAGAAGTAAGAAAGTAGTAAGAAAGAAGAAAGTAAGAAGAAAGAAAGAAAGAACAAAGAAGTAAGAAAGAAGTAAGAAATAAGTAAGAAAGAAGTAAGAAATAAAGAAGAAAGAAGAAAGAAAGAAGTAAGAAAGAAGTTAGAAAGCAGTAAGAAATAAGTAAGAAAGAAGTAAGAAAGAAGTAAGAAAGAAGTAAGAAAGAAAGAAGTGAGAAAGAAGTAAGAAAGAAGTAAGAAAGAAGAAAAAAGAAGTTAGAAATAAGAATGAAAGAATTAAGAAAGAAGTAAGAAAGAAGTAAGAAAGAAGTAAGAAGGAATGAAGAAAGAAGTAAGAAAGAAGTAAGAAGGAATGAAGAAAGAAGTAAGAGAGAAGTAAGAAAGAAGTAAGAAAGAAGTAAGAAAGAAGTATGAAAGAAGTAAGAAAGAAGAAAGAAAGAATTAAGAAAGAAGTAAGAAAGAAGTAAGAAAGAAGTAAGAAAGAAAGAAGAAAGAAGAAAGAAAGAAGTAAGAAAGAAGTAAGAAAGAAGTAAGAAAGAATTAAGAAAGAAGTAAAAAGGAATGAAGAAAGAAGTAAGAAAGAAGTAAGAAAAAAGTAAGAAAGAAGTAAGAAAGAAGTAAGAAAGAAAGAAGAAAGAAGTAAGAAAGAAGTAAGAAAGAAGTAAGAAAGAAGTAAGAAGGAAGTAAGAAAGAAGAAAGAAAGAAGTAAGAAAGAAGTATGAAAGAAGTAAGAAAGAAGAAAGAAAGAAGTAAGAAAGAAGTAAGAAAGAAGTAAGAAAGAATTAAAAAAGAAAGAAGAAAGAAGAAAGAAAGAAGTAAGAAAGAAGTAAGAAAGAAGTAAGAAAGAAGTAAGAAAGAAGTAAGAAAGAAGTAAGAAAGAAGTAAAAATGAATGATAAAAGAAGTAAGAAAGAAGTAAGAAAGAAGTAAGAAAGAAGTAAGAAAGAAGAAAGAAAGAAGAAAGAAGTAAGAAAGAAGTAAGGAAGAAGAAAGAAAGAAGTAAGAAAGAAGAAAGAAAGAAGTAAGAAAGAAGTAAGAAAGAAGTAAGAAAGAAGTAAGAAAGAAAGAAGAAAGAAGTAAGAAAGAAGTAAGAAAAAAGAAAGAAAGAAGTAAGAAGGAATTAAGAAAGAAGTAAGAAAGAAGAAAGAAAGAAGTATGAAAGAATGAAGAAAGAAGTAAGAAAGAAGTAAGAAAGAAGTAAGAAAGAAGTAAGAAAGAAGTTTGAAAGAAGTAAGAAATAAGTAAGAAAGAAGTAAGAAAGAAGTAAGAAAGAAGTAAGAAAGAAAGAAGTAAGAAAGAAGTAAGAAAGAAGTAAGAAAGAAGTAAGAAGAAAAAATAAGTAAGAAAGAAGTAAGAATGAAGTACGAAAGAAGTAAGAAAGAGGTAAGAAAGGAGTAAGAAAGAAAGAAGAAAGAAGTAAGAAAGAAGTAAGAAAGAAGTATGAAAGAAGTAAGAAAGAAGAAAGAAAGAAGTAAGAAAGAAGTAAGAAAGAAGTAAAAAGGAATGAAGAAAGAAGTAAGAAAGAAGTAAGAAAGAAGTAAGAAAGAAGTAAGAAAGAAGAAAGAAAGAAGTACAAAAGAAGTAAGAAAGAAGTATGAAAGAATTAAGAAAGAAGAAAGAAAGAAGTACGAAAGAAGTAATAAAGAAGTAAGAAAGAAGTAAGAAAGAAGTAAGAAAGAAAGAAGAAAGAAGTAAGAAAGAAGTAAGAAGGAATGAAGAAAGAAGTAAGAAAGAAGTAAGAAGGAATGAAGAAAGAAGTAAGAAAGAAGTAAGAAAGAAGTAAAAAGGAATGAAGAAAGAAATAAGAAAGAAGTAAGAAAGAAGTAAGAAAGAAGTAAGAAAGAAGTAAGAAAGGAAGAAGAAAGAAGTAAGGAAGAAGAAAGAAAGAAGCATGAAAGAAGTAAGAAAGAAGTAAGAAAGAAAGAAGTAAGAAAGAAGTAAGAAAGAAGTTAGAAAGAAGTAAGAAAGAAGTAAGAAAGAAGTTAGAAAGAAGTAAGAAATAAGTAAGAAAGAAGTAAGAAATAAGTAAGAAAGAAGTAAGAAAGAAAGAAGTAAGAAAGAAGTAAGAAAGAAGAAAGAAAGAAGTAAGAAAGAAGAAAAAAGAAGTTAGCAAGAAGTAAGAAAGAAGTAAGAAAGAAGTAAGAAAGAAGTAAGAAAGAAGAAAGAAAGAAGAAAGAAAGAAAGAAGAAAGAAGTAAGAAAGAAGTAAGAAAGAAGTAAGAAAGAAGTAAGAAAGAAGTAAGAAGGAATGAAGAAAGAAGTAAGAAAGAAGTAAGAAAGAAGAAAGAAAGAAGTAAGAAAGAAGAAAGAAAGAAGGAAGCAAGAAGTAAGAAAGAAGTAAGAAAGAAGTTAGAAAGAAGTAAGGAAGAAGTAAGAAAGAAGTAAGAAAGAAAGAAGAAAGAAGAAAGAAGTAAGAAAGAAGTAAGAAAGAAGTAAGAAAGAAGAAAAAAGAGGTTAGAAAGAAGTAAGAAAGAAGTATGAAAGAAATAAGAAAGAAGAAAGAAAGAAGGAAGAAAGAAGTAAGAAAGAAGTAAAAAAGAAGTAAGAAAAAAGTAAGAAAGAAAGAAGAAAGTAGTAAGAAAGAAGTAAGAAAGAAGTAAGAAAGAAGTATGAAAGAAGTAAGAAAGAAGAAAGAAAGAAGTAAGAAAGAAGAAAGAAAGAAGTAAGAAAGAAGTAAGAAAGAAAGAAGAAAGAAGTAAGAAAGAAGTAAGAAAGAAGTAAGAAAGAAAGAAGAAAGAAGAAAGAAAGAAGTAAGAAAGAAGTAAGAAAGAAGTAAGAAAGAAGTAAGAGAGAAGAAAAAAGGAATGAAGAAAGAAGTAAGAAAGAAGTAAGAAAGAAAGAAGTAAGAAAGAAGAAAGAAAGAAGTAAGAAAGATGTAAGAAAGAAGTAAGAAAGAAGTAAGAAAGAAAGAAGAAAGAAGAAAGAAAGAAGTAAGAAAGAAGTAAGAAAGAAGTAAGAAAGAAGTAAGAAAGAAGTAAAAAGGAATGAAGAAAGAAGTAAGAAAGAAGTAAGAAAGAAGTAAGAAAGAAGTAAGAAAGAAGTAAGAAAGAAGTAAAAAGGAATGAAGAAAGAAGTAAGAAAGAAGTAAGAGAGAAGTAAGAAAGAAGTAAGAAAGAAGTAAGAAAGAAGTAAGAAAGAAGTAAGAAAGAAGTAAGAAAGAAGAAAGAAAGAAGAAAGAAGTAAGAAAGAAGTAAGAAAGAAGAAAGAAATAAGTAAGAAAGAAGAAAGAAAGAAGTAAGAAAGAAGTAAGAAAGAAGTAAGAAAGAAGTAAGAAAGAAAGAAGAAAGAAGTAAGAAAGAAGTAAGAAAGAAGAAAGAAAGAAGTAAGAAGGAATGAAGAAAGAAGTAAGAAAGAAGAAAGAAAGAAGTATGAAAGAATTAAGAAAGAAGTGAGAAAGAAGTTAGAAAGAAGTAAGAAAGAAGTAAGAAAGAAAGAACAAAGAAGAAAGAAGTAAGAAAGAAGTAAGAAAGAAGAAAAAATAAGTTAGAAAGAAGTAAGAAAGAAGTAGGAAAGAAGAAAGTAAGAAGAAAGAAAGAAAGAACAAAGAAGTAAGAAAGAAGTAAGAAAGAAGTAAGAAAGAAGTACGAAAGAAGTAAGAAAGAAGTAAGAAAGAAGTAAGAAAGAAGTAAGAAAGAAAGAAGACAGAAGAAAGAAGTAAGAAAGAAGTAAGAAAGAAGTAAGAAAGAAGTAAGAAAGAGGTAAGAAAGGAGTAAGAAAGAAAGAAGAAAGAAGTAAGAAAGAAGTAAGAAAGAAGTATGAAAGAAGTAAGAAAGAAGTATGAAAGAAGTAAGAAAGAAAGAAGAAAGAAGTAAGAAAGAAGTAAGAAAGAAGTAAGAAAGAATTAAGAAAGAAGAAAGAAAGAAGTAAGAAAGAAGTATGAAAGAAGTATGAAAGAAGTAAGAAAGAAAGAAGAAAGAAAGAAGAAAGAAGTAAGAAAGAAGTAAGAAAGAAGTTAGAAAGAAGTAAGAAAGAAGTAAGAAAGAAGTTAGAAAGAAGTAAGAAATAAGTAAGAAAGAAGTAAGAAAGAAGTAGGAAAAAAGTAAGAAAGAGGTTAGAAAGAAGTAAGAAAGAAGTAAGAAAATGTTAGAAAGAAGTAAGAAATAAGTAAGAAATAAGTAAGAAAGAAGTAAGAAAGAAGTAAGAAAGAAAGAAGTAAGAAAGAAGTAAGAAAGAAGTAAGAAAGAAGTAAGAAAGAAGAAAAAAGAAGTTAGAAAGAAGTAAGAAAGAAGTAAGAAAGAAGTAAGAAAGAAGAAAGTAAGAAGAAAGAAAGAAAGAACAAAGAAGAAAGAAAGAAGTAAGAAATAAGTAAGAAAGAAGTAAGAAATAAAGAAGAAAGAAGAAAGAAAGAAGTAAGAAAGAAGTTAGAAAGCAGTAAGAAATAAGTAAGAAATAAGTATGAAAGAAGTAAGAAAGAAGTAAGAAAGAAGTAAGAAAGAAGAAAGAAAGAAGTAAGAAAGAAAGAAGAAAGAAGTAAGAAAGAAGTAAGAAAGAAGAAAGAAAGAAGTAAGAAAGAAGTAAGAAGGAATGAGGAAAGAAGTAAGAAAGAAGAAAGAAAGAAGTATGAAAGAACTAAGAAAGAAGTAAGAAAGAAGTATGAAAGAAGTAAGAAAGAAGTAAGAATGAAGTATGAAAGAAGTAAGAAAGAAGTAAGAAAAAAGTAAGAAAGAAGTAAGAAAGAAGTAAGAAAGAAAGAAGAAAGAAGAAAGAAAGAAGTAAGAAAGAAGTAAGAAAGAAGTAAGAAAGAATTAAGAAAGAAGTAAAAAGGAATGAAGAAAGAAGTTAGAAAGAAGTAAGAAAAAAGTAAGAAAGAAGTAAGAAAGAAGTAAGAAAGAAAGAAGAAAGAATTAAGAAAGAAGTAAGAAAGAAGTAAGAAAGAAGTAAGAAAGAAGTATGAAAGAAGTAAGAAAGAAGAAAGAAAGAAGTAAGAAAGAAGTAAGAAGGAATGAAGAAATAAGTAAGAAAGAAGTAAGAAAGAAGTAAGAAAGAAGTAAGAAAGAAGTAAAAAGGAATGAAGAAAGAAATAAGAAAGAAGTAAGAAAGAAGTAAAAAAGAAGTAAGAAAGAAAGAAGTAAGAAAGAAAGAAGAAAGATGTAAGGAAGAAGAAAGAAAGAAGTATGAAAGAAGTAAGAAAGAAGTAAGTAAGAAAGAAGTAAGAAAGAAGTTAGAAAGAAGAAAGAAGTAAGAAAGAAGTTAGAAAGAAGTAAGAAATAAGTAAGAAAGAAGTAAGAAAGAAGTAAGAAAGAAGTAAGAAAGAAGAAAGAAAGAAGTAAGAAAGAAGAAAAATAAGTTAGAAAGAAGTAAGAAAGAAGTAAGAAAGAAGTAAGAAAGAAGTAAGAAAGAAGTAAGAAGGAATGAAGAAAGAAGTAAGAAAGAAGTAAGAAAGAAGAAAGAAAGAAGTAAGAAAGAAGAAAGAAAGAAGGAAGCAAGAAGTAAGAAAGAAGTAAGAAAGAAGTTAGAAAGAAGTAAGGAAGAAGTAAGAAAGAAGTAAGAAAGAAAGAAGAAAGAAGAAAGAAGTAAGAAAGAAGTAAGAAAGAAGTAAGAAAGAAGAAAAAAGAGGTTAGAAAGAAGTAAGAAAGAAGTATGAAAGAAGTAAGAAAGAAGAAAGAAAGAAGGAAGAAAGAAGTAAGAAAGAAGTAAAAAAGAAGTAAGAAATAAGTAAGAAAGAAAGAAGAAAGTAGTAAGAAAGAAGTAAGAAAGAAGTAAGAAAGAAGTAGGAAAGAAGTAGGAAAGAAGAAAGAAAGAAGTAAGAAAGAAGAAAGAAAGAAGTAAGAAAGAAGTAAGAAAGAAAGAAGAAAGAAGTAAGAAAGAAGTAAGAAAGAAGTAAGAAAGAAAGAAGAAAGAAAGAAGTAAGAAAGAAGTAAGAAAGAAGTAAGAAAGAAGTAAGAAAGAAGTAAAAAGGAATGAAGAAAGAAGTAAGAAAGAAGTAAGAAAGAAGTAAGAAAGAAGTAAGAAAGAAGTAAGAAAGAAGTAAGAAAGAAAGAAGAAAGAAGTAAGAAAGAAGTAAGAAATAAGTAAGAAAGAAGTAAGAAAGAAGTAAGAAAGAATAAAGAACGAAGAAAGAAGTAAGAAAGAAGTAAGAAAGAAGTATGAAAGTAGTAAGAAAGAAGAAAGAAAGAAGTAAGAAAGAAGTAAGAAGGAATGAAGAAAGAAGTAAGAAAGAACTAAGGAAGAAGTAAGAAAGAAGTAAGAAAGAAGTAAGAAAGAAGTAAGAAAGAAAGAAGAAAGAAGTAAGAAAGAAGTAAGAAAGAAGTAAGAAAGAAGTAAGAAAGAAGTAAGAAAGAAGAAAGAAAGAAGTCAGAAAGAAGTATGAAAGAAGTAAGAAAGTAGAAAGAAAGAAGTAAGAAAGAAGTAAGAAAGAAGTAAGAAAGAGGTAAGAAAGAAGTAAGAAAGAAGAAAGAAAGGAATGAAGAAAGAAGTAAGAAAGAAGTAAGAAAGAAGTAAGAAAGAAGTAAGAAAGAAGTAAGAAAGAAGAAAGAAAGAAGAAAGAAGTAAGAAAGAAGTAAGAAATAAGTATGAAAGAAGTAAGAAAGAAGTAAGAAAGAAGTAAGAAAGAAGAAAGAAAGAAGTAAGAAAGAAAGAAGAAAGAAGTAAGAAAGAAGTAAGAAAGAAGAAAGAAAGAAGTAAGAAAGAAGTAAGAAGGAATGAGGAAAGAAGTAAGAAAGAAGAAAGAAAGAAGTATGAAAGAACTAAGAAAGAAGTAAGAAAGAAGTATGAAAGAAGTAAGAAAGAAGTAAGAATGAAGTATGAAAGAAGTAAGAAAGAAGTAAGAAAAAAGTAAGAAAGAAGTAAGAAAGAAGTAAGAAAGAAAGAAGAAAGAAGTAAGAAAGAAGTAAGAAAGAAGTAAGAAAGAAGTAAGAAAGAAGAAAGAAATAAGACAGAAAGAAGTAAGAAAGAAGTAAGAAAGAAGTAAGAAAGAAGTAAGAAAGAAGAAAGAAAGAAGTAAGGAAGAAGTAAGAAAGAAGTAAGAAAGAAGTATGAAAGAAGTAAGAAAGAAGTAAGAAAGAAGTAAGAAAGAAGTAAGAAAGAAGTAAGAAAGAAGTAAGAAAGAAAGAAGAAAGAAGTAAGAAAGAAGTAAGAAAGAAGTAAGAAAGAAGTAAGAAAAAAGAAGGAAAGAAGTAAGAAAGAAGTAAGAAAGAAGTAAGAAAGAAGTAAGAAAGAAGTAAGAAAGAAGTAAGAAAGAAGTAAGAAAGAAGTAAGAAAGAAAGAAGTAATAAAGAAGTAAGAAAGAAGTAAGAAAGAAGTAAGAAAGAAGTAAGAAAGAAGTAAGAAAGAAGTAAGAGGGAATGAAGAAAGAAATAAGAAAGAAAGAAGAAAGAAGAAAGAAAGAAGAAAGAAGAAAGAAAGAAGTAAGAAAGAAGTAAGAAAGAAGAAAGAAAGAAGTAAGAAAGAAGTAAGAAGGAATGAAGAAAGAAGTAAGAAAGAAGTAAGAAAGAAAGAAGAAAGAAGTAAGAAAGAAGTAAGAAAGAAGAAAGAAAGAAGTAAGAAGGAATGAAGAAAGAAGTAAGAAGGAATGAAGAAAGAAGTAAGAAAGAAGAAACAAAGAAGTATGAAAGAAGTAAGAAAGAAGAAAGAAAGAAAGAAGTAAGAAAGAAGTAAGAAAGAAGTAAGAAAGAAGTTAGAAAGAAGTAAGAAAGAAGTAAGAAAATGTTAGAAGGAAGTAAGAAAGATGTAAGAAAGAAGAAAGAAAGAAGTAAGAAAGAAGTAAGAAAGAAAGAAGTAAGAAAGATGTAAGAAAGAAGAAAGTAAGAAGAAAGAAAGAAAGAACAAAGAAGTAAGAAAGAAGTAAGAAAGAAGTAAGAAAGAAGTAAGAAATAAAGAAGAAAGAAGAAAGAAAGAAGTAAGAAAGAAGTAAGAAAGAAGTAAGAAAGAAGTAAGAAAGAAGTAAGAAGGAATGAAGAAAAAAGTAAGAGAGAAGTAAGAAAGAAGTAAGAAAGAAGTAAGAAAGAAGTAAGAAAGAAGTAAGAAAGAAGTAAGAAAGAAAGAAGAATGAAGTAAGAAAGAAGTAAAAAGAAGTAAGAAAGAAGTAAGAAAGAAGAAAGAAAGAAGTAAGAAAGAAGTATGAAAGAAGTAAGAAAGAAGAAAGAAAGAAGTAAGAAAGAAGTAAGAAGGAATGAAGAAAGAAGTAAGAAAGAAGTTAGAAAGAAGAAGAAATAAGTAAGAAAGAAGTAAGAAAGAAGTAAGAAAGAAGTAAGAAAGAAAGAAGTAAGAAAGAAGTAAGAAAGAAGTAAGAAAGAAGAAAAAAGAAGTTAGAAAGAAGTAAGATAGAAGTAAGGAAGAAGTAAGAAAGAAGAATGAATGAAGAAAGAAAGAAAGAAGAAAGAAATAAGAAAGAAGTAAGAAAGAAGTAAGAAAGAAGTAAGAAAGAAGTAAGAAAGAAGTAAGAAGGAATGAAGAAAGAAGAAAAAAGAAGTTAGAAAGAAGTAAGAAAGAAGTAAGAAAGAAGTAAGAAAGAAGTAAGAAATAAAGAAGAAAGAAGAAAGAAAGAAGTAAGAAAGAAGTAAGAAAGAAGTAAGAAAGAAGTAAGAAAGAAGTAAGAAAGAAGTAAGAAAGAAGTAAGAAGGAATGAAGAAAAAAGTAAGAGAGAAGTAAGAAAGAAGTAAGAAAGAAGTAAGAAAGAAGTAAGAAAGAAGTAAGAAAGAAAGAAGAATGAAGTAAGAAAGAAGTAAGAAAGAAGTAAGAAAGAAGTAAGAAAGAAGAAAGAAAGAAGTAAGAAAGAAGTATGAAAGAAGTAAGAAAGAAGAAAGAAAGAAGTAAGAAATAAGTAAGAAGGAATGAAGAAAGAAGTAAGAAAGAAGTTAGAAAGAAGTAAGAAATAAGTAAGAAAGAAGTAAGAAAGAAGTAAGAAAGAAGTAAGAAAGAAAGAAGTAAGAAAGAAGTAAGAAAGAAGTAAGAAAGAAGAAAAAAGAAGTTAGAAAGAAGTAAGATAGAAGTAAGAAAGAAGTAAGAAGGAATGAAGAAAGAAGTAAGAAATAAGTAAGAAGAAATGAAGAAATAAGTAAGAGAGAAGTAAGAAAGAAGTAAGAAAGAAGTAAGAAAGAAGTATGAAAGAAATAAGAAAGAAGAAAGAAAGAAGTAAGAAAGAAGTAAGAAAGAAGTAAGAAAGAAGTAAGAAAGAAGTAAGAAAGAAAGAAGAAAGAAGAAAGAAAGAAGTAAGAAAGAAGAAAGAAGTAAGAAAGAAGCAAGAAAGAAGTAAAAAGGAATGAAGAAAGAAGTAAGAAAGAAGTAAGAAAGAAGTAAGAAAGAAGTAAGAAAGAAGTAAGAAAGAAGTAAGAAAGAAGAAAGAAAGAAGTAAGAAAGAGGTAAGAAAGGAGTAAGAAAGAAAGAAGGAAGAAGTAAGAAAGAAGAAAAAATAAGTTAGAAAGAAGTAAGAAAGAAGTAAGAAAGAAGAAAGTAAGAAGAAAGAAAGAAAGAACAAAGAAGTAAGAAAGAAGTAAGAAAGAAGTAAGAAAGAAGTACGAAAGAAGTAAGAAAGAAGTAAGAAAGAAGTAAGAAAGAAGTAAGAAAGAAAGAAGAAAGAAGAAAGATGTAAGAAAGAAGTAAGAAAGAAGTAAGAAAGAGGTAAGAAAGGAGTAAGAAAGAAAGAAGAAAGAAGTAAGAAAGAAGTAAGAAAGAAGTAAGATAGAAGTAAGAAAGAAGAAAGAAAGAAGTAAGAAAGAAGTATGAAAGAAGTATGAAAGAAATAATAAAGAAGAAAGAAAGAAGTATGAAAGAAGTAAGAAAGAAGTAAGAAAGAAGGAAGAAAGAAGTAAGAAAGAAAGAAGAAAGAAGAAAGAAAGAAGTAAGAAAGAAGTAAGAAAGAAGTAAGAAAGAATTAAGAAAGAAGTAAAAAGGAATGAAGAAAGAAGTTAGAAAGAAGTAAGAAAAAAGTAAGAAAGAAGTAATAAAGAAGTAAGAAAGAAGGAAGAAAGAATTAAGAAAGAAGTAAGAAAGAAGTAAGAAAGAAGTAAGAAAGAAGTATGAAAGAAGTAAGAAAGAAGAAAGAAAGAAGTAAGAAAGAAGTAAGAAGGAATGAAGAAATAAGTAAGAAAGAAGTAAGAAAGAAGTAAGAAAGAAGTAAGAAAGAAGTAAAAAGGAATGAAGAAAGAACTAAGAAAGAAGTAAGAAAGAAGTAAAAAAGAAGTAAGAAAGAAAGAAGTAAGAAAGAAAGAAGAAAGATGTAAGGAAGAAGAAAGAAAGAAGTATGAAAGAAGTAAGAAAGAAGTAAGTAAGAAAGAAGTAAGAAAGAAGTTAGAAAGAAGAAAGAAGTAAGAAAGAAGTTAGAAAGAAGTAAGAAATAAGTAAGAAAGAAGTAAGAAAGAAGTAAGAAAGAAGTAAGAAAGAAGAAAGAAAGAAGTAAGAAAGAAGAAAAATAAGTTAGAAAGAAGTAAGAAAGAAGAAAGAAAGAAGTAAGAAAGAAGTAAGAAAGAAGTAAGAAGGAATGAAGAAAGAAGTAAGAAAGAAGTAAGAAAGAAGAAAGAAAGAAGTAAGAAAGAAGAAAGAAAGAAGGAAGCAAGAAGTAAGAAAGAAGTAAGAAAGAAGTTAGAAAGAAGTAAGTAAGAAGTAAGAAAGAAGTAAGAAAGAAAGAAGAAAGAAGAAAGAAGTAAGAAAGAAGTAAGAAAGAAGTAAGAAAGAAGAAAAAAGAGGTTAGAAAGAAGTAAGAAAGAAGTATGAAAGAAGTAAGAAAGAAGAAAGAAAGAAGGAAGAAAGAATTAAGAAAGAAGTAAAAAAGAAGTAAGAAAGAAGTAAGAAAGAAGAAAGAAAGAAGTAAGAAAGAAGAAAAAAGAAGTTAGCAAGAAGTAAGAAAGAAGTAAGAAAGAAGTAAGAGAGAAGTAAGAAAGAAGAAAGAAAGAAGAAAGTAAGGAAGAAGAAAGAAGTAAGAAAGAAGTAAGAAAGAAGTAAGAAAGAAGTAAGAAAGAAGTAAGAAAGAAGTAAGAAGGAATGAAGAAAGAAGTAAGAAAGAAGTAAGAAAGAAGAAAGAAAGAAGTAAGAAAGAAGAAAGAAAGAAGGAAGCAAGAAGTAAGAAAGAAGTAAGAAAGAAGTTAGAAAGAAGTAAGGAAGAAGTAAGAAAGAAGTAAGAAAGAAAGAAGAAAGAAGAAAGAAGTAAGAAAGAAGTAAGAAAGAAGTAAGAAAGAAGAAAAAAGAGGTTAGAAAGAAGTAAGAAAGAAGTAAGAAAGAAGTAAGAAAGAAGTAAAAAGGAATGAAGAAAGAAGTAAGAAAGAAGTAAGAAAGAAGTAAGAAAGAAGTAAGAAAGAAGTAAGAAAGAAGTAAGAAAGAAAGAAGAAAGAAGTAAGAAAGAAGTAAGAAATAAGTAAGAAAGAAGTAAGAAAGAAGTAAGAAAGAATAAAGAACGAAGAAAGAAGTAAGAAAGAAGTAAGAAAGAAGTATGAAAGTAGTAAGAAAGAAGAAAGAAAGAAGTAAGAAAGAAGTAAGAAGGAATGAAGAAAGAAGTAAGAAAGAACTAAGGAAGAAGTAAGAAAGAAGTAAGAAAGAAGTAAGAAAGAAGTAAGAAAGAAAGAAGAAAGAAGTAAGAAAGAAGTAAGAAAGAAGTAAGAAAGAAGTAAGAAAGAAGTAAGAAAGAAGAAAGAAAGAAGTCAGAAAGAAGTATGAAAGAAGTAAGAAAGTAGAAAGAAAGAAGTAAGAAAGAAGTAAGAAAGAAGTAAGAAAGAGGTAAGAAAGAAGTAAGAAAGAAGAAAGAAAGGAATGAAGAAAGAAGTAAGAAAGAAGTAAGAAAGAAGTAAGAAAGAAGTAAGAAAGAAGTAAGAAAGAAGAAAGAAAGAAGAAAGAAGTAAGAAAGAAGTAAGAAATAAGTATGAAAGAAGTAAGAAAGAAGTAAGAAAGAAGTAAGAAAGAAGAAAGAAAGAAGTAAGAAAGAAAGAAGAAAGAAGTAAGAAAGAAGTAAGAAAGAAGAAAGAAAGAAGTAAGAAAGAAGTAAGAAGGAATGAGGAAAGAAGTAAGAAAGAAGAAAGAAAGAAGTATGAAAGAACTAAGAAAGAAGTAAGAAAGAAGTATGAAAGAAGTAAGAAAGAAGTAAGAATGAAGTATGAAAGAAGTAAGAAAGAAGTAAGAAAAAAGTAAGAAAGAAGTAAGAAAGAAGTAAGAAAGAAAGAAGAAAGAAGTAAGAAAGAAGTAAGAAAGAAGTAAGAAAGAAGTAAGAAAGAAGAAAGAAATAAGACAGAAAGAAGTAAGAAAGAAGTAAGAAAGAAGTAAGAAAGAAGTAAGAAAAAAGAAAGAAAGAAGTAAGGAAGAAGTAAGAAAGAAGTAAGAAAGAAGTATGAAAGAAGTAAGAAAGAAGTAAGAAAGAAGTAAGAAAGAAGTAAGAAAGAAGTAAGAAAGAAGTAAGAAAGAAAGAAGAAAGAAGTAAGAAAGAAGTAAGAAAGAAGTAAGAAAGAAGTAAGAAAAAAGAAGGAAAGAAGTAAGAAAGAAGTAAGAAAGAAGTAAGAAAGAAGTAAGAAAGAAGTAAGAAAGAAGTAAGAAAGAAGTAAGAAAGAAGTAAGAAAGAAAGAAGTAAGAAAGAAGTAAGAAAGAAGTAAGAAAGAAGTAAGAAAGAAGTAAGAAAGAAGTAAGAAAGAAGTAAGAAAGAAGTAAGAGGGAATGAAGAAAGAAATAAGAAAGAAAGAAGAAAGAAGAAAGAAAGAAGTAAGAAAGAAGAAAGAAAGAAGTAAGAAAGAAGTAAGAAAGATAAAGAAAGAAGTAAGAAAGAAGTAAGAAGGAATGAAGAAAGAAGTAAGAAAGAAGTAAGAAAGAAAGAAGAAAGAAGTAAGAAAGAAGTAAGAAAGAAGAAAGAAAGAAGTAAGAAGGAATGAAGAAAGAAGTAAGAAGGAATGAAGAAAGAAGTAAGAAAGAAGAAACAAAGAAGTATGAAAGAAGTAAGAAAGAAGTAAGAAAGAAAGAAGTAAGAAAGAAGTAAGAAAGAAGTAAGAAAGAAGTTAGAAAGAAGTAAGAAAGAAGTAAGAAAATGTTAGAAGGAAGTAAGAAAGATGTAAGAAAGAAGAAAGAAAGAAGTAAGAAAGAAGTAAGAAAGAAAGAAGTAAGAAAGATGTAAGAAAGAAGAAAGTAAGAAGAAAGAAAGAAAGAACAAAGAAGTAAGAAAGAAGTAAGAAAGAAGTAAGAAAGAAGTAAGAAATAAAGAAGAAAGAAGAAAGAAAGAAGTAAGAAAGAAGTAAGAAAGAAGTAAGAAAGAAGTAAGAAAGAAGTAAGAAGGAATGAAGAAAAAAGTAAGAGAGAAGTAAGAAAGAAGTAAGAAAGAAGTAAGAAAGAAGTAAGAAAGAAGTAAGAAAGAAGTAAGAAAGAAAGAAGAATGAAGTAAGAAAGAAGTAAAAAGAAGTAAGAAAGAAGTAAGAAAGAAGAAAGAAAGAAGTAAGAAAGAAGTATGAAAGAAGTAAGAAAGAAGAAAGAAAGAAGTAAGAAAGAAGTAAGAAGGAATGAAGAAAGAAGTAAGAAAGAAGTTAGAAAGAAGTAAGAAAGAAGTAAGAAAGAAGTAAGAAAGAAGTAAGAAAGAAGTAAGAAAGAAAGAAGTAAGAAAGAAGTAAGAAAGAAGTAAGAAAGAAGAAAAAAGAAGTTAGAAAGAAGTAAGATAGAAGTAAGGAAGAAGTAAGAAAGAAGAATGAATGAAGAAAGAAAGAAAGAAGAAAGAAATAAGAAAGAAGTAAGAAAGAAGTAAGAAAGAAGTAAGAAAGAAGTAAGAAAGAAGTAAGAAAGAAGTAAGAAGGAATGAAGAAAGAAGAAAAAAGAAGTTAGAAAGAAGTAAGAAAGAAGTAAGAAAGAAGTAAGAAAGAAGAAAGTAAGAAGAAAGAAAGAAAGAACAAAGAAGTAAGAAAGAAGTAAGAAAGAAGTAAGAAAGAAGTAAGAAATAAAGAAGAAAGAAGAAAGAAAGAAGTAAGAATGAAGTAAGAAAGAAGTAAGAAAGAAGTAAGAAAGACGTAAGAAAGAAGTAAGAAAGAAGTAAGAAGGAATGAAGAAAAAAGTAAGAGAGAAGTAAGAAAGAAGTAAGAAAGAAGTAAGAAAGAAGTAAGAAAGAAGTAAGAAAGAAAGAAGAATGAAGTAAGAAAGAAGTAAGAAAGAAGTAAGAAAGAAGTAAGAAAGAAGAAAGAAAGAAGTAAGAAAGAAGTATGAAAGAAGTAAGAAAGAAGAAAGAAAGAAGTAAGAAAGAAGTAAGAAGGAATGAAGAAAGAAGTAAGAAAGAAGTTAGAAAGAAGTAAGAAATAAGTAAGAAAGAAGTAAGAAAGAAGTAAGAAAGAAGTAAGAAAGAAAGAAGTAAGAAAGAAGTAAGAAAGAAGTAAGAAAGAAGAAAAAAGAAGTTAGAAAGAAGTAAGATAGAAGTAAGAAAGAAGTAAGAAGGAATGAAGAAAGAAGTAAGAAATAAGTAAGAAGAAATGAAGAAATAAGTAAGAGAGAAGTAAGAAAGAAGTAAGAAAGAAGTAAGAAAGAAGTATGAAAGAAATAAGAAAGAAGAAAGAAAGAAGTAAGAAAGAAGTAAGAAAGAAGTAAGAAAGAAGTAAGAAAGAAGTAAGAAAGAAAGAAGAAAGAAGAAAGAAAGAAGTAAGAAAGAAGAAAGAAGTAAGAAAGAAGCAAGAAAGAAGTAAAAAGGAATGAAGAAAGAAGTAAGAAAGAAGTAAGAAAGAAGTAAGAAAGAAGTAAGAAAGAAGTAAGAAAGAAGTAAGAAAGAAGAAAGAAAGAAGTAAGAAAGAGGTAAGAAAGGAGTAAGAAAGAAAGAAGGAAGAAGTAAGAAAGAAGAAAAAATAAGTTAGAAAGAAGTAAGAAAGAAGTAAGAAAGAAGAAAGTAAGAAGAAAGAAAGAAAGAACAAAGAAGTAAGAAAGAAGTAAGAAAGAAGTAAGAAAGAAGTACGAAAGAAGTAAGAAAGAAGTAAGAAAGAAGTAAGAAAGAAGTAAGAAAGAAAGAAGAAAGAAGAAAGATGTAAGAAAGAAGTAAGAAAGAAGTAAGAAAGAGGTAAGAAAGGAGTAAGAAAGAAAGAAGAAAGAAGTAAGAAAGAAGTAAGAAAGAAGTAAGAAAGAAGTAAGAAAGAAGAAAGAAAGAAGTAAGAAAGAAGTATGAAAGAAGTATGAAAGAAATAATAAAGAAGAAAGAAAGAAGTATGAAAGAAGTAAGAAAGAAGTAAGAAAGAAGGAAGAAAGAAGTAAGAAAGAAAGAATAAAGAAGTAAGAAAGAAGTAAGAAAGAAGTAAGAAAGAAGTAAGAAAGAAGTAAAAAGGAATGAAGAAAGAAGTAAGAAAGAAGTAAGAAAGAAGTAAAAAGGAATGAAGAAAGAAGTAAGAAAGAAGTAAGAAAGAAGTAAGAAAGAAGTAAGAAAGAAGTAAGAAAGAAAGAAGAAAAAAGTAAGGAAGAAGAAAGAAAGAAGTATGAAAGAAGTAAGAAAGAGGTTATAAAGAAGTAAGAAAGAAGTAAGAAAATGTTAGAAAGAAGTAAGAAATAAGTAAGAAAGAAGTAAGAAAGAAGTAAGAAAGAAATAAGAAAGAAAGAAGTAAGAAAGAAGTAAGAAAGAAGTAAGAAAGAAGTAAGAAAGAAGAAAAAAGAAGTTAGAAAGAAGTAAGAAAGAAGTAAGAAAGAAGTAAGAAAGAAGAAAGTAAGAAGAAAGAAAGAAAGAACAAAGAAGTAAGAAAGAAGTAAGAAATAAGTAAGAAAGAAGTAAGAAATAAAGAAGAAAGAAGAAAGAAAGAAGAAAGAAGTTAGAAAGCAGTAAGAAATAAGTAAGAAAGAAGTAAGAAAGAAGTAAGAAAGAAGTAAGAAAGAAAGAAGTAAGAAAGAAGTAAGAAAGAAGTAAGAAAGAAGAAAAAAGAAGTTAGAAAGAAGTAAGAAAGAAGTAAGAAAGAAGTAAGAAAGAAGTAAGAAGGAATGAAGAAAGAAGTAAGAAAGAAGTAAGAAGGAATGAAGAAAGAAGTAGGAGAGAAGTAAGAAAGAAGTAAGAAAGAAGTAAGAAAGAAGTATGAAAGAAGTAAGAAAGAAGAAAGAAAGAATTAAGAAAGAAGTAAGAAAGAAGTAAGAAAAAAAGAAGAAAGAAGAAAGAAAGAAGTAAGAAAGAAGTAAGAAAGTAGTAAGAAAGAATTAAGAAAGAAGTAAAAAGGAATGAAGAAAGAAGTAAGAAAGAAGTAAGAAAAAAGTAAGAAAGAAGTAAGAAAGAAGTAAGAAAGAAAGAAGAAAGAAGTAAGAAAGAAGTAAGAAAGAAGTAAGAAAGAAGTAAGAAAGAAGTAAGAAGGAAGTAAGAAAGAAGAAAGAAAGAAGTAAGAAAGAAGTATGAAAGAAGTAAGAAAGAAGAAAGAAAGAAGTAAGAAAGAAGTAAGAAAGAAGTAAGAAAGAATTAAAAAAGAAAGAAGAAAGAAGAAAGAAAGAAGTAAGAAAGAAGTAAGAAAGAAGTAAGAAAGAAGTAAGAAAGAAGTAAAAATGAATGAAGAAAGAAGTAAGAAAGAAGTAAGAAAGAAGTAAGAAAGAAGTAAGAAAGAAGAAAGAAAGAAGAAAGAAGTAAGAAAGAAGTAAGAAAGAAGAAAGAAAGAAGAAAGAAGAAAGAAAGAGGTAAGAAAGAAGTAAGAAAGAAGTAAGAAAGAAGTAAGAAAGAAAGAAGAAAGAAATAAGAAAGAAGTAAGAAAGAAGAAAGAAAGAAGTAAGAAGGAATGAAGAAAGAAGTAAGAAAGAAGAAAGAAAGAAGTATGAAAGAATGAAGAAAGAAGTAAGAAAGAAGTAAGAAAGAAGTAAGAAGGAATGAAGAAAGAAAGAAGAAAGAAGAAAGAAGTAAGAAAGAAGTAAGAAAGAAGTAAGAAAGAAGTAAGAAAGAGGTAAGAAAGGAGTAAGAAAGAAAGGAGAAAGAAGTAAGAAAGAAGTAAGAAAGAAGTATGAAAGAAGTAAGAAAGAAGAAAGAAAGAAGTAAGAAAGAAGTAAAAAGGAATGAAGAAAGAAGTAAGAAAGAAGTAAGAAAGAAGTAAGAAAGAAGAAAGAAAGAAGTACGAAAGAAGTAAGAAAGAAGTATGAAAGAATTAAGAAAGAAGAAAGAAAGAAGTACGAAAGAAGTAAGAAAGAAGTAAGAAAGAAGTAAGAAAGAATTAAGAAAGAAAGAAGAAAGAAGAAAGAAAGAAGTAAGAAAAAAGTAAGAAAGAAGTAAGAAAGAAGTAAAAAAGAATGAAGAAAGAAGTAAGAAAGAAGTAAGAAAGAAGTAAAAAGGAATGAAGAAAGAAATAAGAAAGAAGTAAGAAAGAAGTAAGAAAGAAGTAAGAAAGAAGTAAGAAAGAAAGAAGAAATAAGTAAGGAAGAAGAAAGAAAGAAGTATGAAAGAAGTAAGAAAGAAGTAAGAAAGAAAGAAGTAAGAAAGAAGTAAGAAAGAAGTTAGAAAGAAGTAAGAAAGAAGTAAGAAAGAAGTTAGAAAGAAGTAAGAAATAAGTAAGAAAGAAGTAAGAAAGAAGTAAGAAAGAAGTAAGAAAGAAAGAAGTAAGAAAGAAGTAAGAAAGAAGAAAGAAAGAAGTAAGAAAGAAGAAAAAAGAAGTTAGCAAGAAGTAAGAAAGAAGTAAGAAAGAAAGAAGTAAGAAAGAAGTAAGAAAGAAGTAAGAAAAAAGAAAAAAGAAGTTAGAAAGAAGTAAGAAAGAAGTAAGAAAGAAGTAAGAAAGAAGTAAGAAAGAAGTAAGAAGGAATGAAGAAAGAAGTAAGAAAGAAGTAAGAAGGAATGAAGAAAGAAGTAGGAGAGAAGTAAGAAAGAAGTAAGAAAGAAGTAAGAAAGAAGTTAGAAAGAAGTAAGAAATAAGTAAGAAAGAAGTAAGAAAGAAGTAAGAAAGAAGTAAGAAAGAAAGAAGTAAGAAAGAAGTAAGAAAGAAGTAAGAAAGAAGTAAGAAGAAAAAATAAGTAAGAAAGAAGTAAGAAAGAAGTACGAAAGAAGTAAGAAAGAAGTAAGAAATAAGTAAGTAGGAATGAAGAAAGAAAGAAGAAAGAAGAAAGAAGTAAGAAAGAAGTAAGAAAGAAGTAAGAAAGAAGTAAGAAAGAGGTAAGAAAGGAGTAAGAAAGAAAGAAGAAAGAAGTAAGAAAGAAGTAAGAAAGAAGTATGAAAGAAGTAAGAAAGAAGAAAGAAAGAAGTAAGAAAGAAGTAAGAAAGAAGTAAAAAGGAATGAAGGAAGAAGTAAGAAAGAAGTAAGAAAGAAGTAAGAAAGAAGAAAGAAAGAAGTACGAAAGAAGTAAGAAAGAAGTATGAAAGAATTAAGAAAGAAGAAAGAAAGAACTACGAAAGAAGTAAGAAAGAAGTAAGAAAGAAGTAAGAAAGAAGTAAGAAAGAAAGAAGAAAGAAGTAAGAAAGAAGTAAGAAAGAAGTAAGAAAGAAGTAAGAAAGAAGTAAAAAAGAATGAAGAAAGAAGTAAGAAAGAAGTAAGAAAGAAGTAAAAAGGAATGAAGAAAGAAGTAAGAAAGAAGTAAGAAATAAGTAAGAAAGAAGTAAGAAAGAAGTAAGATAGAAAGAAGAAAGAAGTAAGGAAGAAGAAAGAAAGAAGTATGAAAGAAGTAAGAAAGAAGTAAGAAAGAAAGAAGTAAGAAAGAAGTAAGAAACAATTTAGAAAGAAGTAAGAAAGATGTAAGAAAGAAGTTAGAAAGAAGTAAGAAATAAGTAAGAAAGAAGTAAGAAAGAAGTAAGAAAGAAGTAAGAAAGAAAGAAGTAAGAAAGAAGTAAGAAAGAAAGAAGAAAGAAGTAAGAAAGAAGTAAGAAAGAAGTAAGAAAGAAGAAAGAAAGAAGGAAGAAAGAAGTAAGAAAGAAGTAAAAAAGAAGTAAGAAAGAAGTAAGAAAGAAAGAAGAAAGTAGTAAGAAAGAAGTAAGAAAGAAGTTAGAAAGAAGTATGAAAGAAGTAAGAAAGAAGAAAGAAAGAAGTAAGAAAGAAGAAAGAAAGAAGTAAGAAAGAAGTAAGAAAGAAAGAAGAAAGAAGTAAGAAAGAAGTAAGAAAGAAGTAAGAAAGAAAGAAGAAAGAAGAAAGAAAGAAGTAAGAAAGAAGTAAGAAAGAAGTAAGAAAGAAGTAAGAAAGAAGTAAGAAAGAAGTAAGAAAGAAGTAAGAAAGAAGTAAGAAAGAAGAAAAAAGAGGTTAGAAAGAAGTAAGAAAGAAGTATGAAAGAAGTAAGAAAAAAGAAAGAAAGAAGGAAGAAAGAAGTAAGAAAGAAGTAAAAAAGAAGTAAGAAAGAAGTAAGAAAGAAAGAAGAAAGTAGTAAGAAAGAAGTAAGAAAGAAGAAAAAAGAGGTTAGAAAGAAGTAAGAAAGAAGTATGAAAGAAGTAAGAAAGAAGAAAGAAAGAAGGAAGAAAGAAGTAAGAAAGAAGTAAAAAAGAAGTAAGAAAGAAGTAAGAAAGAAAGAAGAAAGAAGAAAGAAAGAAGTAAGAAAGAAGAAAAAAGAGGTTAGAAAGAAGTAGGAAAGAAGTATGAAAGAAGTAAGAAAGAAGAATGAAAGAAGGAAGAAAGAAGTAAGAAAGAAGTAAAAAAGAAGTAAGAAAGAAGTAAGAAAGAAAGAAGAAAGTAGTAAGAAAGAAGTAAGAAAGAAGTTAGAAAGAAGTATGAAAGAAGTAAGAAAGAAGAAAGAAAGAAGTAAGAAAGAAGAAAGAAAGAAGTAAGAAAGAAGTAAGAAAGAAAGAAGAAAGAAGTAAGAAAGAAGTAAGAAAGAAGTAAGAAAGAAAGAAGAAAGAAGTAAGAAAGAAGTAAGAAAGAAGTAAGAAAGAAGTAAGAAAGAAGTAAGAAAGAAGTAAGAAAGAAAGAAGAAAGAAGTAAGAAAGAAGTAAGAAATAAGTAAGAAAGAAGTAAGAAAGAAGTAAGAAAGAAGTAAGAAAGAAGTATGAAAGTAGTAAGAAAGAAGAAAGAAAGAAGTAAGAAAGAAGTAAGAAGGAATGAAGAAAGAAGTAAGAAAGAACTAAGGAAGAAGTAAGAAATAAGTAAGAAAAAAGTAAGAAAGAAGTAAGAAAGAAGTAAGAAAGAAGTAAGATAGAAAGAAGAAAGAAGTAAGAAAGAAGTAAGAAAGAAGTAAGAAAGAAGTAAGAAAGAAGAAGGAAAGAAGTAAGAAAGAAGTATGAAAGAAGTAAGAAAGAAGAAAGAAAGAAGTAAGAAAGAGGTAAGAAAGAAGTAAGAAAGAAGTAAGAAAGAAAGAAGAAAGAAGAAAGAAAGAAGTAAGAAAGAAGTAAGAAAGAAGTAAGAAAGAAGTAAGAAAGAAGTAAAAAGGAATGAAGAAAGAAGTAAGAAAGACGTAAGAAAGAAGTAAGAAAGAAGTAAGAAAGAAGTAAGAAAGAAGAAAGAAAGAAGAAAGAAGTAAGAAAGAAGTAAGAAAGAAGTATGAAAGAAGTAAGAAAGAAGAAAGAAAGAAGTAAGAAAGAAGTAAGAAGGAATGAAGAAAGAAGTAAGAAAGAAGTTAGAAAGAAGTAAGAAAGCAGTAAGAAAGAAGTAAGAAAGAAGTAAGAAGGAATGAAGAAAGAAGTAAGAAAGAAGTAAGAAAGAAGAAAGAAAGAAGTAAGAAAGAAGTAAGAAAGAAGTAAGAAAGAAGTAAGAAAGAAAGAAGAAAGAAGTAAGAAGTAAGAAAGAAGAAAGAACGAAGTAAGAAGGAATGAAGAAAGAAGTAAGAAAGAAGAAAGAAAGAAGTATGAAAGAAGTAAGAAAGAAGTAAGAAAGAAGTAAGAAAGAAGTAAGAAAGAAGTAAGAAAGAAGTTAGAAAGAAGTAAGAAAGAAGTAAGAAAGAAGTTAGAAAGAAGTAAGAAATAAGTAAGAAAGAAGTAAGAAAGAAGTAAGAAAGAAGAATGTAAGAAGAAAGAAAGAAAGAACAAAGAAGTAAGAAAGAAGTAAGAAAGAAGTACGAAAGAAGTAAGAAAGAAGTAAGAAAGAGGTAAGAAAGGAGTAAGAAAGAAAGAAGAAAGAAGTAAGAAAGAAAGAAGAAAGAAGAAAGAAAGAAGTAAGAAAGAAGTAAGAAAGAAGTAAGAAAGAAGTAAGAAAGAAGTAAGAAGGAATGAAAAAAGATGTAAGAAAGAAGTAAGAAAGAAGTAAGAAAGAAGTAAGAAAGAAGTAAGAAAGAAGAAAGAAAGAAGTAAGAAAGAAGTATGAAAGAAGTATGAAAGAGTTAAGAAAGAAGAAAGAAAGAAGTACGAAAGAAGTAAGAAAGAAGTAAGAAATAAGTAAGAAAGAAGTAAGAAAGAAAGAAGAAAGAAGTAAGAAAGAAGTAAGAAAGAGGTAAGAAAGAAGTAAAATGGAATGAAGAAAGAAGTAAGAAAGAAGTAAGAAAGAAGTAAGAAAGAAGTAACAAAGAAGTAAGAAAGAAAGAAGAAAAAAGTAAGGAAGAAGAAAGAAAGAATTATGAAAGAAGTAAGAAAGA
Organism: Columba livia; assembly: GCF_036013475.1. Lineage (NCBI taxonomy): Eukaryota > Metazoa > Chordata > Aves > Columbiformes > Columbidae > Columba > Columba livia. The sequence continues at coordinate 30,856 of NW_027043053.1, forward strand.
AGTAAGAAAGAAAGAAGTAAGAAAGAATTTAGAAAGAAGTAAGAAAGAAGTAAGAAAGAAGTTAGAAAGAAGTAAGAAATAAGTAAGAAATAAGTAAGAAAGAAGTAAGAAAGAAGTAAGAAATAAAGAAGAAAGAAGAAAGAAAGAAGAAAGAAGTTAGAAAGCAGTAAGAAATAAGTAAGAAAGAAGTAAGAAAGAAGTAAGAAAGAAAGAAGTAAGAAAGAAGTAAGAAAGAAGTAAGAAAGAAGTAAGAAAGAAGTAAGAAGGAATGAAGAAAGAAGTAAGAAAGAAGTAAGAAGGAATGAAGAAAGAAGTAAGAGAGAAGTAAGAAAGAAGTAAGAAAGAAGTAAGAAAGAAGTATGAAAGAAGTAAGAAAGAAGAAAGAAAGAATTAAGAAAGAAGTAAGAAAGAAGTAAGAAAGAAAGAAGAAAGATGAAAGAAAGAAGTAAGAAAGAAGTAAGAAAGAAGTAAGAAAGAATTAAGAAAGAAGTAAAAAGGAATGAAGAAAGAAGTAAGAAAGAAGTAAGAAAAAAGTAAGATAGAAGTAAGAAAGAAGTAAGAAAGAAAGAAGAAAGAAGTAAGAAAGAAGTAAGAAATAAGTAAGAAAGAAGTAAGAAAGAAGTAAGAAGGAAGTAAGAAAGAAGAAAGAAAGAAGTAAGAAAGAAGTATGAAAGAAGTAAGAAAGAAGAAAGAAAGAAGTAAGAAGTAAGAAAGAAGTAAGAAAGAATTAAAAAAGAAAGAAGAAAGAAGAAAGAAAGAAGTAAGAAAGAAGTAAGAAAGAAGTAAGAAATAAGTAAGAAAGAAGTAAAAATGAATGAAGAAAGAAGTAAGAAAGAAGTAAGAAAGAAGAAAGAAAGAAGTAAGAAAGAAGTAAGAAATAAGTAAGAAGGAATGAAGAAAGAAAGAAGAAAGAAGAAAGAAGTAAGAAAGAAGTAAGAAAGAAGTAAGAAAGAGGTAAGAAAGGAGTAAGAAAGAAAGAAGAAAGAAGTAAGAAATAAGAAAGAAAGAAGTATGAAAGAAGTAAGAAAGAAGAAAGAAAGAAGTAAGAAAGAAGTAAGAAAGAAGTAAAAAGGAATGAAGAAAGAAGTAAGAAATAAGTAAGAAAGAAGTAAGAAAGAAGAAAGAAAGAAGTACGAAAGAAGTAAGAAAGAAGTATGAAAGAATTTAGAAAGAAGAAAGAAAGAAGTACGAAAGAAGTAAGAAAGAAGTAAGAAAGAAGTAAGAAACAAGTAAGAAAGAAAGAAGAAAGTAGTAAGAAAGAAGTAAGAAAGAAGTTAGAAAGAAGTATGAAAGAAGTAAGAAAGAAGAAAGAAAGAAGTAAGAAAGAAGAAAGAAAGAAGTAAGAAAGAAGTAAGAAAGAAAGAAGAAAGAAGTAAGAAAGAAGTAAGAAAGAAGTAAGAAAGAAGTAAGAAAGAAGTAAGAAAGAAGTAAGAAAGAAGTAAGAAAGAAGTAAGAAAGAAGTAAGAAAGAAAGAAGAAAGAAGTAAGAAAGAAGTAAGAAATAAGTAAGAAAGAAGTAAGAAAGAAGTAAGAAAGAAGTAAGAAAGAATAAAGAACGAAGAAAGAAGTAAGAAAGAAGTAAGAAAGAAGTATGAAAGTAGTAAGAAAGAAGAAAGAAAGAAGTAAGAAAGAAGTAAGAAGGAATGAAGAAAGAAGTAAGAAAGAACTAAGGAAGAAGTAAGAAATAAGTAAGAAATAAGTAAGAAAGAAGTAAGAAGGAAGTAAGAAAGAAGTAAGATAGAAAGAAGAAAGAAGTAAGAAAGAAGTAAGAAAGAAGTAAGAAAGAAGTAAGAAAGAAGAAAGAAAGAAGTAAGAAAGAAGTATGAAAGAAGTAAGAAAGAAGAAAGAAAGAAGTAAGAAAGAGGTAAGAAAGAAGTAAGAAAGAAGTAAGAAAGAAAGAAGAAAGAAGAAAGAAAGAAGTAAGAAAGAAGTAAGAAAGAAGTAAGAAAGAAGTAAGAAAGAAGTAAAAAGGAATGAAGAAAGAAGTAAGAAAGACGTAAGAAAGAAGTAAGAAAGAAGTAAGAAAGAAGTAAGAAAGAAGAAAGAAAGAAGAAAGAAGTAAGAAAGAAGTAAGAAAGAAGTATGAAAGAAGTAAGAAAGAAGAAAGAAAGAAGTAAGAAAGAAGTAAGAAGGAATGAAGAAAGAAGTAAGAAAGAAGTTAGAAAGAAGTAAGAAAGCAGTAAGAAAGAAGTAAGAAAGAAGTAAGAAGGAATGAAGAAAGAAGTAAGAAAGAAGTAAGAAAGAAGAAAGAAAGAAGTAAGAAAGAAGTAAGAAAGAAGTAAGAAAGAAGTAAGAAAGAAAGAAGAAAGAAGTAAGAAGTAAGAAAGAAGAAAGAACGAAGTAAGAAGGAATGAAGAAAGAAGTAAGAAAGAAGAAAGAAAGAAGTATGAAAGAAGTAAGAAAGAAGTAAGAAAGAAGTAAGAAAGAAGTAAGAAAGAAGTAAGAAAGAAGTTAGAAAGAAGTAAGAAAGAAGTAAGAAAGAAGTTAGAAAGAAGTAAGAAATAAGTAAGAAAGAAGTAAGAAAGAAGTAAGAAAGAAGAAAGTAAGAAGAAAGAAAGAAAGAACAAAGAAGTAAGAAAGAAGTAAGAAAGAAGTACGAAAGAAGTAAGAAAGAAGTAAGAAAGAGGTAAGAAAGGAGTAAGAAAGAAAGAAGAAAGAAGTAAGAAAGAAAGAAGAAAGAAGAAAGAAAGAAGTAAGAAAGAAGTAAGAAAGAAGTAAGAAAGAAGTAAGAAAGAAGTAAGAAGGAATGAAGAAAGATGTAAGAAAGAAGTAAGAAAGAAGTAAGAAAGAAGTAAGAAAGAAGTAAGAAAGAAGAAAGAAAGAAGTAAGAAAGAAGTATGAAAGAAGTATGAAAGAGTTAAGAAAGAAGAAAGAAAGAAGTACGAAAGAAGTAAGAAAGAAGTAAGAAATAAGTAAGAAAGAAGTAAGAAAGAATGAAGAAAGAAGTAAGAAAGAAGTAAGAAAGAGGTCAGAAAGAAGTAAAATGGAATGAAGAAAGAAGTAAGAAAGAAGTAAGAAAGAAGTAAGAAAGAAGTAAGAAAGAAGTAAGAAAGAAGTAAGAAAGAAGTAAGAAAGAAGTAAGAAAGAAAGAAGAAAAAAGTAAGGAAGAAGAAAGAAAGAATTATGAAAGAAGTAAGAAAGAAGTAAGAAAGAAAGAAGTAAGAAAGAATTTAGAAAGAAGTAAGAAAGAAGTAAGAAAGAAGTTAGAAAGAAGTAAGAAATAAGTAAGAAAGAAGTAAGAAAGAAGTAAGAAAGAAGTAAGAAAGAGGTTAGAAAGAAGTAAGAAAGAAGTAAGAAAATGTTAGAAAGAAGTAAGAAATAAGTAAGAAAGAAGTAAGAAAGAAGTAAGAAAGAAGTAAGAAAGAAGTAAGAAAGAAGTAAGAAAGAAGTAAGAACGAAGAAAAAAGAAGTTAGAAAGAAGTAAGAAAGAAGTAAGGAAGAAGTAAGAAAGAAGAAAGTAAGAAGAAAGAAAGAAAGAACAAAGAAGTAAGAAAGAAGTAAGAAAGAAGTAAGAAAGAAGAAAAAAGAAGTTAGAAAGAAGTAAGAAAGAAGTAAGAAAGAAGTAAGAAAGAAGTAAGAAAGAAGTAAGAAAGAAGTAAGAAGGAATGAAGAAAGAAGTAAGAAAGAAGTAAGAAGGAATGAAGAAAGAAGTAAGAGAGAAGTAAGAAAGAAGTAAGAAAGAAGTAAGAAAGAAGTATGAAAGAAGTAAGAAAGAAGAAAGAAAGAATTAAGAAAGAAGTAAGAAAGAAGTAAGAAAGAAAGAAGAAAGATGAAAGAAAGAAGTAAGAAAGAAGTAAGAAAGAAGTAAGAAAGAATTAAGAAAGAAGTAAAAAGGAATGAAGAAAGAAGTAAGAAAGAAGTAAGAAAAAAGTAAGATAGAAGTAAAAAAGAAGTAAGAAAGAAAGAAGAAAGAAGTAAGAAAGAAGTAAGAAAGAAGTAAGAAAGAAGTAAGAAAGAAGTAAGAAGGAAGTAAGAAAGAAGAAAGAAAGAAGTAAGAAAGAAGTATGAAAGAAGTAAGAAAGAAGAAAGAAAGAAGTAAGAAGTAAGAAAGAAGTAAGAAAGAATTAAAAAAGAAAGAAGTAAGAAAGAAGTAAGAAAGAAGTAAGAAAGAAGTAAGAAAGAAGTAAAAATGAATGAAGAAAGAAGTAAGAAAGAAGTAAGAAAGAAGAAAGAAAGAAGTAAGAAAGAAGTAAGAAATAAGTAAGAAGGAATGAAGAAAGAAAGAAGAAAGAAGAAAGAAGTAAGAAAGAAGTAAGAAAGAAGGAAGAAAGAAGTAAGAAAGAGGTAAGAAAGGAGTAAGAAAGAAAGAAGAAAGAAGTAAGAAATAAGAAAGAAAGAAGTATGAAAGAAGTAAGAAAGAAGAAAGAAAGAAGTAAGAAAGAAGTAAGAAAGAAGTAAAAAGGAATGAAGAAAGAAGTAAGAAAGAAGTAAGAAAGAAGTAAGAAAGAAGAAAGAAAGAAGTACGAAAGAAGTAAGAAAGAAGTATGAAAGAATTAAGAAAGAAGAAAGAAAGAAGTACGAAAGAAGTAAGAAAGAAGTAAGAAAGAAGTAAGAAAGAAGTAAGAAAGAAAGAAGAAAGAAGTAAGAAAGAAGTAAGAAAGAAGTAAGAAAGAAGTAAGAAAGAAGTAAAAAAGAATGAAGAAAGAAGTAAGAAAGAAGTAAGAAAGAAGTAAAAAGGAATGAAGAAAGAAATAAGAAAGAAGTAAGAAAGAAGTAAGAAAGAAGTAAGAAAGAAGTAAGAAAGAAAGAAGAAAGAAGTAAGGAAGAAGAAAGAAAGAAGTATGAAAGAAGTAAGAAAGAAGTAAGAAAGAAAGAAGTAAGAAAGAAGTAAGAAAGAAGTTAGAAAGAAGTAAGAAAGAAGTAAGAAAGAAGTTAGAAAGAAGTAAGAAATAAGTAAGAAAGAAGTAAGAAAGAAGTAAGAAAGAAGTAAGAAAGAAAGAAGTAAGAAAGAAGTAAGAAAGAAGTTAGAAAGAAGTAAGAAAGAAGTAAGAAAGAAGTTAGAAAGAAGTAAGAAATAAGTAAGAAAGAAGTAAGAAAGAAGTAAGAAAGAAGTAAGAAAGAGGTAAGAAAGGAGTAAGAAAGAAAGAAGAAAGAAGTAAGAAAGAAAGAAGAAAGAAGAAAGAAAGAAGTAAGAAAGAAGTAAGAAAGAAGTAAGAAAGAAGTAAGAAAGAAGTAAGAAGGAATGAAGAAAGATGTAAGAAAGAAGTAAGAAAGAAGTAAGAAAGAAGTAAGAAAGAAGTAAGAAAGAAGAAAGAAAGAAGTAAGAAAGAAGTATGAAAGAAGTATGAAAGAGTTAAGAAAGAAGAAAGAAAGAAGTACGAAAGAAGTAAGAAAGAAGTAAGAAATAAGTAAGAAAGAAGTAAGAAAGAAAGAAGAAAGAAGTAAGAAAGAAGTAAGAAAGAGGTCAGAAAGAAGTAAAATGGAATGAAGAAAGAAGTAAGAAAGAAGTAAGAAAGAAGTAAGAAAGAAGTAAGAAAGAAGTAAGAAAGAAGTAAGAAAGAAGTAAGAAAGAAGTAAGAAAGAAAGAAGAAAAAAGTAAGGAAGAAGAAAGAAAGAATTATGAAAGAAGTAAGAAAGAAGTAAGAAAGAAAGAAGTAAGAAAGAATTTAGAAAGAAGTAAGAAAGAAGTAAGAAAGAAGATAGAAAGAAGTAAGAAATAAGTAAGAAAGAAGTAAGAAAGAAGTAAGAAAGAAGTAAGAAAGAGGTTAGAAAGAAGTAAGAAAGAAGTAAGAAAATGTTAGAAAGAAGTAAGAAAGAAGTAAGAAAGAAGTAAGAAAGAAGTAAGAAAGAAGTAAGAAAGAAGTAAGAAAGAAGTAAGAACAAAGAAAAAAGAAGTTAGAAAGAAGTAAGAAAGAAGTAAGGAAGAAGTAAGAAAGAAGAAAATAAGAAGAAAGAAAGAAAGAACAAAGAAGTAAGAAAGAAGTAAGAAATAAGTAAGAAAGAAGTAAGAAATAAAGAAGAAAGAAGAAAGAAAGAAGAAAGAAGTTAGAAAGCAGTAAGAAATAAGTAAGAAAGAAGTAAGAAAGAAGTAAGAAAGAAAGAAGTAAGAAAGAAGTAAGAAAGAAGTAAGAAAGAAGAAAAAAGAAGTTAGAAAGAAGTAAGAAAGAAGTAAGAAAGAAGTAAGAAAGAAGTAAGAAAGAAGTAAGAAAGAAGTAAGAAGGAATGAAGAAAGAAGTAAGAAAGAAGTAAGAAGGAATGAAGAAAGAAGTAAGAGAGAAGTAAGAAAGAAGTAAGAAAGAAGTAAGAAAGAAGTATGAAAGAAGTAAGAAAGAAGAAAGAAAGAATTAAGAAAGAAGTAAGAAAGAAGTAAGAAAGAAAGAAGAAAGATGAAAGAAAGAAGTAAGAAAGAAGTAAGAAAGAAGTAAGAAAGAATTAAGAAAGAAGTAAAAAGGAATGAAGAAAGAAGTAAGAAAAAAGTAAGATAGAAGTAAAAAAGAAGTAAGAAAGAAAGAAGAAAGAAGTAAGAAAGAAGTAAGAAAGAAGTAAGAAAGAAGTAAGAAAGAAGTAAGAAGGAAGTAAGAAAGAAGAAAGAAAGAAGTAAGAAAGAAGTATGAAAGAAGTAAGAAAGAAGAAAGAAAGAAGTAAGAAGTAAGAAAGAAGTAAGAAAGAATTAAAAAAGAAAGAAGTAAGAAAGAAGTAAGAAAGAAGTAAGAAAGAAGTAAGAAAGAAGTAAAAATGAATGAAGAAAGAAGTAAGAAAGAAGTAAGAAAGAAGAAAGAAAGAAGTAAGAAAGAAGTAAGAAATAAGTAAGAAGGAATGAAGAAAGAAAGAAGAAAGAAGAAAGAAGTAAGAAAGAAGTAAGAAAGAAGGAAGAAAGAAGTAAGAAAGAGGTAAGAAAGGAGTAAGAAAGAAAGAAGAAAGAAGTAAGAAATAAGAAAGAAAGAAGTATGAAAGAAGTAAGAAAGAAGAAAGAAAGAAGTAAGAAAGAAGTAAGAAAGAAGTAAAAAGGAATGAAGAAAGAAGTAAGAAAGAAGTAAGAAAGAAGTAAGAAAGAAGAAAGAAAGAAGTACGAAAGAAGTAAGAAAGAAGTATGAAAGAATTAAGAAAGAAGAAAGAAAGAAGTACGAAAGAAGTAAGAAAGAAGTAAGAAAGAAGTAAGAAAGAAGTAAGAAAGAAAGAAGAAAGAAGTAAGAAAGAAGTAAGAAAGAAGTAAGAAAGAAGTAAGAAAGAAGTAAAAAAGAATGAAGAAAGAAGTAAGAAAGAAGTAAGAAAGAAGTAAAAAGGAATGAAGAAAGAAATAAGAAAGAAGTAAGAAAGAAGTAAGAAAGAAGTAAGAAAGAAGTAAGAAAGAAAGAAGAAAGAAGTAAGGAAGAAGAAAGAAAGAAGTATGAAAGAAGTAAGAAAGAAGTAAGAAAGAAAGAAGTAAGAAAGAAGTAAGAAAGAAGTTAGAAAGAAGTAAGAAAGAAGTAAGAAAGAAGTTAGAAAGAAGTAAGAAATAAGTAAGAAAGAAGTAAGAAAGAAGTAAGAAAGAAGTAAGAAAGAAAGAAGTAAGAAAGAAGTAAGAAAGAAGTTAGAAAGAAGTAAGAAAGAAGTAAGAAAGAAGTTAGAAAGAAGTAAGAAATAAGTAAGAAAGAAGTAAGAAAGAAGTAAGAAAGAAGTAAGAAAGAGGTAAGAAAGGAGTAAGAAAGAAAGAAGAAAGAAGTAAGAAAGAAAGAAGAAAGAAGAAAGAAAGAAGTAAGAAAGAAGTAAGAAAGAAGTAAGAAAGAAGTAAGAAGGAATGAAGAAAGAAGTAAGAAAGAAGTAAGAAAGAATTAAGAAAGAAGTAAGAAAGAAGTCAGAAAGAAGTAAAAAGGAATGAAGAAAGAAGTAAGAAAGAAGTAGGAAAGAAGTAAGAAAGAAGTAAGAAAGAAGTAAGAAAGGAGTAAGAAAGAAGTAAGAAAGAAGAAAGAAAGAAGTAAGAAAGAAGTATGAAAGAAGTATGAAAGAGTTAAGAAAGAAGAAAGAAAGAAGTACGAAAGAAGTAAGAAAGAAGTAAGAAATAAGTAAGAAAGAAGTAAGAAAGAAAGAAGAAAGAAGTAAGAAAGAAGTAAGAAAGAGGTCAGAAAGAAGTAAAATGGAATGAAGAAAGAAGTAAGAAAGAAGTAAGAAAGAAGTAAGAAAGAAGTAAGAAAGAAGTAAGAAAGAAGTAAGAAAGAAGTAAGAAAGAAGTAAGAAAGAAAGAAGAAAAAAGTAAGGAAGAAGAAAGAAAGAATTATGAAAGAAGTAAGAAAGAAGTAAGAAAGAAAGTAGTAAGAAAGAATTTAGAAAGAAGTAAGAAAGAAGTAAGAAAGAAGTTAGAAAGAAGTAAGAAATAAGTAAGAAAGAAGTAAGAAAGAAGTAAGAAAGAAGTAAGAAAGAGGTTAGAAAGAAGTAAGAAAGAAGTAAGAAAATGTTAGAAAGAAGTAAGAAAGAAGTAAGAAAGAAGTAAGAAAGAAGTAAGAAAGAAGTAAGAAAGAAGTAAGAAAGAAGTAAGAAAGAAGTAAGAACGAAGAAAAAAGAAGTTAGAAAGAAGTAAGAAAGAAGTAAGGAAGAAGTAAGAAAGAAGAAAGTAAGAAGAAGGAAAGAAAGAACAAAGAAGTAAGAAAGAAGTAAGAAATAAGTAAGAAAGAAGTAAGAAATAAAGAAGAAAGAAGAAAGAAAGAAGAAAGAAGTTAGAAAGCAGTAAGAAATAAGTAAGAAAGAAGTAAGAAAGAAGTAAGAAAGAAAGAAGTAAGAAAGAAGTAAGAAAGAAGTAAGAAAGAAGAAAAAAGAAGTTAGAAAGAAGTAAGAAAGAAGTAAGAAAGAAGTAAGAAAGAAGTAAGAAAGAAGTAAGAAAGAAGTAAGAAGGAATGAAGAAAGAAGTAAGAAAGAAGTAAGAAGGAATGAAGAAAGAAGTAAGAGAGAAGTAAGAAAGAAGTAAGAAAGAAGTAAGAAAGAAGTATGAAAGAAGTAAGAAAGAAGAAAGAAAGAATTAAGAAAGAAGTAAGAAAGAAGTAAGAAAGAAAGAAGAAAGATGAAAGAAAGAAGTAAGAAAGAAGTAAGAAAGAAGTAAGAAAGAATTAAGAAAGAAGTAAAAAGGAATGAAGAAAGAAGTAAGAAAAAAGTAAGAAAAAAGTAAGATAGAAGTAAAAAAGAAGTAAGAAAGAAAGAAGAAAGAAGTAAGAAAGAAGTAAGAAAGAAGTAAGAAAGAAGTAAGAAAGAAGTAAGAAGGAAGTAAGAAAGAAGAAAGAAAGAAGTTAGAAAGAAGTATGAAAGAAGTAAGAAAGAAGAAAGAAAGAAGTAAGAAGTAAGAAAGAAGTAAGAAAGAATTAAAAAAGAAAGAAGTAAGAAAGAAGTAAGAAAGAAGTAAGAAAGAAGTAAGAAAGAAGTAAAAATGAATGAAGAAAGAAGTAAGAAAGAAGTAAGAAAGAAGAAAGAAAGAAGTAAGAAAGAAGTAAGAAATAAGTAAGAAGGAATGAAGAAAGAAAGAAGAAAGAAGAAAGAAGTAAGAAAGAAGTAAGAAAGAAGTAAGAAAGAAGTAAGAAAGAGGTAAGAAAGGAGTAAGAAAGAAAGAAGAAAGAAGTAAGAAATAAGAAAGAAAGAAGTATGAAAGAAGTAAGAAAGAAGAAAGAAAGAAGTAAGAAAGAAGTAAGAAAGAAGTAAAAAGGAATGAAGAAAGAAGTAAGAAAGAAGTAAGAAAGAAGTAAGAAAGAAGAAAGAAAGAAGTACGAAAGAAGTAAGAAAGAAGTATGAAAGAATTAAGAAAGAAGAAAGAAAGAAGTACGAAAGAAGTAAGAAAGAAGTAAGAAAGAAGTAAGAAAGAAGTAAGAAAGAAAGAAGAAAGAAGTAAGAAAGAAGTAAGAAAGAAGTAAGAAAGAAGTAAGAAAGAAGTAAAAAAGAATGAAGAAAGAAGTAAGAAAGAAGTAAGAAAGAAGTAAAAAGGAATGAAGAAAGAAATAAGAAAGAAGTAAGAAAGAAGTAAGAAAGAAGTAAGAAAGAAGTAAGAAAGAAAGAAGAAAGAAGTAAGGAAGAAGAAAGAAAGAAGTATGAAAGAAGTAAGAAAGAAGTAAGAAAGAAAGAAGTAAGAAAGAAGTAAGAAAAGTTAGAAAGAAGTAAGAAAGAAGTAAGAAAGAAGTTAGAAAGAAGTAAGAAATAAGTAAGAAAGAAGTAAGAAAGAAGTAAGAAAGAAGTAAGAAAGAAAGAAGTAAGAAAGAAGTAAGAAAGAAGTTAGAAAGAAGTAAGAAAGAAGTAAGAAAGAAGTTAGAAAGAAGTAAGAAATAAGTAAGAAAGAAGTAAGAAAGAAGTAAGAAAGAAGTAAGAAAGAAAGAAGTAAGAAAGAAGTAAGAAAGAAGAAAGAAAGAAGTAAGATAGAAGAAAAAAGAAGTTAGCAAGAAGTAAGAAAGAAGTAAGAAAGAAGTAAGAAAGAAGAAAGAAAGAAGAAAGAAAGAAAGAAGAAAGAAGTAAGAAAGAAGTAAGAAAGAAGTAAGAAAGAAGTAAGAAAGAAGTAAGAAGGAATGAAGAAAGAAGTAAGAAAGAAGTAAGAAAGAAGAAAGAAAGAAGTAAGAAAGAAGAAAGAAAGAAGGAAGCAAGAAGTAAGAAAGAAGTAAGAAAGAAGTTAGAAAGAAGTAAGGAAGAAGTAAGAAAGAAGTAAGAAAGAAAGAAGAAAGAAGAAAGAAGTAAGAAAGAAGTAAGAAAGAAGTAAGAAAGAAGTAAGAAAGAAGTATGAAAGAAGTAAGAAAGAAGAAAGAAAGAAGGAAGAAAGAAGTAAGAAAGAAGTAAAAAAGAAGTAAGAAAGAAGTAAGAAAGAAAGAAGAAAGTAGTAAGAAAGAAGCAAGAAAGAAGTAAGAAAGAAGTATGAAAGAAGTAAGAAAGAAGATAGAAAGAAGTAAGAAAAAAGAAAGAAAGAAGTAAGAAAGAAGTAAGAAAGAAAGAAGAAAGAATTAAGAAAGAAGTAAGAAAGAAGTAAGAAAGAAAGAAGAAAGAAGAAAGAAAGAAGTAAGAAAGAAGTAAGAAAGAAGTAAGAAAGAAGTAAGAAAGAAGTAAGAAAGAAGTAAGAAAGAATAAAGAACGAAGAAAGAAGTAAGAAAGAAGTAAGAAAGAAGTATGAAAGTAGTAAGAAAGAAGAAAGAAATAAGTAAGAAAGAAGTAAGAAGGAATGAAGAAAGAAGTAAGAAAGAACTAAGGAAGAAGTAAGAAATAAGTAAGAAAGAAGTAAGAAAGAAGTAAGAAAGAAGTAAGAAAGAAGTAAGATAGAAAGAAGAAAGAAGTAAGAAAGAAGTAAGAAAGAAGTAAGAAAGAAGTAAGAAAGAAGAAAGAAAGAAGTAAGAAAGAAGTATGAAAGAAGTAAGAAAGAAGAAAGAAGTAAGAAAGAGGTAAGAAAGAAGTAAGAAAGAAGTAAGAAAGAAAGAAGAAAGAAGAAAGAAAGAAGTAAGAAAGAAGTAAGAAAGAAGTAAGAAAGAAGTAAGAAAGAAGTAAAAAGGAATGAAGAAAGAAGTAAGAAAGAAGTAAGAAAGAAGTAAGAAAGAAGTAAGAAAGAAGTAAGAAAGAAGAAAGAAAGAAGAAAGAAGTAAGAAAGAAGTAAGAAAGAAGTATGAAAGAAGTAAGAAAGAAGAAAGAAAGAAGTAAGAAAGAAGTAAGAAGGAATGAAGAAAGAAGTAAGAAAGAAGTTAGAAAGAAGTAAGAAAGCAGTAAGAAAGAAGTAAGAAAGAAGTAAGAAGGAATGAAGAAAGAAGTAAGAAAGAAGTAAGAAAGAAATAAGAAAGAAGTAAGAAAGAAGTAAGAAAGAAGTAAGAAAGAAGTAAGAAAGAAAGAAGAAAGAAGTAAGAAGTAAGATAGAAGAAAGAACGAAGTAAGAAGGAATGAAGAAAGAAGTAAGAAAGAAGAAAGAAAGAAGTATGAAAGAAGTAAGAAAGAAGTAAGAAAGAAGTAAGAAAGAAGTAAGAAAGAAGTAAGAAAGAAGTAAGAAAGAAGTAAGAAAGAAGTTAGAAAGAAGTAAGAAAGAAGTAAGAAAGAAGTTAGAAAGAAGTAAGAAATAAGTAAGAAAGAAGTAAGAAAGAAGTAAGAAAGAAGAAAGTAAGAAGAAAGAAAGAAAGAACAAAGAAGTAAGAAAGAAGTAAGAAAGAAGTACGAAAGAAGTAAGAAAGAAGTAAGAAAGAGGTAAGAAAGGAGTAAGAAAGAAAGAAGAAAGAAGTAAGAAAGAAAGAAGAAAGAAGAAAGAAAGAAGTAAGAAAGAAGTAAGAAAGAAGTAAGAAAGAAGTAAGAAGGAATGAAGAAAGATGTAAGAAAGAAGTAAGAAAGATGTAAGAAAGAAGTAAGAAAGAAAGAAGAAAGAAGTAAGAAAGAAGTAAGAAAGAAGTAAGAAATAAAGAAGAAAGAAGAAAGAAAGAAGAAAGAAGTTAGAAAGCAGTAAGAAATAAGTAAGAAAGAAGTAAGAAAGAAGTAAGAAAGAAAGAAGTAAGAAAGAAGTAAGAAAGAAGTAAGAAAGAAGTAAGAAAGAAGTAAGAAGGAATGAAGAAAGAAGTAAGAAAGAAGTAAGAAGGAATGAAGAAAGAAGTAAGAGAGAAGTAAGAAAGAAGTAAGAAAGAATTAAGAAAGAAGTAAAAAGGAATGAAGAAAGAAGTAAGAAAGAAGTAAGAAAAAAGTAAGATAGAAGTAAGAAAGAAGTAAGAAAGAAAGAAGAAAGAAGTAAGAAAGAAGTAAGAAATAAGTAAGAAAGAAGTAAGAAAGAAGTAAGAAGGAAGTAAGAAAGAAGAAAGAAAGAAGTAAGAAAGAAGTATGAAAGAAGTAAGAAAAAAGTAAGATAGAAGTAAGAAAGAAGTAAGAAAGAAAGAAGAAAGAAGTAAGAAAGAAGTAAGAAATAAGTAAGAAAGAAGTAAGAAAGAAGTAAGAAGGAAGTAAGAAAGAAGAAAGAAAGAAGTAAGAAAGAAGTATGAAAGAAGTAAGAAAGAAGAAAGAAAGAAGTAAGAAGTAAGACAGAAGTAAGAAAGAATTAAAAAAGAAAGAAGAAAGAAGAAAGAAAGAAGTAAGAAAGAAGTAAGAAAGAAGTAAGAAATAAGTAAGAAAGAAGTAAAAATGAATGAAGAAAGAAGTAAGAAAGAAGTAAGAAAGAAGAAAGAAAGAAGTAAGAAAGAAGTAAGAAATAAGTAAGAAGGAATGAAGAAAGAAAGAAGAAAGAAGAAAGAAGTAAGAAAGAAGTAAGAAAGAAGTAAGAAAGAGGTAAGAAAGGAGTAAGAAAGAAAGAAGAAAGAAGTAAGAAATAAGAAAGAAAGAAGTATGAAAGAAGTAAGAAAGAAGAAAGAAAGAAGTAAGAAAGAAGTAAGAAAGAAGTAAAAAGGAATGAAGAAAGAAGTAAGAAATAAGTAAGAAAGAAGTAAGAAAGAAGAAAGAAAGAAGTACGAAAGAAGTAAGAAAGAAGTATGAAAGAATTTAGAAAGAAGAAAGAAAGAAGTACGAAAGAAGTAAGAAAGAAGTAAGAAAGAAGTAAGAAACAAGTAAGAAAGAAAGAAGAAAGTAGTAAGAAAGAAGTAAGAAAGAAGTAAGAAAGAAGTAAGAAGGAATGAAGAAAGAAGTAAGAAAGAACTAAGGAAGAATTAAGAAATAAGTAAGAAATAAGTAAGAAAGAAGTAAGAAAGAAGTAAGAAAGAAGTAAGATAGAAAGAAGAAAGAAGTAAGAAAGAAGTAAGAAAGAAGTAAGAAAGAAGTAAGAAAGAAGAAAGAAAGAAGTAAGAAAGAAGTATGAAAGAAGTAAGAAAGAAGAAAGAAAGAAGTAAGAAAGAGGTAAGAAAGAAGTAAGAAAGAAGTAAGAAAGAAAGAAGAAAGAAGAAAGAAAGAAGTAAGAAAGAAGTAAGAAAGAAGTAAGAAAGAAGTAAGAAAGAAGTAAAAAGGAATGAAGAAAGAAGTAAGAAAGACGTAAGAAAGAAGTAAGAAAGAAGTAAGAAAGAAGTAAGAAAGAAGAAAGAAAGAAGAAAGATGTAAGAAAGAAGTAAGAAAGAAGTATGAAAGAAGTAAGAAAGCAGTAAGAAAGAAGTAAGAAAGAAGTAAGAAGGAATGAAGAAAGAAGTAAGAAAGAAGTTAGAAAGAAGAAAGAAAGAAGTAAGAAAGAAGTAAGAAAGAAGTAAGAAAGAAGTAAGAAAGAAAGAAGAAAGAAGTAAGAAGTAAGAAAGAAGAAAGAACGAAGTAAGAAGGAATGAAGAAAGAAGTAAGAAAGAAGAAAGAAAGAAGTATGAAAGAAGTAAGAAAGAAGTAAGAAAGAAGTAAGAAAGAAGTAAGAAAGATGTAAGAAAGAAGTTCGAAAGAAGTAAGAAAGAAGTAAGAAAGAAGTTAGAAAGAAGTAAGAAATAAGTAAGAAAGAAGTAAGAAAGAAGTAAGAAAGAAGAAAGTAAGAAGAAAGAAAGAAAGAACAAAGAAGTAAGAAAGAAGTAAGAAAGAAGTACGAAAGAAGTAAGAAAGAAGTAAGAAAGAGGTAAGAAAGGAGTAAGAAAGAAAGAAGAAAGAAGTAAGAAAGAAAGAAGAAAGAAGAAAGAAAGAAGTAAGAAAGAAGTAAGAAAGAAGTAAGAAAGAAGTAAGAAAGAAGTAAGAAAGAAGTAAGAAGGAATGAAGAAAGATGTAAGAAAGAAGTAAGAAAGAAGTAAGAAAGAAGTAAGAAAGAAGTAAGAAAGAAGAAAGAAAGAAGTAAGAAAGAAGTATGAAAGAAGTATGAAAGAGTTAAGAAAGAAGAAAGAAAGAAGTACGAAAGAAGTAAGAAAGAAGTAAGAAATAAGTAAGAAAGAAGTAAGAAAGAAGTACGAAAGAAGTAAGAAAGAAGTAAGAAAGAGGTCAGAAAGAAGTAAAATGGAATGAAGAAAGAAGTAAGAAAGAAGTAAGAAAGAAGTAAGAAAGAAGTAAGAAAGAAGTAAGAAAGAAGTAAGAAAGAAGTAAGAAAGAAGTAAGAAAGAAGTAAGAAAGAAGTAAGAAAGAAAGAAGAAAAAAGTAAGGAAGAAGAAAGAAAGAATTATGAAAGAAGTAAGAAAGAAGTAAGAAAGAAAGAAGTAAGAAAGAATTTAGAAAGAAGTAAGAAAGAAGTAAGAAAGAAGTTAGAAAGAAGTAAGAAATAAGTAAGAAAGAAGTAAGAAAGAAGTAAGAAAGAAGTAAGAAAGAGGTTAGAAAGAAGTAAGAAAGAAGTAAGAAAATGTTAGAAAGAAGTAAGAAATAAGTAAGAAAGAAGTAAGAAAGAAGTAAGAAAGAAGTAAGAAAGAAGTAAGAAAGAAGTAAGAAAGAAGTAAGAACGAAGAAAAAAGAAGTTAGAAAGAAGTAAGAAAGAAGTAAGGAAGAAGTAAGAAAGAAGAAAGTAAGAAGAAAGAAAGAAAGAACAAAGAAGTAAGAAAGAAGTAAGAAATAAGTAAGAAAGAAGTAAGAAATAAAGAAGAAAGAAGAAAGAAAGAAGAAAGAAGTTAGAAAGAAGTAAGAAAGAAGTAAGAAAGAAGTTAGAAAGAAGTAAGAAATAAGTAAGAAAGAAGTAAGAAAGAAGTAAGAAAGAAGTAAGAAAGAAGTAAGAAAGAAAGAAGTAAGAAAGAAGTAAGAAAGAAGAAAGAAAGAAGTAAGATAGAAGAAAAAAGAAGTTAGCAAGAAGTAAGAAAGAAGTAAGAAAGAAGTAAGAAAGAAGAAAGTAAGAAGAAAGAAAGAAAGAACAAAGAAGTAAGAAAGAAGTAAGAAAGAAGTAAGAAAGAAGTAAGAAATAAAGAAGAAAGAAGAAAGAAAGAAGTAAGAAAGAAGTAAGAAAGAAGTAAGAAAGAAGTAAGAAAGAAGTAAGAAGGAATGAAGAAAAAAGTAAGAGAGAAGTAAGAAAGAAGTAAGAAAGAAGTAAGAAAGAAGTAAGAAAGAAGTAAGAAAGAAAGAAGAATGAAGTAAGAAAGAAGTAAGAAAGAAGTAAGAAAGAAGAAAGAAAGAAGTAAGAAAGAAGTATGAAAGAAGTAAGAAAGAAGAAAGAAAGAAGTAAGAAAGAAGTAAGAAGGAATGAAGAAAGAAGTAAGAAAGAAGTTAGAAAGAAGTAAGAAATAAGTAAGAAAGAAGTAAGAAAGAAGTAAGAAAGAAGTAAGAAAGAAAGAAGTAAGAAAGAAGTAAGAAAGAAGTAAGAAAGAAGAAAAAAGAAGTTAGAAAGAAGTAAGATAGAAGTAAGAAAGAAGTAAGAAGGAATGAAGAAAGAAGTAAGAAATAAGTAAAAAGAAATGAAGAAAGAAGTAAGAAAGAAGTAAGAAAGAAGTAAGAAAGAAAGAAGAAAGAAGAAAGAAAGAAGTAAGAAAGAAGAAAGAAGTAAGAAAGAAGTAAGAAAGAAGTAAAAAGGAATGAAGAAAGAAGTAAGAAAGAAGTAAGAAAGAAGTAAGAAAGAAGTATGAAAGAAGTAAGAAAGAAAGAAGAAAGAAGTAAGAAAGAAGTAAGAAAGAAGTAAGAAAGAAGTAAGAAAGAAGAAAGAAAGAAGTAAGAAAGAAGTATGAAAGAAGTATGAAAGAATTAAGAAAGAAGAAAGAAAGAAGCATGAAAGAAGTAAGAAAGAAGTAAGAAAGAAGGAAGAAACAAGTAAGAAAGAAAGAAGAAAGAAGTAAGAAAGAAGTAAGAAAGAAGTAAGAAAGAAGTAAGAAAGAAGTAAGAAAGAAGTAAAAAGGAATGAAGAAAGAAGTAAGAAAGAAGTAAGAAAGAAGTAAAAAGGAATGAAGAAAGAAGTTACAAAGAAGTAAGAAAGAAGTAAGAAAGAAGTAAGAAAGAAAGTAGAAAAAAGTAAGGAAGAAGAAAGAAAGAAGTATGAAAGAAGTAAGAAAGAAGTAAGAAAGAAAGAAGTAAGAAAGAATTAAGAAAGAAGTTAGAAAGAAGTAAGAAAGAAGTAAGAAAGAAGTTAGAAAGAACTAAGAAATAAGTAAGAAAGAAGTAAGAAAGAAGTAAGAAAGAAGTAAGAAAGAGGTTAGAAAGAAGTAAGAAAGAAGTAAGAAAATGTTAGAAAGAAGTAAGAAATAAGTAAGAAAGAAGTAAGAAAGAAGTAAGAAAGAAGTAAGAAAGAAAGAAGTAAGAAAGAAGTAAGAAAGAAGTAAGAAAGAAGTAAGAAAGAAGAAAAAAGAAGTTAGAAAGAAGTAAGAAAGAAGTAAGAAAGAAGTAAGAAAGAAGAAAGTAAGAAGAAAGAAAGAAAGAACAAAGAAGTAAGAAAGAAGTAAGAAATAAGTAAGAAAGAAGTAAGAAATAAAAAAGAAAGAAGAAAGAAAGAAGTAAGAAAGAAGTTAGAAAGAAGTAAGAAATAAGTAAGAAAGAAGTAAGAAAGAAGTAAGAAAGAAGTAAGAAAGAAGTAAGAAAGAAAGAAGTAAGAAAGAAGAAAGAAAGAAGTAAGAAAGAAGTAAGAAAGAAGTAAGAAAGAAGTAAGAAAGAAAGAAGAAAGAAGAAAGAAAGAAGTAAGAAAGAAGTAAGAAAGAAGAAAGAAAGAAGTAAGAAAGAGGTAAGAAAGAAGTAAGAAAGAAGAAAGAAAGAAGTAAGAAAGAGGTAAGAAAGGAGTAATAAAGTAAGAAGGAAGAAGTAAGAAAGAAGAAAAAATAAGTTAGAAAGAAGTATAGAAAGAAGTAAGAAAGAGGAAAGTAAGAAGAAAGAAAGAAAGAACAAAGAAGTAAGAAAGAAGTAAGAAAGAAGTAAGAAAGAAGTATGAAAGAAGTAAGAAAGAAGTAAGAAAGAAGTAAGAAAGAAGTAAGAAAGAAAGAAGAAAGAAGAAAGATGTAAGAAAGAAGTAAGAAAGAAGTAAGAAAGAGGTAAGAAAGGAGTAAGAAAGAAAGAAGAAAGAAGTAAGAAAGAAGTAAGAAAGAAGTATGAAAGAAGTAAGAAAGAAGTAAGAAAGAAGTAAGAAAGAAGAAAGAAAGAAGTAAGAAAGAAGTATGAAAGAAGTAAGAAAGAAAGAAGAAAGAAGTAAGAAAGAAGTAAGAAAGAAGTAAGAAAGAAGAAAGAAAGAAGTAAGAAAGAAGTATGAAAGAAGTATGAAAGTATTAAGAAAGAAGAAAGAAAGAAGTATGAAAGAACTAAGAAAGAAGTAAGAAAGAAGGAAGAAAGAAGTAAGAAAGAAAGAAGAAAGAAGTAAGAAAGAAGTAAGAAAGAAGTAAGAAAGAAGTAAGAAAGAAGTAAAAAGGAATGAAGAAAGAAGTAAGAAAGAAGTAAGAAAGAAGTAAAAAGGAATGAAGAAAGAAGTTACAAAGAAGTAAGAAAGAAGTAAGAAAGAAGTAAGAAAGAAAGAAGAAAAAAGTAAGGAAGAAGAAAGAAAGAAGTATGAAAGAAGTAAGAAAGAAGTAAGAAAGGAAGAAGTAAGAAAGAAGTAAGAAAGAAGTTAGAAAGAAGTAAGAAAGAAGTAAGAAAGAAGTTAGAAAGAAGTAAGAAATAAGTAAGAAAGAAGTAAGAAAGAAGTAAGAAAGAAGTAAGAAAGAGGTTAGAAAGAAGTAAGAAAGAAGTAAGAAAATGTTAGAAAGAAGTAAGAAATAAGTAAGAAATAAGTAAGAAAGAAGTAAGAAAGAAGTAAGAAAGAAAGAAGTAAGAAAGAAGTAAGAAAGAAGTAAGAAAGAAGTAAGAAAGAAGAAAAAAGAAGTTAGAAAGAAGTAAGAAAGAAGTAAGAAAGAAGTAAGAAAGAAGAAAGTAAGAAGAAAGAAAGAAAGAACAAAGAAGTAAGAAAGAAGTAAGAAATAAGTAAGAAAGAAGTAAGAAATAAAAAAGAAAAAGAAAGAAAGAAGTAAGAAAGAAGTTAGAAAGAAGTAAGAAATAAGTAAGAAAGAAGTAAGAAAGAAGTAAGAAAGAAGAAAAAAGAAGTTAGAAAGAAGTAAGAATGAAGTAAGAAAGAAGTAAGAAAGAAGTAAGAAAGAAGTAAGAAAGAAGAAAGAAAGAAGTAAGAAAGAAGTATGAAAGAAGTAAGAAAGAAGAAAGAAAGAAGTAAGAAAGAAGTAAGAAGGAATGAAGAATGAAGTAAGAAAGAAGTTAGAAAGAAGTAAGAAATAAGTAAGAAAGTAGTAAGAAAGAAGTAAGAAAGAAGTAAGAAAGAAAGAAGTAAGAAAGAAGTAAGAAAGAAGTAAGAAAGAAGAAAAAAGAAGTTAGAAAGAAGTAAGATAGAAGTAAGAAAGAAGTAAGAAGGAATGAAGAAATAAGTAAGAAATAAGTAAAAAGAAATGAAGAAAGAAGTAAGAGAGAAGTAAGAAAGAAGTAAGAAAGAAGTAAGAAATAAGTATGAAAGAAATAAGAAAGAAGAAAGAAAGAAGTTAGAAAGAAGTAAGAAAGAAGTAAGAAAGAAGTAAGAAAGAAAGAAGAAAGAAGAAAGAAAGAAGTAAGAAAGAAGAAAGAAGTAAGAAAGAAGTAAGAAAGAAGTAAAAAGGAATGAAGAAAGAAGTAAGAAAGAAGTAAGAAAGAAGTAAGAAAGAAGTAAGAAAGAAGTATGAAAGAAGTAAGAAAGAAAGAAGAAAGAAGTAAGAAAGAAGTAAGAAAGAAGTAAGAAAGAAGTAAGAAAGAAGAAAGAAAGAAGTAAGAAAGAAGTATGAAAGAAGTATGAAAGAATTAAGAAAGAAGAAAGAAAGAAGCATGAAAGAAGTAAGAAAGAAGTAAGAAAGAAGGAAGAAACAAGTAAGAAAGAAAGAAGAAAGAAGTAAGAAAGAAGTAAGAAAGAAGTAAGAAAGAAGTAAGAAAGAAGTAAAAAGGAATGAAGAAAGAAGTAAGAAAGAAGTAAGAAAGAAGTAAAAAGGAATGAAGAAAGAAGTTACAAAGAAGTAAGAAAGAAGTAAGAAAGAAGTAAGAAAGAAAGAAGAAAAAAGTAAGGAAGAAGAAAGAAAGAAGTATGAAAGAAGTAAGAAAGAAGTAAGAAAGAAAGAAGTAAGAAAGAAGTAAGAAAGAAGTTAGAAAGAAGTAAGAAAGAAGTAAGAAAGAAGTTAGAAAGAAGTAAGAAATAAGTAAGAAAGAAGTAAGAAAGAAGTAAGAAAGAAGTAAGAAAGAGGTTAGAAAGAAGTAAGAAAGAAGTAAGAAAATGTTAGAAAGAAGTAAGAAATAAGTAAGAAAGAAGTAAGAAAGAAGTAAGAAAGAAGTAAGAAAGAAAGAAGTAAGAAAGAAGTAAGAAAGAAGTAAGAAAGAAGTAAGAAAGAAGAAAAAAGAAGTTAGAAAGAAGTAAGAAAGAAGTAAGAAAGAAGTAAGAAAGAAGAAAGTAAGAAGAAAGAAAGAAAGAACAAAGAAGTAAGAAAGAAGTAAGAAATAAGTAAGAAAGAAGTAAGAAATAAAAAAGAAAGAAGAAAGAAAGAAGTAAGAAAGAAGTTAGAAAGAAGTAAGAAATAAGTAAGAAAGAAGTAAGAAAGAAGTAAGAAAGAAGTAAGAAAGAAAGAAGTAAGAAAGAAGAAAGAAAGAAGTAAGAAAGAAGTAAGAAAGAAGTAAGAAAGAAGTAAGAAAGAAGTAAGAAAGAAGTAAGAAAGAAAGAAGAAAGAAGAAAGAAAGAAGTAAGAAAGAAGTAAGAAAGAAGAAAGAAAGAAGTAAGAAAGAGGTAAGAAAGAAGTAAGAAAGAAGAAAGAAAGAAGTAAGAAAGAGGTAAGAAAGGAGTAAGAAAGTAAGAAGGAAGAAGTAAGAAAGAAGAAAAAATAAGTTAGAAAGAAGTAAGAAAGAAGTAAGAAAGAGGAAAGTAAGAAGAAAGAAAGAAAAAACAAAGAAGTAAGAAAGAAGTAAGAAAGAAGTAAGAAAGAAGAACGAAAGAAGTAAGAAAGAAGTAAGAAAGAAGTAAGAAAGAAGTAAGAAAGAAAGAAGAAAGAAGAAAGATGTAAGAAAGAAGTAAGAAAGAAGTAAGAAAGAGGTAAGAAAGGAGTAAGAAAGAAAGAAGAAAGAAGTAAGAAAGAAGTAAGAAAGAAGTATGAAAGAAGTAAGAAAGAAGTAAGAAAGAAGTAAGAAAGAAGAAAGAAAGAAGTAAGAAAGAAGTATGAAAGAAGTAAGAAAGAAAGAAGAAAGAAGTAAGAAAGAAGTAAGAAAGAAGTAAGAAAGAAGTAAGAAAGAAGAAAGAAAGAAGTAAGAAAGAAGTATGAAAGAAGTATGAAAGAATTAAGAAAGAAGAAAGAAAGAAGTATGAAAGAACTAAGAAAGAAGTAAGAAAGAAGGAAGAAAGAAGTAAGAAAGAAAGAAGAAAGAAGTAAGAAAGAAGTAAGAAAGAAGTAAGAAAGAAGTAAGAAAGAAGTAAAAAGGAATGAAGAAAGAAGTAAGAAAGAAGTAAGAAAGAAGTAAAAAGGAATGAAGAAAGAAGTTACAAAGAAGTAAGAAAGAAGTAAGAAAGAAGTAAGAAAGAAAGAAGAAAAAGTAAGGAAGAAGAAAGAAAGAAGTATGAAAGAAGTAAGAAAGAAGTAAGAAAGGAAGAAGTAAGAAAGAAGTAAGAAAGAAGTTAGAAAGAAGTAAGAAAGAAGTAAGAAAGAAGTTAGAAAGAAGTAAGAAATAAGTAAGAAAGAAGTAAGAAAGAAGTAAGAAAGAAGTAAGAAAGAGGTTAGAAAGAAGTAAGAAAGAAGTAAGAAAATGTTAGAAAGAAGTAAGAAATAAGTAAGAAAGAAGTAAGAAAGAAGTAAGAAAGAAGTAAGAAAGAAAGAAGTAAGAAAGAAGTAAGAAAGAAGTAAGAAAGAAGTAAGAAAGAAGAAAAAAGAAGTTAGAAAGAAGTAAGAAAGAAGTAAGAAAGAAGTAAGAAAGAAGAAAGTAAGAAGAAAGAAAGAAAGAACAAAGAAGTAAGAAAGAAGTAAGAAATAAGTAAGAAAGAAGTAAGAAATAAAAAAGAAAGAAGAAAGAAAGAAGTAAGAAAGAAGTTAGGAAGAAGTAAGAAATAAGTAAGAATGAAGTAAGAAAGAAGTAAGAAAGAAGTAAGAAAGAAAGAAGTAAGAAAGAAGAAAGAAAGAAGTAAGAAAGAAGTAAGAAAGAAGTAAGAAAGGAGTAAGAAAGAAAGAAGAAAGAAGAAAGAAAGAAGTAAGAAAGAAGTAAGAAAGAAGTAAGAAAGAAGTAAGAAAGAAGTAAAAAGGAATGAAGAAAGAAGTAAGAAAGAAGTAAGAAATAGTAAGAAAGAAGTAAGAAAGAAGTAAGATAGAAGTAAAAAGGAATGAAGAAAGAAGTAAGAAAGAAGTAAGAAAGAAGTAAGAAAGAAGTAAGAAAGAAGTAAGAAAGAAGTAAGAAAGAAGAAAGAAAGAAGTAAGAAAGAAGAAAGAAAGAAGTTAGAAAGAAGTAAGAAAGAAGTAAGAAAGAAGTAAGAAAGAAAGAAGAAAGAAGTAAGAAAGAAGTAAGAAAGAAAGAAGAAAGAAGTAAGAAGGAATGAAGAAAGAAGTAAGAAAGAAGAAAGAAGGAATGAAGAAAGAAGTAAGAAAGAAGAAAGAAAGAAGTATGAAACAATTAAGAAAGAAGTGAGAAAGAAGTTAGAAAGAAGTAAGAAAGAAGTAAGAAAGAAAGAAGAAAGAAGAAAGAAGTAAGAAAGAAGTAAGAAAGAAGAAAAAATAAGTTAGAAATAAGTAAGAAAGAAGTAAGAAAGTAGAAAGTGAGAAGGAAGAAAGAAAGAACAAAGAAGTAAGAAAGAAGTAAGAAAGAAGTAAGAAAGAAGTACGAAAGAAGTAAGAAAGAAGTAAGAAAGAAGTAAGAAAGAAGTAAGAAAGAAAGAAGAAAGAAGAAAGAAGTAAGAAAGAAGTAAGAAAGAAGTAAGAAAGAGGTAAGAAAGGAGTAAGAAAGAAAGAAGAAAGAAGTAAGAAAGAAGTAAGAAAGAAGTATGAAAGAAGTAAGAAAGAAGTAAGAAAGAAGTAACAAAGAAGAAAGAAAGAAGTAAGAAAGAAGTATGAAAGAAGTAAGAAAGAAAGAAGAAAGAAGTAAGAAAGAAGTAAGAAAGAAGTAAGAAAGAAGTAAGAAAGAAGAAAGAAAGAAGTAAGAAAGCAGTATGAAAGAAGTATGAAAGAATTAAGAAAGTAGAAAGAAAGAAGTATGAAAGAAGTAAGAAAGAAGTAAGAAAGAAGTAAGAAAGAAGTAAGAAAGAAAGAAGAAAGAAGTAAGAAAGAAGTAAGAAAGAAGTAAGAAAGAAGTAAGAAAGAAGTAAAAAGGAATGAAGAAAGAAGTAAGAAAGAAGTAAGAAAGAAGTAAAAAGGAATGAAGAAAGAAGTAAGAAAGAAGTAAGAAAGAAGTAAGAAAGAAGTAAGAAAGAAATAAGAAAGAAAGAAGAAAAAAGTAAGGAAGAAGAATGAAAGAAGTATGAAAGAAGTAAGAAAGAAGTAAGAAAGAAAGAAGTAAGAAAGAAGTAAGAAAGAAGTTAGAAAGAAGTAAGAAAGAAGTAAGAAAGAAGTTAGAAAGAAGTAAGAAATAAGTAAGAAAGAAGTAAGAAAGAAGTAAGAAATAAGTAAGAAAGAGGTTAGAAAGAAGTAAGAAAGAAGTAAGAAAGAAGAAAAAAGAAGTTAGAAATAAGTAAGAAAGAAGTAAGAAAGAAGTAAGAAAGAAGTAAGAAAGAAGTAAGAAGGAATGAAGAAAGAAGTAAGAAAGAAGTAAGAAGGAATGAGGAAAGAAGTAAGAGAGAAGTAAGAAAGAAGTAAGAAAGAAGTAAGAAAGAAGTATGAAAGAAGTAAGAAAGAAGAAAGAAAGAATTAAGAAAGAAGTAAGAAAGAAGTAAGAAAGAAAGAAGAAAGAAGAAAGAAAGAAGTAAGAAAGAAGTAAGAACGAAGTAAGAAAGAATTAAGAAAGAAGTAAAAAGGAATGAAGAAAGAAGTAAGAAAGAAGTAAGAAAAAAGTAAGAAAGAAGTAAGAAAGAAGTAAGAAAGAAATAAGAAAGAAGTAAGAAAGAAGTAAGAAAGAAGTAAGAAAGAAGTAAGAAAGAAGTAAGAAGGAAGTAAGAAAGAAGAAAGAAAGAAGTAAGAAAGAAGTATGAAAGAAGTAAGAAAGAAGAAAGAAAGAAGTAAGAAAGAAGTAAGAAAGAAGTAAGAAAGAATTAAAAAAGAAAGAAGAAAGAAGAAAGAAAGAAGTAAGAAAGAAGTAAGAAAGAAGTAAGAAAGAAGTAAGAAAGAAGTAAAAATGAATGAAGAAAGAAGTAAGAAAGAAGTAAGAAAGAAGTAAGAAAGAAGTAAGAAAGAAGTAAGAAAGAAGAAAGAAAGAAGAAAGAAGTAAGAAAGAAGTAAGAAAGAAGAAAGAAAGAAGTAAGAAAGAAGAAAGAAAGAAGTAAGAAAGAAGTAAGAAAGAAGTAAGAAAGAAGTAAGAAAGAAAGAAGAAAGAAGTAAGAAAGAAGTAAGAAAGAAGAAAGAAAGAAGTAAGAAGGAATGAAGAAAGAAGTAAGAAAGAAGAAAGAAAGAAGTAAGAAAGCAGTATGAAAGAAGTATGAAAGAATTAATAAAGAAGAAAGAAAGAAGTATGAAAGAAGTAAGAAAGAAGTAAGAAAGAAGTAAGAAAGAAGTAAGAAAGAAAGGAGAAAGAAGTAAGAAAGAAGTAAGAAAGAAGTAAGAAAGAAGTAAGAAAGAAGTAAAAAGGAATGAAGAAAGAAGTAAGAAAGAAGTAAGAAAGAAGTAAAAAGGAATGAAGAAAGAAGTAAGAAAGAAGTAAGAAAGAAGTAAGAAAGAAGTAAGAAAGAAAGAAGAAAAAATAAGGAAGAAGAAAGAAAGAAGTATGAAAGAAGTAAGAAAGAAGTAAGAAAGAAAGAAGTAAGAAAGAAGTAAGAAAGAAGTTAGAAAGAAGTAAGAAAGAAGTAAGAAAGAAGTTAGAAAGAAGTAAGAAATAAGTAAGAAAGAAGTAAGAAAGAATTAAGAAATAAGTAAGAAAGAGGTTAGAAAGAAGTAAGAAAGAAGTAAGAAAGAAGAAAAAAGAAGTTAGAAAGAAGTAAGAAAGAAGTAAGAAAGAAGTAAGAAAGAAGTAAGAAAGAAGTAAGAAAGAAGTAAGAAGGAATGAAGAAAGAAGTAAGAAAGAAGTAAGAAGGAATGAAGAAAGAAGTAAGAGAGAAGTAAGAAAGAAGAAAGAAAGAAGAAAGAAGTAAGAAAGAAGTAAGAAAGAAGAAAGAAAGAAGTAAGAAAGAAGAAAGAAAGAAGTAAGAAAGAAGTAAGAAAGAAGTAAGAAAGAAGTAAGAAAGAAAGAAGAAAGAAGTAAGAAAGAAGTAAGAAAGAAGAAAGAAAGAAGTAAGAAGGAATGAAGAAAGAAGTAAGAAAGAAGAAAGAAAGAAGTAAGAAAGCAGTATGAAAGAAGTATGAAAGAATTAATAAAGAAGAAAGAAAGAAGTATGAAAGAAGTAAGAAAGAAGTAAGAAAGAAGTAAGAAAGAAGTAAGAAAGAAAGAAGAAAGAAGTAAGAAAGAAGTAAGAAAGAAGTAAGAAAGAAGTAAGAAAGAAGTAAAAAGGAATGAAGAAAGAAGTAAGAAAGAAGTAAGAAAGAAGTAAAAAGGAATGAAGAAAGAAGTAAGAAAGAAGTAAGAAAGAAGTAAGAAAGAAGTAAGAAAGAAGTAAGAAAGAAAGAAGAAAAAATAAGGAAGAAGAAAGAAAGAAGTATGAAAGAAGTAAGAAAGAAGTAAGAAAGAAAGAAGTAAGAAAGAAGTAAGAAAGAAGTTAGAAAGAAGTAAGAAAGAAGTAAGAAAGAAGTTAGAAAGAAGTAAGAAATAAGTAAGAAAGAAGTAAGAAAGAATTAAGAAATAAGTAAGAAAGAGGTTAGAAAGAAGTAAGAAAGAAGTAAGAAAGAAGAAAAAAGAAGTTAGAAAGAAGTAAGAAAGAAGTAAGAAAGAAGTAAGAAAGAAGTAAGAAAGAAGTAAGAAAGAAGTAAGAAGGAATGAAGAAAGAAGTAAGAAAGAAGTAAGAAGGAATGAAGAAAGAAGTAAGAGAGAAGTAAGAAAGAAGTAAGAAAGAAGTAAGAAAGAAGTATGAAAGAAGTAAGAAAGAAGAAAGAAAGAATTAAGAAAGAAGTAAGAAAGAAGAAAGAAAGAAAGAAGAAAGAAGAAAGAAAGAAGTAAGAAAGAAGTAAGAACGAAGTAAGAAAGAATTAAGAAAGAAGTAAAAAGGAATGAAGAAAGAAGTAAGAAAGAAGTAAGAAAAAAGTAAGAAAGAAGTAAGAAAGAAGTAAGAAAGAAATAAGAAAGAAGTAAGAAAGAAGTAAGAAAGAAGTAAGAAAGAAGTAAGAAAGAAGTAAGAAGGAAGTAAGAAAGAATTAAAAAAGAAAGAAGAAAGAAGAAAGAAAGAAGTAAGAAAGAAGTAAGAAAGAAGTAAGAAAGAAGTAAAAATGAATGAAGAAAGAAGTAAGAAAGAAGTAAGAAAGAAGTAAGAAAGAAGTAAGAAAGAAGAAAGAAAGAAGAAAGAAGTAAGAAAGAAGTAAGAAAGAAGAAAGAAAGAAGTAAGAAAGAAGAAAGAAAGAAGTAAGAAAGAAGTAAGAAAGAAGTAAGAAAGAAGTAAGAAAGAAAGAAGAAAGAAGTAAGAAAGAAGTAAGAAAGAAGAAAGAAAGAAGTAAGAAAGAAGAAAGAAAGAAGTATGAAAGAATGAAGAAAGAAGTAAGAAAGAAGTAAGAAAGAATTATGAAAGAAGTAAGAAAGAAGTTAGAAAGAAGTAAGAAATAAGTAAGAAATAAGTAAGAAAGAAGTAAGAAAGAAGTAAGAAAGAAAGAAGTAAGAAAGAAGTAAGAAAGAAGTAAGAAAGAAGTAAAAATGAATGAAGAAAGAAGTAAGAAAGAAGTAAGAAAGAAGTAAGAAAGAAGTAAGAAAGAAGTAAGAAAGAAGAAAGAAAGAAGAAAGAAGTAAGAAAGAAGTAAGAAAGAAGAAAGAAAGAAGTAAGAAAGAAGAAAGAAAGAAGTAAGAAAGAAGTAAGAAAGAAGTAAGAAAGAAGTAAGAAAGAAAGAAGAAAGAAGTAAGAAAGAAGTAAGAAAGAAGAAAGAAAGAAGTAAGAAGGAATGAAGAAAGAAGTAAGAAAGAAGAAAGAAAGAAGTAAGAAAGCAGTATGAAAGAGGTATGAAAGAATTAATAAAGAAGAAAGAAAGAAGTATGAAAGAAGTAAGAAAGAAGTAAGAAAGAAGTAAGAAAGAAGTAAGAAAGAAAGAAGAAAGAAGTAAGAAAGAAGTAAGAAAGAAGTAAGAAAGAGGTTAGAAAGAAGTAAGAAAGAAGTAAGAAAGAAGAAAAAAGAAGTTAGAAAGAAGTAAGAAAGAAGTAAGAAAGAAGTAAAAAGGAATGAAGAAAGAAATAAGAAAAAAGTAAGAAAGAAGTAAGAAAGAAGTAAGAAAGAAGTAAGAAAGAAAGAAGAAAGAAGTAAGAAAGAAGTAAGAAAGAAGAAAGAAAGAAGTAAGAAAGAAGAAAGAAAGAAGTAAGAAAGAAGTAAGAAAGAAGTAAGAAAGAAGTAAGAAAGAAAGAAGAAAGAAGTAAGAAAGAAGTAAGAAAGAAGAAAGAAAGAAGTAAGAAGGAATGAAGAAAGAAGTAAGAAAGAAGAAAGAAAGAAGTAAGAAAGCAGTATGAAAGAAGTATGAAAGAATTAATAAAGAAGAAAGAAAGAAGTATGAAAGAAGTAAGAAAGAAGTAAGAAAGAAGTAAGAAAGAAGTAAGAAAGAAAGAAGAAAGAAGTAAGAAAGAAGTAAGAAAGAAGTAAGAAAGAAGTAAGAAAGAAGTAAAAAGGAATGAAGAAAGAAGTAAGAAAGAAGTAAGAAAGAAGTAAAAAGGAATGAAGAAAGAAGTAAGAAAGAAGTAAGAAAGAAGTAAGAAAGAAGTAAGAAAGAAGTAAGAAAGAAAGAAGAAAAAATAAGGAAGAAGAAAGAAAGAAGTATGAAAGAAGTAAGAAAGAAGTAAGAAACAAAGAAGTAAGAAAGAAGTAAGAAAGAAGTTAGAAAGAAGTAAGAAAGAAGTAAGAAAGAAGTTAGAAAGAAGTAAGAAATAAGTAAGAAAGAAGTAAGAAAGAATTAAGAAATAAGTAAGAAAGAGGTTAGAAAGAAGTAAGAAAGAAGTAAGAAAGAAGAAAAAAGAAGTTAGAAAGAAGTAAGAAAGAAGTAAGAAAGAAGTAAGAAAGAAGTAAGAAAGAAGTAAGAAAGAAGTAAGAAGGAATGAAGAAAGAAGTAAGAAAGAAGTAAGAAGGAATGAAGAAAGAAGTAAGAGAGAAGTAAGAAAGAAGTAAGAAAGAAGTAAGAAAGAAGTATGAAAGAAGTAAGAAAGAAGAAAGAAAGAATTAAGAAAGAAGTAAGAAAGAAGAAAGAAAGAAAGAAGAAAGAAGAAAGAAAGAAGTAAGAAAGAAGTAAGAACGAAGTAAGAAAGAATTAAGAAAGAAGTAAAAAGGAATGAAGAAAGAAGTAAGAAAGAAGTAAGAAAAAAGTAAGAAAGAAGTAAGAAAGAAGTAAGAAAGAAATAAGAAAGAAGTAAGAAAGAAGTAAGAAAGAAGTAAGAAAGAAGTAAGAAAGAAGTAAGAAGGAAGTAAGAAAGAATTAAAAAAGAAAGAAGAAAGAAGAAAGAAAGAAGTAAGAAAGAAGTAAGAAAGAAGTAAGAAAGAAGTAAGAAAGAAGTAAAAATGAATGAAGAAAGAAGTAAGAAAGAAGTAAGAAAGAAGTAAGAAAGAAGTAAGAAAGAAGAAAGAAGAAAGTAGTAAGAAAGAAGTAAGAAAGAAGAAAGAAAGAAGTAAGAAAGAAGAAAGAAAGAAGTAAGAAAGAAGTAAGAAAGAAGTAAGAAAGAAGTAAGAAAGAAAGAAGAAAGAAGTAAGAAAGAAGTAAGAAAGAAGAAAGAAAGAAGTAAGAAGGAATGAAGAAAGAAGTAAGAAAGAAGAAAGAAAGAAGTATGAAAGAATGAAGAAAGAAGTAAGAAAGAAGTAAGAAAGAAGTATGAAAGAAGTAAGAAAGAAGTTAGAAAGAAGTAAGAAATAAGTAAGAAATAAGTAAGAAATAAGTAAGAAAGAAAGAAGTAAGAAAGAAGTAAGAAAGAAGTAAGAAGAATAAATAAGTAAGAAAGAAGTAAGAAAGAAGTACGAAAGAAGTAAGAAAGAAGTAAGAAATAAGTAAGAAGGAATGAAGAAATAAAGAAGAAAGAAGAAAGAAGTAAGAAAGAAGTAAGAAAGAAGTAAGAAAGAAGTAAGAAAGAAATATGAAAGAAGTAAGAAAGAAGAAAGAAAGAAGTAAGAAAGAAGTAAGAAAGAAGTAAGAAAGAATTAAAAAAGAAAGAAGAAAGAAGAAAGAAAGAAGAAAGAAAGAAGTAAGAAAGAAGTAAGAAAGAAGTAAGAAAGAAGTAAGAAAGAAGTAAGAAAGAAGTAAGAAAGAAGTAAGAAAGAAGAAAGAAAGAAGTAAGAAGGAATGAAGAAAGAAGTAAGAAAGAAGAAAGAAAGAAGTATGAAAGAATGAAGAAAGAAGTAAGAAAGAAGTAAGAAAGAAGTAAGAAAGAAGAAAGAAAGAAGTACGAAAGAAGTAAGAAAGAAGTATGAAAGAATTAAGAAAGAAGAAAGAAAGAAGTACGAAAGAAGTAAGAAAGAAGTAAAAAGGAATGAAGAAAGAAGTAAGAAAGAAGTAAGAAAGAAGTGAGAAAGAAGTAAGAAAGAAAGAAGAAAGAAGTAAGGAAGAAGAAAGAAAGAAGTATGAAAGAAGTAAGAAAGAAGTAAGAAAGAAAGAAGTAAGAAAGAAGTAAGAAAGAAGTTAGAAAGAAGTAAGAAAGAAGTAAGAAAGAAGTTAGAAAGAAGTAAGAAATAAGTAAGAAAGAAGTAAGAAAGAAGTAAGAAAGAAGTAAGAAAGAAAGAAGTAAGAAGGAAGTAAGAAAGAAGAAAGAAAGAAGTAAGAAAGAAGAAAAAAGAAGTTAGCAAGAAGTAAGAAAGAAGTAAGAAAGATGTAAGAAAGAAGTAAGAAAGAAGAAAGAAAGAAGAAAGAAAGAAAGAAGAAAGAAGTAAGAAAGAAGTAAGAAAGAAGTAAGAAAGAAGTAAGAAAGAAGAAAGAAAGAAGTAAGAAGGAATGAAGAAAGAAGTAAGAAAGAAGTAAGAAAGAAGAAAGAAAGAAGTAAGAAAGAAGAAAGAAAGAAGGAAGCAAGAAGTAAGAAAGAAGTAAGAAGGAAGTTAGAAAGAAGTAAGGAAGAAGTAAGAAAGAAGTAAGAAAGAAGAAAAAAGAAGTTAGAAAGAAGTAAGAAAGAAGTAAGAAAGAAGTAATAAAGAATAAAGTAAGAAGAAAGAAAGAACAAAGAAGTAAGAAAGAAGTAAGAAATAAGTAAGAAAGAAGTAAGAAATAAAGAAGAAAGAAGAAAGAAAGAAGTAAGAAAGAAGTTAGAAAGCAGTAAGAAATAAGTAAGAAAGAAGTAAGAAAGAAGTAAGAAAGAAGTAAGAAAGAAAGAAGTAAGAAAGAAGTAAGAAAGAAGAAAAAAGAAGTTAGAAAGAAGTAAGAAAGAAGTAAGAAAGAAGTAAGAAAGAAGTAAGAAAGAAGTAAGAAGGAATGAAGAAAGAAGCAAGAAAGAAGTAAGAAAGAATGAAGAAAGAAGTAAGAGAGAAGTAAGAAAGAAGTAAGAAAGAAGTAAGAAAGAAGTATGAAAGAAGTAAGAAAGAAGAAAGAAAGAAGTAAGAAAGAATTAAAAAAGAAAGAAGAAAGAAGAAAGAAAGAAGTAAGAAAGAAGTAAGAAAGAAGTAAGAAAGAAGTAAGAAAGAAGTAAAAATGAATGAAGAAAGAAGTAAGAAAGAAGTAAGAAAGAAGTAAGAAAGAAGTAAGAAAGAAGAAAGAAAGAAGAAAGAAGTAAGAAAGAAGTAAGAAAGAAAGAAGAAAGAAGTAAGAAAGAAGTAAGAAAGAAGTTAGAAAGCAGTAAGAAAGAAGTAAGAAAGAATGAAGAAAGAAGTAAGAGAGAAGTAAGAAAGAAGTAAGAAAGAAGTAAGAAAGAAGTAAGAAAGAAGTAAGAAAGAAGTAAGAAAGAAGTAAGAAAGAAAGAAGTAAGAAAGAAGTAAGAAAGAAGAAAAAAGAAGTTAGAAAGAAGTAAGAAAGTAGTAAGAAAGAAGTAAGAAAGAAGTAAGAAAGAAGTAAGAAAGAAAGAAGAAAGAAGAAAGAAAGAAATAAGAAAGAATTAAGAAAGAAGTAAGAAAGAATTAAGAAAGAAGTAAAAAGGAATGAAGAAAGAAGTAAGAAAGAAGTAAGGAAAAAGTAAGAAAGAAGTAAGAAAGAAGTAAGAAAGAAAGAAGAAAGAAGTAAGAAAGAAGTAAGAAAGAATTAAGAAAAAAATAAGAAAGAAGTAAGAAGAAAGTAAGAAAGAAGAAAGAAAGAAGTAAGAAAGAAGTATGAAAGAAGTAAGAAAGAAGAAAGAAAGAAGTAAGAAAGAAGTAAGAAAGAAGTAAGAAAGAATTAAAAAAGAAAGAAGAAAGAAGAAAGAAAGAAGTAAGAAAGAAGTAAGAAAGAAGTAAGAAAGAAGTAAGAAAGAAGTAAAAATGAATGAAGAAAGAAGTAAGAAAGAAGTAAGAAAGAAGTAAGAAAGAAGTAAGAAAGAATAAAGAAAGAAGAAAGAAGTAAGAAAGAAGTAAGAAAGAAAGAAAGAAGTAAGAAAGAAGAAAGAAAGAAGTAAGAAAGAAGTAAGAAAGAAGTAATAAAGAAGTAAGAAAGAAGTAAGAAAGAAGTAAGAAAGAAGTAAGAAAGAAGAAAGAAAGAAGTAAGAAGGAATGAAGAAAGAAGTAAGAAAGAAGTAAGAAAGAAGTATGAAAGAATGAAGAAAGAAGTAAGAAAGAAGTAAGAAAGAAGTAAGAAAGAAGTAAGAAAGAAGTTAGAAAGAAGTAAGAAATAAGTAAGAAAGAAGTAAGAAAGAAGTAAGAAAGAAGTAAGAAAGAAAGAAGTAAGGAAGAAGTAAGAAAGAATTAAGAAAGAAGTAAGAAGAAAAAATAAGTAAGAAAGAAGTAAGAAAGAAGTACGAAAGAAGTAAGAAAGAAGTAAGAAATAAGTAAGAAGGAATGAAGAAGAAAGAAGAAAGAAGGAAGAAGTAAGAAAGAAGTAAGAAAGAAGTAAGAAAGAAGTAAGAAAGAGGTAAGAAAGGAGGAAGAAAGAAAGAAGAAAGAGGTAAGAAAGGAGTAAGAAAGAAAGAAGAAAGAAGTAAGAAAGAAGTAAGAAAGAAGTATGAAAGAAGTAAGAAAGAAGAAAGAAAGAAGTAAGAAAGAAGTAAGAAAGAAGTAAAAAGGAATGAAGAAAGAAGTAAGAAAGAATTAAGAAAGAAGTAAGAAAGAAGAAAGAAAGAAGTACGAAATAAGTAAGAAAGAAGTATGAAAGAATTAAGAAAGAAGAAAGAAAGAAGTACGAAAGAAGTAAGAAAGAAGTAAGAAAGAAGTAAGAAAGAAGTAAGAAAGAAGAAAGAAGTAAGAAAGAAGTAAGAAAGAAGTAAGAAAGAAGTAAGAAAGAAGTAAAAAGGAATGAAGAAAGAAGCAAGAAAGAAGTAAGAAAGAAGTAAAAAGGAATGAAGAAAGAAATAAGAAAGAAGTAAGAAAGAAGTAAGAAAGAAGTAAGAAAGAAGTAAGAAAGAAAGAAGAAAGAAGTAAGGAAGAAGAAAGAAAGAAGTATGAAAGAAGTAAGAAAGAAGTAAGAAAGAAAGAAGTAAGAAAGAAGTAAGAAAGAAGTTAGAAAGAAGTAAGAAAGAAGTAAGAAAGAAGTTAGAAAGAAGTAAGAAATAAGTAAGAAAGAAGTAAGAAAGAAGTAAGAAAGAAGTAAGAAAGAAAGAAGTAAGAAGGAAGTAAGAAAGAAGAAAGAAAGAAGTAAGAAAGAAGAAAAAAGAAGTTAGCAAGAAGTAAGAAAGAAGTAAGAAAGAAGTAAGAAAGAAGTAAGAAAGAAGAAAGAAAGAAGAAAGAAAGAAAGAAGAAAGAAGTAAGAAAGAAGTAAGAAAGAAGTAAGAAAGAAGTAAGAAAGAAGTAAGAAAGAAGTAAGAAAGAAGTAAGAAGGAATGAAGAAAGAAGTAAGAAAGAAGTAAGAAAGAAGAAAGAAAGAAGTAAGAAAGAAGAAAGAAAGAAGGAAGCAAGAAGTAAGAAAGAAGTAAGAAAGAAGTTAGAAAGAAGTAAGGAAGAAGTAAGAAAGAAGTAAGAAAGAAAGAAGAAAGAAGAAAGAAGTAAGAAAGAAGTAAGAAAGAAGTAAGAAAGAAGAAAAAAGAGGTTAGAAAGAAGTAAGAAAGAAGTATGAAAGAAGTAAGAAAGAAGTAAGAAGGAATGAAGAAAGAAGTAAGAAAGAAGTAAGAAAGAAGAAAGAAAGAAGTAAGAAAGAAGTAAGAAAGAAGTAAGAAAGAAGTAAGAAAGAAAGAAGAAAGAAGTAAGAAGTAAGAAAGAAGAAAGAACGAAGTAAGAAGGAATGAAGAAAGAAGTAAGAAAGAAGAAAGAAAGAAGTATGAAAGAAGTAAGAAAGAAGAAAGAAAGAAGAAAGAAGTAAGAAAGAAGTAAGAAAGAAGTTAGAAAGAAGTAAGAAAGAAGTAAGAAAGAAGTTAGAAAGAAGTAAGAAATAAGTAAGAAAGAAGTAAGAAAGAAGTAAGAAAGAAGTAAGAAAGAAGAAAGTAAGAAGAAAGAAAGAAAGAACAAAGAAGTAAGAAAGAAGTAAGAAAGAAGTACGAAAGAAGTAAGAAAGAAGTAAGAAAGAGGTAAGAAAGGAGTAAGAAAGAAAGAAGAAAGAAGTAAGAAAGAAAGAAGAAAGAAGAAAGAAAGAAGTAAGAAAGAAGTAAGAAAGAAGTAAGAAGGAATGAAGAAAGATGTAAGAAAGAAGTAAGAAAGATGTAAGAAAGAAGTAAGAAATAAGTAAGAAAGAAGTAAGAAAGAAAGAAGAAAGAAGTAAGAAAGAAGTAAGAAAGAAGTAAGAAAGAATTAAGAAAGAAGAAAAAAAGAAGTAAGAAAGAAGTATGAAAGAAGTAAGAAAGAAGAAAGAAAGAAGTAAGAAAGAGGTAAGAAAGAAGTAAGAAAGAAGTAAGAAAGAAAGAAGAAAGAAGAAAGAAAGAAGTAAGAAAGAAGTAAGAAAGAAGTAAGAAAGAAGTAAAAAGGAATGAAGAAAGAAGTAAGAAAGAAGTAAGAAAGAAGTAAGAAAGAAGTAAGAAAGAAGTAAGAAAGAAGAAAGAAAGAAGAAAGAAGTAAGAAAGAAGTAAGAAAGAAGTATGAAAGAAGTAAGAAAGAAGAAAGAAAGAAGTAAGAAAGAAGTAAGAAGGAATGAAGAAAGAAGTAAGAAAGAAGTTAGAAAGAAGTAAGAAAGCAGTAAGAAAGAAGTAAGAAAGAAGTAAGAAGGAATGAAGAAAGAAGTAAGAAAGAAGTAAGAAAGAAGAAAGAAAGAAGTAAGAAAGAAGTAAGAAAGAAGTAAGAAAGAAAGAAGAAAGAAGTAAGAAAGAAGTAAGAAAGAAGAAAGAACGAAGTAAGAAGGAATGAAGAAAGAAGTAAGAAAGAAGAAAGAAAGAAGTATGAAAGAAGTAAGAAAGAAGTAAGAAAGAAGTTAGAAAGAAGTAAGAAAGAAGTAAGAAAGAAGTTAGAAAGAAGTAAGAAAGAAGTAAGAAAGAAGTTAGAAAGAAGTAAGAAATAAGTAAGAAAGAAGTAAGAAAGAAGTAAGAAAGAAGTAAGAAAGAAGAAAGTAAGAAGAAAGAAAGAAAGAACAAAGAAGTAAGAAAGAAGTAAGAAAGAAGTACGAAAGAAGTAAGAAAGAAGTAAGAAAGAGGTAAGAAAGGAGTAAGAAAGAAAGAAGAGAGAAGTAAGAAAGAAAGAAGAAAGAAGAAAGAAAGAATTAAGAAAGAAGTAAGAAAGAAGTAAGAAAGATGTAAGAAAGAAGTAAGAAGGAATGCAGAAAGATGTAAGAAAGAAGTAAGAAAGATGTAAGAAAGAAGTAAGAAAGAAGTAAGAAAGAAGTAAGAAAGAAAGAAGAAAGAAGTAAGAAAGAAGTAAGAAAGAAGTAAGAAAGAAGAAAGAAAGAAGTAAGAAAGAAGTATGAAAGAATTAAGAAAGAAGAAAGAAAGAAGTACGAAAGAAGTAAGAAAGAAGTAAGAAAGAAGTAAGACAGAAGTAAGAAAGAAAGAAGAAAGAAGTAAGAAAGAAGTAAGAAAGAGGTAAGAAAGAAGTAAAATGGAATGAAGAAAGAAGTAAGAAAGAAGTAAGAAAGAAGTAAGAAAGAAGTAAGAAAGAAAGAAGAAAGAAGTAAGGAAGAATAAAGAAAGAATTATGAAAGAAGTAAGAAAGAAGTAAGAAAGAAGTAAGAAAGAAGTTAGAAAGAAGTAAGAAAGAAGGAAGAAAGAAGTTAGAAAGAAGTAAGAAATAAGTAAGAAAGAATAAGAAAGAAGTAAGAAAGAAAGAAGTAAGAAAGAAGTACGAAAGAAGTAAGAAAGAAGTAAGAAGAAAAAATAAGTAGGAAAGAAGTAAGAAAGAAGTACGAAAGAAGTAAGAAAGAAGTAAGAAATAAGTAAGAAGGAATGAAGAAAGAAAGAAGAAAGAAGAAAGAAGTAAGAAAGAAGTAAGAAAGAAGTAAGAAAGAAGTAAGAAAGAAGTAAGAAAGGAGTAAGAAAGAAAGAAGAAAGAAGTAAGAAAGAAGTAAGAAAGAAGTATGAAAGAAGTAAGAAAGAAGAAAGAAAGAAGTAAGAAAGAAGTAAGAAAGAAGTAAAAAGGAATGAAGAAAGAAGTAAGAAAGAAGTAAGAAAGAAGTAAGAAAGAAGTAAGAAAGAAGTACGAAAGAAGTAAGAAAGAAGTAAGAAAGAAGTAAAAAGGAATGAAGAAAGAAGTAATAAAGAAGTAAGAAAGAAGTAAAAAGGAATGAAGAAAGAAATAAGAAAGAAGTAAGAAAGAAGTAAGAAAGAAGTAAGAAAGAAAGAAGAAAGAAGTAAGGAAGAAGAAAGAAAGAAGTATGAAAGAAGTAAGAAGGAATGAAGAAAGAAGTAAGAAAGAACTAAGGAAGAAGTAAGAAATAAGTAAGAAAGAAGTAACAAAGAAGTAAGAAAGAAGTAATAAAGAAGTAAGATAGAAAGAAGAAAGAAGTAAGAAAGAAGTAAGAAAGAAGTAAGAAAGAAGTAAGAAAGAAGAAAGAAAGAAGTAAGAAAGAAGTATGAAAGAAGTAAGAAAGAAGAAAGAAAGAAGTAAGAAAGAGGTAAGAAAGAAGTAAGAAAGAAGTAAGAAAGAAAGAAGAAAGAAGAAAGAAAGAAGTAAGAAAGAAGTAAGAAAGAAGTAAGAAAGAAGTAAGAAAGAAGTAAAAAGGAATGAAGAAAGAAGTAAGAAAGAAGTAAGAAAGAAGTAAGAAAGAAGTAAGAAAGAAGTAAGAAAGAAGAAAGAAAGAAGAAAGAAGTAAGAAAGAAGTAAGAAAGAAGTATGAAAGAAGTAAGAAAGAAGAAAGAAAGAAGTAAGAAAGAAGTAAGAAGGAATGAAGAAAGAAGTAAGAAAGAAGTTAGAAAGAAGTAAGAAAGCAGTAAGAAAGAAGTAAGAAAGAAGTAAGAAGGAATGAAGAAAGAAGTAAGAAAGAAGTAAGAAAGAAGAAAGAAAGAAGTAAGAAAGAAGTAAGAAAGAAGTAAGAAAGAAGTTAGAAAGAAGTAAGAAATAAGTAAGAAAGAAGTAAGAAAGAAGTAGAAAGAAGTAAGAAAGAAGAAAGTAAGAAGAAAGAAAGAAAGAACAAAGAAGTAAGAAAGAAGTAAGAAAGAAGTACGAAAGAAGTAAGAAAGAAGTAAGAAAGAGGTAAGAAAGGAGTAAGAAAGAAAGAAGAGAGAAGTAAGAAAGAAAGAAGAAAGAAGAAAGAAAGAATTAAGAAAGAAGTAAGAAAGAAGTAAGAAAGAAGTAAGAAAGAAGTAAGAAGGAATGAAGAAAGATGTAAGAAAGAAGTAAGAAAGATGTAAGAAAGAAGTAAGAAAGAAGTAAGAAAGAAGTAAGAAAGAAAGAAGAAAGAAGTAAGAAAGAAGTAAGAAAGAAGTAAGAAAGAAGAAAGAAAGAAGTAAGAAAGAAGTATGAAAGAAGTATGAAAGAATTAAGAAAGAAGAAAGAAAGAAGTACGAAAGAGGTAAGAAAGAAGTAAGAAAGAAGTAAGAAAGAAGTAAGAAAGAAAGAAGAAAGAAGTAAGAAAGAAGTAAGAAAGAGGTAAGAAAGAAGTAAAATGGAATGAAGAAAGAAGTAAGAAAGAAGTAAGAAAGAAAGAAGAAAGAAGTAAGAAAGAAGTAAGAAAGAGGTAAGAAAGAAGTAAAATGGAATGAAGAAAGAAGTAAGAAAGAAGTAAGAAAGAAGTAAGAAAGAAGTAAGAAAGAAAGAAGAAAGAAGTAAGGAAGAATAAATAAAGAAAGAAGTAAGAAAGAAGAAAAAAGAAGTTAGCAAGAATTAAGAAAGAAGTAAGAAAGATGTAAGAAAGAAGTAAGAAAGAAGAAAGAAAGAAGAAAGAAAGAAAGAAGAAAGAAGTAAGAAAGAAGTAAGAAAGAAGTAAGAAAGAAGTAAGAAAGAAGTAAGAAAGAAGTAAGAAGGAATGAAGAAAGAAGTAAGAAAGAAGTAAGAAAGAAGTAAGAAAGAAGTAAGAAAGAAAGAAGAAAGAAGTAAGAAAGAAGTAAGAAAGAGGTAAGAAAGAAGTAAAATGGAATGAAGAAAGAAGTAAGAAAGAAGTAAGAAAGAAGTAAGAAAGAAGTAAGAAAGAAAGAAGAAAGAAGTAAGGAAGAATAAAGAAAGAATTATGAAAGAAGTAAGAAAGAAGTAAGAAAGAAGTAAGAAAGAAGTTAGAAGAAGTAAGAAAGAAGGAAGAAAGAAGTTAGAAAGAAGTAAGAAATAAGTAAGAAAGAATAAGAAAGAAGTAAGAAAGAAAGAAGTAAGAAAGAAGTACGAAAGAAGTAAGAAAGAAGTAAGAAGAAAAAATAAGTAAGAAAGAAGTAAGAAAGAAGTACGAAAGAAGTAAGAAAGAAGTAAGAAATAAGTAAGAAGGAATGAAGAAAGAAAGAAGAAAGAAGAAAGAAGTAAGAAAGAAGTAAGAAAGAAGTAAGAAAGAAGTAAGAAAGAAGTAAGAAAGGAGTAAGAAAGAAAGAAGAAAGAAGTAAGAAAGAAGTAAGAAAGAAGTATGAAAGAAGTAAGAAAGAAGAAAGAAAGAAGTAAGAAAGAAGTAAGAAAGAAGTACGAAAGGAGTACGAAAGAAGTAAGAAAGAAGTAAGAAAGAAGTAAAAAGGAATGAAGAAAGAAGTAAGAAAGAAGTAAGAAAGAAGTAAAAAGGAATGAAGAAAGAAATAAGAAAGAAGTAAGAAAGAAGTAAGAAAGAAGTAAGAAAGAAAGAAGAAAGAAGTAAGGAAGAAGAAAGAAAGAAGTATGAAAGAAGTAAGAAGGAATGAAGAAAGAAGTAAGAAAGAACTAAGGAAGAAGTAAGAAATAAGTAAGAAAGAAGTAAGAAAGAAGTAAGAAAGAAGTAAGAAAGAAGTAAGATAGAAAGAAGAAAGAAGTAAGAAAGAAGTAAGAAAGAAGTAAGAAAGAAGTAAGAAAGAAGAAAGAAAGAAGTAAGAAAGAAGTATGAAAGAAGTAAGAAAGAAGAAAGAAAGAAGTAAGAAAGAGGTAAGAAAGAAGTAAGAAAGAAGTAAGAAAGAAAGAAGAAAGAAGAAAGAAAGAAGTAAGAAAGAAGTAAGAAAGAAGTAAGAAAGAAGTAAGAAAGAAGTAAAAAGGAATGAAGAAAGAAGTAAGAAAGAAGTAAGAAAGAAGTAAGAAAGAAGTAAGAAAGAAGTAAGAAAGAAGAAAGAAAGAAGAAAGAAGTAAGAAAGAAGTAAGAAAGAAGTATGAAAGAAGTAAGAAAGAAGAAAGAAAGAAGTAAGAAAGAAGTAAGAAGGAATGAAGAAAGAAGTAAGAAAGAAGTTAGAAAGAAGTAAGAAAGCAGTAAGAAAGAAGTAAGAAAGAAGTAAGAAGGAATGAAGAAAGAAGTAAGAAAGAAGTAAGAAAGAAGAAAGAAAGAAGTAAGAAAGAAGTAAGAAAGAAGTAAGAAAGAAGTTAGAAAGAAGTAAGAAATAAGTAAGAAAGAAGTAAGAAAGAAGTAAGAAAGAAGTAAGAAAGAAGAAAGTAAGAAGAAAGAAAGAAAGAACAAAGAAGTAAGAAAGAAGTAAGAAAGAAGTACGAAAGAAGTAAGAAAGAAGTAAGAAAGAGGTAAGAAAGGAGTAAGAAAGAAAGAAGAGAGAAGTAAGAAAGAAAGAAGAAAGAAGAAAGAAAGAATTAAGAAAGAAGTAAGAAAGAAGTAAGAAAGAAGTAAGAAGGAATGAAGAAAGATGTAAGAAAGAAGTAAGAAAGAAGTAAGAAAGAAAGAAGAAAGAAGTAAGAAAGAAGTAAGAAAGAAGTAAGAAAGAAGAAAGAAAGAAGTAAGAAAGAAGTATGAAAGAAGTATGAAAGAATTAAGAAAGAAGAAAGAAAGAAGTACGAAAGAAGTAAGAAAGAAGTAAGAAAGAAGTAAGAAAGAAGTAAGAAAGAAAGAAGAAAGAAGTAAGAAAGAAGTAAGAAAGAGGTAAGAAAGAAGTAAAATGGAATGAAGAAAGAAGTAAGAAAGAAGTAAGAAAGAAGTAAGAAAGAAGTAAGAAAGAAAGAAGAAAGAAGTAAGGAAGAATAAAGAAAGAATTATGAAAGAAGTAAGAAAGAAGTAAGAAAGAAGTAAGAAAGAAGTTAGAAAGAAGTAAGAAAGAAGGAAGAAAGAAGTTAGAAAGAAGGAAGAAATAAGTAAGAAAGATTAAGAAAGAAGTAAGAAAGAAAGAAGTAAGAAAGAAGTACGAAAGAAGTAAGAAAGAAGTAAGAAGAAAAAATAAGTAAGAAAGAAGTAAGAAAGAAGTACGAAAGAAGTAAGAAAGAAGTAAGAAATAAGTAAGAAGGAATGAAGAAAGAAAGAAGAAAGAAGAAAGAAGTAAGAAAGAAGTAAGAAAGAAGTAAGAAAGAAGTAAGAAAGAAGTAAGAAAGGAGTAAGAAAGAAAGAAGAAAGAAGTAAGAAAGAAGTAAGAAAGAAGTATGAAAGAAGTAAGAAAGAAGAAAGAAAGAAGTAAGAAAGAAGTAAGAAAGAAGTAAAAAGGAATGAAGAAAGAAGTAAGAAAGAAGTAAGAAAGAAGTAAGAAAGAAGTACGAAAGAAGTACGAAAGAAGTAAGAAAGAAGTAAGAAAGAAGTAAAAAGGAATGAAGAAAGAAGTAAGAAAGAAGTAAGAAAGAAGTAAAAAGGAATGAAGAAAGAAATAAGAAAGAAGTAAGAAAGAAGTAAGAAAGAAGTAAGAAAGAAAGAAGAAAGAAGTAAGGAAGAAGAAAGAAAGAAGTATGAAAGAAGTAAGAAGGAATGAAGAAAGAAGTAAGAAAGAACTAAGGAAGAAGTAAGAAATAAGTAAGAAAGTAGTAAGAAAGAAGTAAGAAAGAAGTAAGAAAGAAGTAAGATAGAAAGAAGAAAGAAGTAAGGAAGAAGAAAGAAAGAAGTACGAAAGAAGTAAGAAGGAATGAAGAAAGAAGTAAGAAAGAACTAAGGA
Source organism: Columba livia (assembly GCF_036013475.1). Lineage (NCBI taxonomy): Eukaryota > Metazoa > Chordata > Aves > Columbiformes > Columbidae > Columba > Columba livia. Next base: position 71,058 of record NW_027043053.1, read on the forward strand.
AGAAGTAAGAAATAAGTAAGAAAGAAGTAAGAAAGAAGTAAGAAAGAAGTAAGAAAGAAGTAAGATAGAAAGAAGAAATAAGTAAGAAAGAAGTAAGAAAAAAGTAAGAAAGAAGTAAGAAAGAAGAAAGAAAGAAGTAAGAAAGAAGTATGAAAGAAGTAAGAAAGAAGAAAGAAAGAAGTAAGAAAGAGGTAAGAAAGAAGTAAGAAAGAAGTAAGAAAGAAAGAAGAAAGAAGAAAGAAAGAAGTAAGAAAGAAGTAAGAAAGAAGTAAGAAAGAAGTAAGAAAGAAGTAAAAAGGAATGAAGAAAGAAGTAAGAAAGAAGTAAGAAAGAAGTAAGAAAGAAGTAAGAAAGAAGTAAGAAAGAAGAAAGAAAGAAGAAAGAAGTAAGAAAGAAGTAAGAAAGAAGTATGAAAGAAGTAAGAAAGAAGAAAGAAAGAAGTAAGAAAGAAGTAAGAAGGAATGAAGAAAGAAGTAAGAAAGAAGTTAGAAAGAAGTAAGAAAGCAGTAAGAAAGAAGTAAGAAAGAAGTAAGAAGGAATGAAGAAAGAAGTAAGAAAGAAGTAAGAAAGAAGAAAGAAAGAAGTAAGAAAGAAGTATGAAAGAAGTAAGAAAGAAGTTAGAAAGAAGTAAGAAATAAGTAAGAAAGAAGTAAGAAAGAAGTAAGAAAGAAGTAAGAAAGAAGAAAGTAAGAAGAAAGAAAGAAAGAACAAAGAAGTAAGAAAGAAGTAAGAAAGAAGTATGAAAGAAGTAAGAAAGAAGTAAGAAAGAGGTAAGAAAGGAGTAAGAAAGAAAGAAGAGAGAAGTAAGAAAGAAAGAAGAAAGAAGAAAGAAAGAATTAAGAAAGAAGTAAGAAAGAAGTAAGAAAGAAGTAAGAAGGAATGAAGAAAGATGTAAGAAAGAAGTAAGAAAGATGTAAGAAAGAAGAAAGAAAGAAGTAAGAAAGAAGTAAGAAAGAAAGAAGAAAGAAGTAAGAAAGAAGTAAGAAAGAAGTAAGAAAGAAGAAAGAAAGAAGTAAGAAAGAAGTATGAAAGAAGTATGAAAGAATTAAGAAAGAAGAAAGAAAGAAGTACGAAAGAAGTAAGAAAGAAGTAAGAAAGAAGTAAGAAAGAAGTAAGAAAGAAAGAAGAAAGAAGTAAGAAAGAAGTAAGAAAGAGGTAAGAAAGAAGTAAAATGGAATGAAGAAAGAAGTAAGAAAGAAGTAAGAAAGATGTAAGAAAGAAGTAAGAAAGAAGTAAGAAAGAAAGAAGAAAGAAGTAAGGAAGAATAAAGAAAGAATTATGAAAGAAGTAAGAAAGAAGTAAGAAAGAAGTAAGAAAGAAGTTAGAAAGAAGTAAGAAAGAAAGAAGAAAGAAGTAAGGAAGAATAAAGAAAGAATTATGAAAGAAGTAAGAAAGAAGTAAGAAAGAAGTAAGAAAGAAGTTAGAAAGAAGTAAGAAAGAAGGAAGAAAGAAGTTAGAAAGAAGTAAGAAATAAGTAAGAAAGATTAAGAAAGAAGTAAGAAAGAAAGAAGTAAGAAAGAAGTACGAAAGAAGTAAGAAAGAAGTAAGAAGAAAAAATAAGTAAGAAAGAAGTAAGAAAGAAGTACGAAAGAAGTAAGAAAGAAGTAAGAAATAAGTAAGAAGGAATGAAGAAAGAAAGAAGAAAGAAGAAAGAAGTAAGAAAGAAGTAAGAAAGAAGTAAGAAAGAAGTAAGAAAGAAGTAAGAAAGGAGTAAGAAAGAAAGAAGAAAGAAGTAAGAAAGAAGTAAGAAAGAAGTATGAAAGAAGTAAGAAAGAAGAAAGAAAGAAGTAAGAAAGAAGTAAGAAAGAAGTAAAAAGGAATGAAGAAAGAAGTAAGAAAGAAGTAAGAAAGAAGTAAGAAAGAAGTACGAAAGAAGTACGAAAGAAGTAAGAAAGAAGTAAGAAAGAAGTAAAAAGGAATGAAGAAAGAAGTAAGAAAGAAGTAAAAAGGAATGAAGAAAGAAATAAGAAAGAAGTAAGAAAGAAGTAAGAAAGAAGTAAGAAAGAAGTAAAAAGGAATGAAGAAAGAAGTAAGAAAGAAGTAAGAAAGAAGTAAGAAAGAAGTAAGAAAGAAGAAAGAAAGAAGAAAGAAGTAAGAAAGAAGTAAGAAAGAAGTATGAAAGAAGTAAGAAAGAAGAAAGAAAGAAGTAAGAAAGAAGTAAGAAGGAATGAAGAAAGAAGTAAGAAAGAAGTTAGAAAGAAGTAAGAAAGCAGTAAGAAAGAAGTAAGAAAGAAGTAAGAAGGAATGAAGAAAGAAGTAAGAAAGAAGTAAGAAAGAAGAAAGAAAGAAGTAAGAAAGAAGTAAGAAAGAAGTAAGAAAGAAGTAAGAAAGAAAGATGAAAGAAGTAAGAAAGAAGTAAGAAAGAAGAAAGAACGAAGTAAGAAGGAATGAAGAAAGAAGTAAGAAAGAAGAAAGAAAGAAGTATGAAAGAAGTAAGAAAGAAGTAAGAAAGAAGAAAGAAAGAAGTAAGAAAGAAGTTAGAAAGAAGTTAGAAAGAAGTAAGAAAGAAGTAAGAAAGAAGTTAGAAAGAAGTAAGAAATAAGTAAGAAAGAAGTAAGAAAGAAGTAAGAAAGAAGTAAGAAAGAAGAAAGTAAGAAGAAAGAAAGAAAGAACAAAGAAGTAAGAAAGAAGTAAGAAAGAAGTACGAAAGAAGTAAGAAAGAGGTAAGAAAGAGGTAAGAAAGGAATAAGAAAGAAAGAAGAAAGAAGTAAGAAAGAAAGAAGAAAGAAGAAAGAAAGAAGTAAGAAAGAAGTAAGAAAGAAGTAAGAAAGAAGTAAGAAAGAAGTAAGAAAGAAGTAAGAAGGAATGAAGAAAGATGTAAGAAAGAAGTAAGAAAGATGTAAGAAAGAAGTAAGAAAGAAGTAAGAAAGAAGTAAGAAAGAAAGAAGAAAGAAGTAAGAAAGAAGTAAGAAAGAAGTAAGAAAGAAGAAAGAAAGAAGTAAGAAAGAAGTATGAAAGAAGTATGAAAGAATTAAGAAAGAAGAAAGAAAGAAGTACGAAAGAGGTAAGAAAGAAATAAGAAAGAAGTAAGAAAGAAGTAAGAAAGAAAGAAGAAAGAAGTAAGAAAGAAGTAAGAAAGAGGTAAGAAAGAAGTAAAATGGAATGAAGAAAGAAGTAAGAAAGAAGTAAGAAAGAAAGAAGAAAGAAGTAAGAAAGAAGTAAGAAAGAGGTAAGAAAGAAGTAAAATGGAATGAAGAAAGAAGTAAGAAAGAAGCAAGAAAGAAGTAAGAAAGAAGTAAGAAAGAAAGAAGAAAGAAGTAAGGAAGAATAAATAAAGAAAGAAGTAAGAAAGAAGAAAAAAGAAGTTAGCAAGAATTAAGAAAGAAGTAAGAAAGATGTAAGAAAGAAGTAAGAAAGAAGAAAGAAAGAAGAAAGAAAGAAAGAAGAAAGAAGTAAGAAAGAAGTAAGAAAGAAGTAAGAAAGAAGTAAGAAAGAAGTAAGAAAGAAGTAAGAAGGAATGAAGAAAGAAGTAAGAAAGAAGTAAGAAAGAAGTAAGAAAGAAGTAAGAAAGAAAGAAGAAAGAAGTAAAAAAGAAGTAAGAAAGAGGTAAGAAAGAAGTAAAATGGAATGAAGAAAGAAGTAAGAAAGAAGTAAGAAAGAAGTAAGAAAGAAGTAAGAAAGAAAGAAGAAAGAAGTAAGGAAGAATAAAGAAAGAATTATGAAAGAAGTAAGAAAGAAGTAAGAAAGAAGTAAGAAAGAAGTTAGAAAGAAGTAAGAAAGAAGGAAGAAAGAAGTTAGAAAGAAGTAAGAAATAAGTAAGAAAGAATAAGAAAGAAGTAAGAAAGAAAGAAGTAAGAAAGAAGTACGAAAGAAGTAAGAAAGAAGTAAGAAGAAAAAATAAGTAAGAAAGAAGTAAGAAAGAAGTACGAAAGAAGTAAGAAAGAAGTAAGAAATAAGTAAGAAGGAATGAAGAAAGAAAGAAGAAAGAAGAAAGAAGTAAGAAAGAAGTAAGAAAGAAGTAAGAAAGAAGTAAGAAAGAAGTAAGAAAGGAGTAAGAAAGAAAGAAGAAAGAAGTAAGAAAGAAGTAAGAAAGAAGTATGAAAGAAGTAAGAAAGTAGAAAGAAAGAAGTAAGAAAGAAGTAAGAAAGAAGTACGAAAGGAGTACGAAAGAAGTAAGAAAGAAGTAAGAAAGAAGTAAAAAGGAATGAAGAAAGAAGTAAGAAAGAAGTAAGAAAGAAGTAAAAAGGAATGAAGAAAGAAATAAGAAAGAAGTAAGAAAGAAGTAAGAAAGAAGTAAGAAAGAAAGAAGAAAGAAGTAAGGAAGAAGAAAGAAAGAAGTATGAAAGAAGTAAGAAGGAATGAAGAAAGAAGTAAGAAAGAACTAAGGAAGAAGTAAGAAATAAGTAAGAAAGAAGTAAGAAAGAAGTAAGAAAGAAGTAAGAAAGAAGTAAGATAGAAAGAAGAAAGAAGTAAGAAAGAAGTAAGAAAGAAGTAAGAAAGAAGTAAGAAAGAAGAAAGAAAGAAGTAAGAAAGAAGTATGAAAGAAGTAAGAAAGAAGAAAGAAAGAAGTAAGAAAGAGGTAAGAAAGAAGTAAGAAAGAAGTAAGAAAGAAAGAAGAAAGAAGAAAGAAAGAAGTAAGAAAGAAGTAAGAAAGAAGTAAGAAAGAAGTAAGAAAGAAGTAAAAAGGAATGAAGAAAGAAGTAAGAAAGAAGTAAGAAAGAAGTAAGAAAGAAGTAAGAAAGAAGTAAGAAAGAAGAAAGAAAGAAGAAAGAAGTAAGAAAGAAGTAAGAAAGAAGTATGAAAGAAGTAAGAAAGAAGAAAGAAAGAAGTAAGAAAGAAGTAAGAAGGAATGAAGAAAGAAGTAAGAAAGAAGTTAGAAAGAAGTAAGAAAGCAGTAAGAAAGAAGTAAGAAAGAAGTAAGAAGGAATGAAGAAAGAAGTAAGAAAGAAGTAAGAAAGAAGAAAGAAAGAAGTAAGAAAGAAGTAAGAAAGAAGTTAGAAAGAAGTAAGAAATAAGTAAGAAAGAAGTAAGAAAGAAGTAAGAAAGAAGTAAGAAAGAAGAAAGTAAGAAGAAAGAAAGAAAGAACAAAGAAGTAAGAAAGAAGTAAGAAAGAAGTACGAAAGAAGTAAGAAAGAAGTAAGAAAGAGGTAAGAAAGGAGTAAGAAAGAAAGAAGAGAGAAGTAAGAAAGAAAGAAGAAAGAAGAAAGAAAGAATTAAGAAAGAAGTAAGAAAGAAGTAAGAAAGAAGTAAGAAGGAATGAAGAAAGATGTAAGAAAGAAGTAAGAAAGATGTAAGAAAGAAGTAAGAAAGAAGTAAGAAAGAAGTAAGAAAGAAAGAAGAAAGAAGTAAGAAAGAAGTAAGAAAGAAGTAAGAAAGAAGAAAGAAAGAAGTAAGAAAGAAGTATGAAAGAAGTATGAAAGAATTAAGAAAGAAGAAAGAAAGAAGTACGAAAGAAGTAAGAAAGAAGTAAGAAAGAAGTAAGAAAGAAGTAAGAAAGAAAGAAGAAAGAAGTAAGAAAGAAGTAAGAAAGAGGTAAGAAAGAAGTAAAATGGAATGAAGAAAGAAGTAAGAAAGAAGTAAGAAAGAAGTAAGAAAGAAGTAAGAAAGAAAGAAGAAAGAAGTAAGGAAGAATAAAGAAAGAATTATGAAAGAAGTAAGAAAGAAGTAAGAAAGAAGTAAGAAAGAAGTTAGAAAGAAGTAAGAAAGAAGGAAGAAAGAAGTTAGAAAGAAGTAAGAAATAAGTAAGAAAGATTAAGAAAGAAGTAAGAAAGAAAGAAGTAAGAAAGAAGTACGAAAGAAGTAAGAAAGAAGTAAGAAGAAAAAATAAGTAAGAAAGAAGTAAGAAAGAAGTACGAAAGAAGTAAGAAAGAAGTAAGAAATAAGTAAGAAGGAATGAAGAAAGAAAGAAGAAAGAAGAAAGAAGTAAGAAAGAAGTAAGAAAGAAGTAAGAAAGAAGTAAGAAAGAAGTAAGAAAGGAGTAAGAAAGAAAGAAGAAAGAAGTAAGAAAGAAGTAAGAAAGAAGTATGAAAGAAGTAAGAAAGAAGAAAGAAAGAAGTAAGAAAGAAGTAAGAAAGAAGTAAAAAGGAATGAAGAAAGAAGTAAGAAAGAAGTAAGAAAGAAGTAAGAAAGAAGTACGAAAGAAGTACGAAAGAAGTAAGAAAGAAGTAAGAAAGAAGTAAAAAGGAATGAAGAAAGAAGTAAAAAAGAAGTAAGAAAGAAGTAAAAAGGAATGAAGAAAGAAATAAGAAAGAAGTAAGAAAGAAGTAAGAAAGAAGTAAGAAAGAAAGAAGAAAGAAGTAAGGAAGAAGAAAGAAAGAAGTATGAAAGAAGTAAGAAGGAATGAAGAAAGAAGTAAGAAAGAACTAAGGAAGAAGTAAGAAATAAGTAAGAAAGTAGTAAGAAAGAAGTAAGAAAGAAGTAAGAAAGAAGTAAGATAGAAAGAAGAAAGAAGTAAGGAAGAAGAAAGAAAGAAGTATGAAAGAAGTAAGAAGGAATGAAGAAAGAAGTAAGAAAGAACTAAGGAAGAAGTAAGAAATAAGTAAGAAAGAAGTAAGAAAGAAGTAAGAAAGAAGTAAGAAAGAAGTAAGATAGAAAGAAGAAATAAGTAAGAAAGAAGTAAGAAAAAAGTAAGAAAGAAGTAAGAAAGAAGAAAGAAAGAAGTAAGAAAGAAGTATGAAAGAAGTAAGAAAGAAGAAAGAGAGAAGTAAGAAAGAGGTAAGAAAGAAGTAAGAAAGAAGTAAGAAAGAAAGAAGAAAGAAGAAAGAAAGAAGTAAGAAAGAAGTAAGAAAGAAGTAAGAAAGAAGTAAGAAAGAAGTAAAAAGGAATGAAGAAAGAAGTAAGAAAGAAGTAAGAAAGAAGTAAGAAAGAAGTAAGAAAGAAGTAAGAAAGAAGAAAGAAAGAAGAAAGAAGTAAGACAGAAGTAAGAAAGAAGTATGAAAGAAGTAAGAAAGAAGAAAGAAAGAAGTAAGAAAGAAGTAAGAAGGAATGAAGAAAGAAGTAAGAAAGAAGTTAGAAAGAAGTAAGAAAGCAGTAAGAAAGAAGTAAGAAAGAAGTAAGAAGGAATGAAGAAAGAAGTAAGAAAGAAGTAAGAAAGAAGAAAGAAAGAAGTAAGAAAGAAGTAAGAAAGAAGTAAGAAAGAAGTTAGAAAGAAGTAAGAAATAAGTAAGAAAGAAGTAAGAAAGAAGTAAGAAAGAAGTAAGAAAGAAGAAAGTAAGAAGAAAGAAAGAAAGAACAAAGAAGTAAGAAAGAAGTAAGAAAGAAGTATGAAAGAAGTAAGAAAGAAGTAAGAAAGAGGTAAGAAAGGAGTAAGAAAGAAAGAAGAGAGAAGTAAGAAAGAAAGAAGAAAGAAGAAAGAAAGAATTAAGAAAGAAGTAAGAAAGAAGTAAGAAAGAAGTAAGAAGGAATGAAGAAAGATGTAAGAAAGAAGTAAGAAAGATGTAAGAAAGAAGAAAGAAAGAAGTAAGAAAGAAGTAAGAAAGAAAGAAGAAAGAAGTAAGAAAGAAGTAAGAAAGAAGTAAGAAAGAAGAAAGAAAGAAGTAAGAAAGAAGTATGAAAGAAGTATGAAAGAATTAAGAAAGAAGAAAGAAAGAAGTACGAAAGAAGTAAGAAAGAAGTAAGAAAGAAGTAAGAAAGAAGTAAGAAAGAAAGAAGAAAGAAGTAAGAAAGAAGTAAGAAAGAGGTAAGAAAGAAGTAAAATGGAATGAAGAAAGAAGTAAGAAAGAAGTAAGAAAGAAAGAAGAAAGAAGTAAGGAAGAATAAAGAAAGAATTATGAAAGAAGTAAGAAAGAAGTAAGAAAGAAGTAAGAAAGAAGTTAGAAAGAAGTAAGAAAGAAAGAAGAAAGAAGTAAGGAAGAATAAAGAAAGAATTATGAAAGAAGTAAGAAAGAAGTAAGAAAGAAGTAAGAAAGAAGTTAGAAAGAAGTAAGAAAGAAGGAAGAAAGAAGTTAGAAAGAAGTAAGAAATAAGTAAGAAAGATTAAGAAAGAAGTAAGAAAGAAAGAAGTAAGAAAGAAGTACGAAAGAAGTAAGAAAGAAGTAAGAAGAAAAAATAAGTAAGAAAGAAGTAAGAAAGAAGTACGAAAGAAGTAAGAAAGAAGTAAGAAATAAGTAAGAAGGAATGAAGAAAGAAAGAAGAAAGAAGAAAGAAGTAAGAAAGAAGTAAGAAAGAAGTAAGAAAGAAGTAAGAAAGGAGTAAGAAAGAAAGAAGAAAGAAGTAAGAAAGAAGTAAGAAAGAAGTATGAAAGAAGTAAGAAAGAAGAAAGAAAGAAGTAAGAAAGAAGTAAGAAAGAAGTAAAAAGGAATGAAGAAAGAAGTAAGAAAGAAGTAAGAAAGAAGTAAGAAAGAAGTACGAAAGAAGTACGAAAGAAGTAAGAAAGAAGTAAGAAAGAAGTAAAAAGGAATGAAGAAAGAAGTAAGAAAGAAGTAAGAAAGAAGTAAAAAGGAATGAAGAAAGAAATAAGAAAGAAGTAAGAAAGAAGTAAGAAAGAAGTAAGAAAGAAAGAAGAAAGAAGTAAGGAAGAAGAAAGAAAGAAGTATGAAAGAAGTAAGAAGGAATGAAGAAAGAAGTAAGAAAGAACTAAGGAAGAAGTAAGAAATAAGTAAGAAAGTAGTAAGAAAGAAGTAAGAAAGAAGTAAGAAAGAAGTAAGATAGAAAGAAGAAAGAAGTAAGGAAGAAGAAAGAAAGAAGTATGAAAGAAGTAAGAAGGAATGAAGAAAGAAGTAAGAAAGAACTAAGGAAGAAGTAAGAAATAAGTAAGAAAGAAGTAAGAAAGAAGTAAGAAAGAAGTAAGAAAGAAGTAAGATAGAAAGAAGAAATAAGTAAGAAAGAAGTAAGAAAAAAGTAAGAAAGAAGTAAGAAAGAAGAAAGAAAGAAGTAAGAAAGAAGTATGAAAGAAGTAAGAAAGAAGAAAGAAAGAAGTAAGAAAGAGGTAAGAAAGAAGTAAGAAAGAAGTAAGAAAGAAAGAAGAAAGAAGAAAGAAAGAAGTAAGAAAGAAGTAAGAAAGAAGTAAGAAAGAAGTAAGAAAGAAGTAAAAAGGAATGAAGAAAGAAGTAAGAAAGAAGTAAGAAAGAAGTAAGAAAGAAGTAAGAAAGAAGTAAGAAAGAAGAAAGAAAGAAGAAAGAAGTAAGAAAGAAGTAAGAAAGAAGTATGAAAGAAGTAAGAAAGAAGAAAGAAAGAAGTAAGAAAGAAGTAAGAAGGAATGAAGAAAGAAGTAAGAAAGAAGTTAGAAAGAAGTAAGAAAGCAGTAAGAAAGAAGTAAGAAAGAAGTAAGAAGGAATGAAGAAAGAAGTAAGAAAGAAGTAAGAAAGAAGAAAGAAAGAAGTAAGAAAGAAGTAAGAAAGAAGTAAGAAAGAAGTTAGAAAGAAGTAAGAAATAAGTAAGAAAGAAGTAAGAAAGAAGTAAGAAAGAAGTAAGAAAGAAGTAAGAAAGAAGAAAGTAAGAAGAAAGAAAGAAAGAACAAAGAAGTAAGAAAGAAGTAAGAAAGAAGTATGAAAGAAGTAAGAAAGAAGTAAGAAAGAGGTAAGAAAGGAGTAAGAAAGAAAGAAGAGAGAAGTAAGAAAGAAAGAAGAAAGAAGAAAGAAAGAATTAAGAAAGAAGTAAGAAAGAAGTAAGAAAGAAGTAAGAAGGAATGAAGAAAGATGTAAGAAAGAAGTAAGAAAGATGTAAGAAAGAAGAAAGAAAGAAGTAAGAAAGAAGTAAGAAAGAAAGAAGAAAGAAGAAAGAAAGAACTAAGAAAGAAGTAAGAAAGAAGAAAGAAAGAAGTAAGAAAGAAGTATGAAAGAAGTATGAAAGAATTAAGAAAGAAGAAAGAAAGAAGTACGAAAGAAGTAAGAAAGAAGTAAGAAAGAAGTAAGAAAGAAGTAAGAAAGAAAGAAGAAAGAAGTAAGAAAGAAGTAAGAAAGAGGTAAGAAAGAAGTAAAATGGAATGAAGAAAGAAGTAAGAAAGAAGTAAGAAAGATGTAAGAAAGAAGTAAGAAAGAAGTAAGAAAGAAAGAAGAAAGAAGTAAGGAAGAATAAAGAAAGAATTATGAAAGAAGTAAGAAAGAAGTAAGAAAGAAGTAAGAAAGAAGTTAGAAAGAAGTAAGAAAGAAGGAAGAAAGAAGTTAGAAAGAAGTAAGAAATAAGTAAGAAAGAATAAGAAAGAAGTAAGAAAGAAAGAAGTAAGAAAGAAGTACGAAAGAAGTAAGAAAGAAGTAAGAAGAAAAAATAAGTAAGAAAGAAGTAAGAAAGAAGTACGAAAGAAGTAAGAAAGAAGTAAGAAATAAGTAAGAAGGAATGAAGAAAGAAAGAAGAAAGAAGAAAGAAGTAAGAAAGAAGTAAGAAAGAAGTAAGAAAGAAGTAAGAAAGAAGTAAGAAAGGAGTAAGAAAGAAAGAAGAAAGAAGTAAGAAAGAAGTAAGAAAGAAGTATGAAAGAAGTAAGAAAGAAGAAAGAAAGAAGTAAGAAAGAAGTAAGAAAGAAGTAAAAAGGAATGAAGAAAGAAGTAAGAAAGAAGTAAGAAAGAAGTAAGAAAGAAGTAAGAAAGAAAGAAGAAAGAAGTAAGGAAGAAGAAAGAAAGAAGTATGAAAGAAGTAAGAAGGAATGAAGAAAGAAGTAAGAAAGAACTAAGGAAGAAGTAAGAAATAAGTAAGAAAGAAGTAAGAAAGAAGTAAGAAAGAAGTAAGAAAGAAGTAAGATAGAAAGAAGAAAGAAGTAAGAAAGAAGTAAGAAAGAAATAAGAAAGAAGTAAGAAAGAAGAAAGAAAGAAGTTAGAAAGAATATGAAAGAAGTAAGAAAGAAGAAAGAAAGAAGTAAGAAAGAGGTAAGAAAGAGGTAAGAAAGAAGTAAGAAAGAAAGAAGAAAGAAGAAAGAAAGAAGTAAGAAAGAAGTAAGAAAGAAGTAAGAAAGAAGTAAGAAAGAAGTAAAAAGGAATGAAGAAAGAAGTAAGAAAGAAGTAAGAAAGAAGTAAGAAAGAAGTAAGAAAGAAGTAAGAAAGAAGAAAGAAAGAAGAAAGAAGTAAGAAAGAAGTAAGAAAGAAGTATGAAAGAAGTAAGAAAGAAGAAAGAAAGAAGTAAGAAAGAAGTAAGAAGGAATGAAGAAAGAAGTAAGAAAGAAGTTAGAAAGAAGTAAGAAAGCAGTAAGAAAGAAGTAAGAAAGAAGTAAGAAGGAATGAAGAAAGAAGTAAGAAAGAAGTAAGAAAGAAGAAAGAAAGAAGTAAGAAAGAAGTAAGAAAGAAGTAAGAAAGAAGTAAGAAAGAAAGATGAAAGAAGTAAGAAAGAAGTAAGAAAGAAGAAAGAACGAAGTAAGAAGGAATGAAGAAAGAAGTAAGAAAGAAGAAAGAAAGAAGTATGAAAGAAGTAAGAAAGAAGTAAGAAAGAAGTAAGAAAGAAGTAAGAAAGAAGTAAGAAAGAAGTTAGAAAGAAGTAAGAAAGAAGTAAGAAAGAAGTTAGAAAGAAGTAAGAAATAAGTAAGAAAGAAGTAAGAAAGAAGTAAGAAAGTAGTAAGAAAGAAGAAAGTAAGAAGAAAGAAAGAAAGAACAAAGAAGTAAGAAAGAAGTAAGAAAGAAGTACGAAAGAAGTAAGAAAGAAGTAAGAAAGAGGTAAGAAAGGAGTAAGAAAGAAAGAAGAAAGAAGTAAGAAAGAAAGAAGAAGGAAGAAAGAAAGAAGTAAGAAAGAAGTAAGAAAGAAGTAAGAAAGAAGTAAGAAAGAAGTAAGAAAGAAGTAAGAAAGAAGTAAGAAGGAATGAAGAAAGATGTTAGAAAGAAGTAAGAAAGATGTAAGAAAGAAGTAAGAAAGAAGTAAGAAAGAAGTAAGAAAGAAAGAAGAAAGAAGTAAGAAAGAAGTAAGAAAGAAGTAAGAAAGAAGAAAGAAAGAAGTAAGAAAGAAGTATGAAAGAAGTATGAAAGAATTAAGAAAGAAGAAAGAAAGAAGTACGAAAGAGGTAAGAAAGAAGTAAGAAAGAAGTAAGAAAGAAGTAAGAAAGAAAGAAGAAAGAAGTAAGAAAGAAGTAAGAAAGAGGTAAGAAAGAAGTAAAATGGAATGAAGAAAGAAGTAAAAGAAGTAAGAAAGAAAGAAGAAAGAAGTAAGAAAGAAGTAAGAAAGAGGTAAGAAAGAAGTAAAATGGAATGAAGAAAGAAGTAAGAAAGAAGTAAGAAAGAAGTAAGAAAGAAGTAAGAAAGAAAGAAGAAAGAAGTAAGGAAGAATAAATAAAGAAAGAAGTAAGAAAGAAGAAAAAAGAAGTTAGCAAGAATTAAGAAAGAAGTAAGAAAGATGTAAGAAAGAAGTAAGATAGAAGTAAGAAAGAAGAAAGAAAGAAAGAAGAAAGAAGTAAGAAAGAAGTAAGAAAGAAGTAAGAAAGAAGTAAGAAAGAAGTAAGAAAGAAGTAAGAAGGAATGAAGAAAGAAGTAAGAAAGAAGTAAGAAAGAAGTAATAAAGAATAAAGTAAGAAGAAAGAAAGAACAAAGAAGTAAGAAAGAAGTAAGAAATAAGTAAGAAAGAAGTAAGAAATAAAGAAGAAAGAAGAAAGAAAGAAGTAAGAAAGAAGTTAGAAAGCAGTAAGAAATAAGTAAGAAAGAAGTAAGAAAGAAGTAAGAAAGAAGTAAGAAAGAAAGAAGTAAGAAAGAAGTAAGAAAGAAGTAAGAAAGAAGTAAGAAAGAAGTAAGAAGGAATGAAGAAAGAAGTAAGAAAGAAGTAAGAAGGAATGAAGAAAGAAGTAAGAGAGAAGTAAGAAAGAAGTAAGAAAGAAGTAAGAAAGAAGTATGAAAGAAGTAAGAAAGAAGAAAGAAAGAATTAAGAAAGAAGTAAGATAGAAGTAAGAAGAAAAAATAAGTAAGAAGGAATGAAGAAAGAAGTAAGAAAGAAGTTAGAAAGAAGTAAGAAATAAGTAAGAAAGAAGTAAGAAAGAAGTAAGAAAGAAGTAAGAAAGAAGTAAGAAGGAATGAAGAAAGAAGAAAGAAAGAAGTAAGAAAGAAGTATGAAAGAATTAAGAAAGAAGAAAGAAAGAAGTAAGAAAGAAGTAAGAAAGAAGTAAGAAAGAAGTAAGAAAGAAAGAAGAAAGAAGTAAGAAAGAAGTAAGAAAGAAGAAAGAAAGAAGTAAGAAGGAATGAAGAAAGAAGTAAGAAAGAAGAAAGAAAGAAGTATGAAAGAAGTAAGAAAGAAGTAAGAAAGAAAGAAGTAAGAAAGAAGTAAGAAAGAAGTAAGAAAGAAAGAAGAATGAAGAAAGAAGTAAGAAAGAAGTAAGAAAGAAGTAAGAAAGAAGTAAGAAAGAGGTAAGAAAGGAGTAAGAAAGAAAGAAGAAAGAAGTAAGAAAGAAGTAAGAATGAAGTATGAAAGAAGTAAGAAAGAAGAAAGAAAGAAGTAAGAAAGAAGTAAGAAAGAAGTAAGAAAGAAGTAAGAAAGAAAGAAGAAAGAAGAAAGAAAGAAGTAAGAAAGAAGTAAGAAAGAAGTAAGAAGGAAGTAAGAAAGAAGTAAGAAAGAAGAAAGAAAGAAGTAAGAAAGAAGTATGAAAGAAGTAAGAAAGAAGAAAGAAAGAAGTAAGAAAGAAGTAAGAAAGAAGTAAGAAAGAAGTAAGAAAGAAGTAAGAAAGAAGTAAGAAAGAAGTAAGAAAGAAAGAAAAAGAAGTAAGAAAGAAGTAAGAAAGAAGTAAGAAGGAATGAAGAAAGAAGTTAGAAAGAAGTAAGAAAGAAGTAAGAAAGAAGAAAGAAAGAAGTAAGAAAGAAAGAAGAAAGAAGAAAGAAAGAAGTAAGAAAGAAGTAAGAAAGAAGTAAGAAAGAAGAAAGAAAGAAGTAAGAAGGAATGAAGAAAGAAGTAAGAAAGAAGAAGATAGAAGTTTGAACGAAGTAAGAAAGAAGTAAGGAAGAAAGAAGTAAGAAAGAAGTAAGAAAGAAGTAAGAAAGAAGAAAAAAGAAGTTAGAGAGAAGTAATAAAGAAGTAATAAAGAAGTAAGAAAGAACTAAGAAAGAAAGAAGTAAGAAAGAAGTAAGAAAGAAGTAAGAAAGAAGTTTGAAAGAAGTAAGAAGGAATGAAGAAAGAAGTAAGAAAGAAGTAAGAAAGAAGTAAGAAAGAAGTAAGAAAGAAGTAAGGAAGAAGTAAGAAAGAAGTAAGAAGGAATGAAGAAAGAAATAAGAAAGAAGTCAGAAAGAAGTAAGAAAGAAGTAAGAAAGAAAGAAGTAAGAAAGAAGTAAGAAAGAAGTAAGAAAGAAGTAAGAAAGAAGTAAGAAAGAAGTAAGAAAGAAAGAAGTAAGAAAGAAGTAAGAAAGAAGTAAGAAAGAAGAAAAAAGAAGTTAGAAAGAAGTAAGAAGGAATGAAGAAAGAAGTAAGAAAGAAGAAAGAAAGAAGTATGAAAGAAGTAAGAAAGAAGTAAGAAAGAAAGAAGTAAGAAAGAAGTAAGAAAGAAGTAAGAAAGAAGTAAGAAAGAAGTAAGAAGGAATGAAGAAAGAAGTAAGAAAGAAGAAAGAAAGAAGTATGAAAGAAGTAAGAAAGCAGTAAAAAGAAAGAAGTAAGAAAGAAGTAAGAAAGAAGTAAGAAAGAAGTATGAAAGAAGTAATAAAGAAGAAAGAAAGAAGTAAGAAAGAAGTAAGAAGGAATGAAGAAAGAAGTAAGAAAGAAGTTAGAAAGAAGTAAGAAATAAGTAAGAAAGAAGTAAGAAAGAAGTAAGAAAGAAGTAAGAAAGAAGTAAGAAAGAAGTAAGAAAGAAGTAAGAAAGAACTAAGAAAGAGGTAAGAAAGGAGTAAGAAAGAAAGAAGAAAGAGGTAGGAAAGGAGTAAGAAAGAAAGAAGAAAGAAGTAAGAAAGAAGTAAGAAAGAAGTATGAAAGAAGTAAGAAAGAAGAAAGAAAGAAGTAAGAAAGAAGTAAGAAAGAAGTAAAAAGGAATGAAGAAAGAAGTAAGAAAGAAGTAAGAAAGAAGTAAGAAAGAAGAAAGAAAGAAGTACGAAATAAGTAAGAAAGAAGTATGAAAGAATTAAGAAAGAACAAAGAAAGAAGTACGAAAGAAGTAAGAAAGAAGTAAGAAAGAAGTAAGAAAGAAGTAAGAAAGAAAGAAGAAAGAAGTAAGAAAGAAGTAAGAAAGAAGTAAGAAAGAAGTAAAAAGGAATGAAGAAAGAAATAAGAAAGAAGTAAGAAAGAAGTAAGAAAGTAGTAAGAAAGAAGTAAGAAAGAAAGAAGAAAGAAGTAAGGAAGAAGAAAGAAAGAAGTATGAAAGAAGTAAGAAAGAAGTAAGAAAGAAAGAAGTAAGAAAGAAGTAAGAAAGAAGTTAGAAAGAAGTAAGAAAGAAGTAAGAAAGAAGTTAGAAAGAAGTAAGAAATAAGTAAGAAAGAAGTAAGAAAGAAGTAAGAAAGAAGTAAGAAAGAAAGAAGTAAGAAGGAAGTAAGAAAGAAGAAAGAAAGAACTAAGAAAGAAGAAAAAAGAAGTTAGCAAGAAGTAAGAAAGAAGTAAGAAAGAAGTAAGAAAGAAGTAAGAAAGAAGAAAGAAAGAAGAAAGAAAGAAAGAAGAAAGAAGTAAGAAAGAAGTAAGAAAGAAGTAAGAAAGAAGTAAGAAAGAAGTAAGAAAGAAGTAAGAAAGAAGTAAGAAGGAATGAAGAAAGAAGTAAGAAAGAAGTAAGAAAGAAGAAAGAAAGAAGTAAGAAAGAAGAAAGAAAGAAGGAAGCAAGAAGTAAGAAAGAAGTAAGAAAGAAGTTAGAAAGAAGTAAGGAAGAAGTAAGAAAGAAGTTAGAAAGAAGTAAGAAAGAAAGATGAAAGAAGTAAGAAAGAAGTAAGAAAGAAGAAAGAACGAAGTAAGAAGGAATGAAGAAAGAAGTAAGAAAGAAGAAAGAAAGAAGTATGAAAGAAGTAAGAAAGAAGTAAGAAAGAAGTAAGAAAGAAGTAAGAAAGAAGTAAGAAAGAAGTTAGAAAGAAGTAAGAAATAAGTAAGAAAGAAGTAAGAAAGAAGTAAGAAAGAAGTAAGAAAGAAGTAAGAAAGAAGAAAATAAGAAGAAAGAAAGAAAGAACAAAGAAGTAAGAAAGAAGTAAGAAACAAGTACGAAAGAAGTAAGAAAGAAGTAAGAAAGAGGTAAGAAAGGAGTAAGAAAGAAAGAAGAAAGAAGTAAGAAAGAAAGAAGAAAGAAGAAAGAAAGAAGTAAGAAAGAAGTAAGAAAGAAGTAAGAAAGAAGTAAGAAAGAAGTAAGAAGGAATGAAGAAAGATGTAAGAAAGAAGTAAGAAAGATGTAAGAAAGAAGTAAGAAAGAAGTAAGAAAGAAAGAAGAAAGAAGTAAGAAAGAAGTAAGAAAGAAGTAAGAAAGAAGAAAGAAAGAAGTAAGAAAGAAGTATGAAAGAAGTATGAAAGAATTAAGAAAGAAGAAAGAAAGAAGTACTAAAGAAGTAAGAAAGAAGTAAGAAAGAAGTAAGAAAGAAAGAAGAAAGAAGTAAGAAAGAAGTAAGAAAGAGGTAAGAAAGAAGTAAAATGGAATGAAGAAAAAAGTAAGAATGAAGTAAGAAAGAAGTAAGAAAGAAGTAAGAAAGAAAGAAGAAAGAAGTAAGGAAGCATAAAGAAAGAATTATGAAAGAAGTAAGAAAGAAGTAAGAAAGAAGTAAGAAAGAAGTTAGAAAGAAGTAAGAAAGAAGGAAGAAAGAAGTTAGAAAGAAGTAAGAAATAAGTAAGAAAGAATAAGAAAGAAGTAAGAAAGAAAGAAGTAAGAAAGAAGTACGAAAGAAGTAAGAAAGAAGTAAGAAGAAAAAATAAGTAAGAAAGAAGTAAGAAAGAAGTACGAAAGAAGTAAGAAAGAAGTAAGAAATAAGTAAGAAGGAATGAAGAAAGATAGAAGAAAGAAGAAAGAAGTAAGAAAGAAGTAAGAAAGAATTAAGAAAGAAGTAAGAAAGAAGTAAGAAAGGAGTAAGAAAGAAAGAAGAAAGAAGTAAGAAAGAAGTTAGAAAGAAGTAAAAAGGAATGAAGAAAGAAGTAAGAAAGAAGTAAGAAAGAAGTAAGAAAGAAGTAAGAAAGAAGTACGAAAGAAGTACGAAAGAAGTAAGAAAGAAGTAAGAAGGAATGAAGAAAGAAGTAAGAAAGAAGTAAGAAGGAATGAAGAAAGAAGTAAGAAGGAATGAAGAAAGAAGTAAGAAAGAAGTAAGAAGGAATGAAGAAAGAAGTAAGAGAGAAGTAAGAAAGAAGAAAGAAAGAAGTAAGAAAGAAGTATGAAAGAAGTAAGAAAGAAGAAAGAAAGAATTAAGAAAGAAGTAAGAAAGAAGTAAGAAAGAAAGAAGAAAGAAGAAAGTAAGAAGTAAGAAAGAAGTAAGAAAGAAGTAAGAAAGAAAGAAGAAAGAAGTAAGAAAGAAGTAAGAAAGAATTAAGAAAAAAATAAGAAAGAAGTAAGAAGGAAGTAAGAAAGAAGAAAGAAAGAAGTAAGAAAGAAGTATGAAAGAAGTAAGAAAGGAGAAAGAAAGAAGTAAGAAAGAAGTAAGAAAGAAGTAAGAAAGAATTAAAAAAGAAAGAAGAAAGAAGAAAGAAGAAAGAAAGAAGTAAGAAAGAAGTAAGAAAGAAGTAAGAAAGAAGTAAAAATGAATGAAGAAAGAAGTAAGAAAGAAGTTAGAAAGAAGTAAGAAAGAAGTAAGAAAGAAGAAAGAAAGAAGAAAGAAGTAAGAAAGAAGTAAGAAAGAAAGAAAGAAGTAAGAAAGAAGAAAGAAAGAAGTAAGAAAGAAGTAAGAAAGAAGTAAGAAAGAAGTAAGAAAGAAGTGAGAAAGAAGTAAGAAAGAAGTAAGAAAGAAGAAAGAAAGAAGTAAGAAGGAATGAAGAAAGAAGTAAGAAAGAAGAAAGAAAGAAGTATGAAAGAATGAAGAAAGAAGTAAGAAAGAAGTAAGAAAGAAGTAAGAAAGAAGTAAGAAAGAAGTTAGAAAGAAGTAAGAAATAAGTAAGAAAGAAGTAAGAAAGAAGTAAGAAAGAAGTAAGAAAGAAAGAAGTATGAAAGAAGTAAGAAAGAAGTAAGAAAGAAGTAAGAAAGAAGTAAGAAAGAAGTAAGAAAGAGGTAAGAAAGGAGTAAGAAAGAAAGAAGAAAGAGGTAGGAAAGGAGTAAGAAAGAAAGAAGAAAGAAGTAAGAAAGAAGTAAGAAAGAAGTATGAAAGAAGTAAGAAAGAAGAAAGAAAGAAGTAAGAAAGAAGTAAGAAAGAAGTAAAAAGGAATGAAGAAAGAAGTAAGAAAGAAGTAAGAAAGAAGTAAGAAAGAAGAAAGAAAGAAGTACGAAATAAGTAAGAAAGAAGTATGAAAGAATTAAGAAAGAAGAAAGAAAAAAGTACGAAAGAAGTAAGAAAGAAGTAAGAAAGAAGTAAGAAAGAAGTAAGAAAGAAAGAAGAAAGAAGTAAGAAAGAAGTAAGAAAGAAGTAAGAAAGAAGTAAGAAAGAAGTAAAAAGGAATGAAGAAAGAAATAAGAAAGAAGTAAGAAAGAAGTAAGAAAGAAGTAAGAAAGAAGTAAGAAAGAAAGAAGAAAGAAGTAAGGAAGAAGAAAGAAAGAAGTATGAAAGAAGTAAGAAAGAAGTAAGAAAGAAAGAAGTAAGAAAGAAGTAAGAAAGAAGTTAGAAAGAAGTAAGAAAGAAGTAAGAAAGAAGTTAGAAAGAAGTAAGAAATAAGTAAGAAAGAAGTAAGAAAGAAGTAAGAAAGAAGTAAGAAAGAAAGAAGTAAGAAGGAAGTAAGAAAGAAGAAAGAAAGAAGTAAGAAAGAAGAAAAAAGAAGTTAGCAAGAAGTAAGAAAGAAGTAAGAAAGAAGTAAGAAAGAAGTAAGAAAGAAGAAAGAAAGAAGAAAGAAAGAAAGAAGAAAGAAGTAAGAAAGAAGTAAGAAAGAAGTAAGAAAGAAGTAAGAAAGAAGTAAGAAAGAAGTAAGAAGGAATGAAGAAAGAAGTAAGAAAGAAGTAAGAAAGAAGAAAGAAAGAAGTAAGAAAGAAGAAAGAAAGAAGGAAGCAAGAAGTAAGAAAGAAATAAGAAAGAAGTTAGAAAGAAGTAAGGAAGAAGTAAGAAAGAAGTAAGAAAGAAAGAAGAAAGAAGAAAGAAGTAAGAAAGAAGTAAGAAAGAAGTAAGAAAGAAGAAAAAAGAGGTTAGAAAGAAGTAAGAAAGAAGAATGAAAGAAGAAAGAAAGAAGTAAGAAGGAATGAAGAAAGAAGTAAGAAAGAAGTAAGAAAGAAGAAAGAAAGAAGTAAGAAAGAAGTAAGAAAGAAGTAAGAAAGAAGTAAGAAAGAAAGAAGAAAGAAGTAAGAAGTAAGAAAGAAGAAAGAACGAAGTAAGAAGGAATGAAGAAAGAAGTAAGAAAGAAGAAAGAAAGAAGTATGAAAGAAGTAAGAAAGAAGAAAGAAAGAAGTAAGAAAGAAGTAAGAAAGAAGTAAGAAAGAAGTTAGAAAGAAGTAAGAAAGAAGTAAGAAATAAGTTAGAAAGAAGTAAGAAATAAGTAAGAAAGAAGTAAGAAAGAAGTAAGAAAGAAGAAAGTAAGAAGAAAGAAAGAAAGAACAAAGAAGTAAGAAAGAAGTAAGAAAGAAGTACGAAAGAAGTAAGAAAGAAGTAAGAAAGAGGTAAGAAAGGAGTAAGAAAGAAAGAAGAAAGAAGTAAGAAAGAAAGAAGAAATAAGAAAGAAAGAAGTAAGAAAGAAGTAAGAAAGAGGTAAGAAAGAAGTAAGAAAGAAGTAAGAAGGAATGAAGAAAGATGTAAGAAAGAAGTAAGAAAGATGTAAGAAAGAAGTAAGAAATAAGTAAGAAAGAAGTAAGAAAGAAAGAAGAAAGAAGTAAGAAAGAAGTAAGAAAGAAGTAAGAAAGAAGTAAGAAAGAAGAAAGAAAGAAGTAAGAAAGAAGTATGAAAGAAGTAAGAAAGAAGAAAGAAAGAAGTAAGAAAGAGGTAAGAAAGAAGTAAGAAAGAAGTAAGAAAGAAAGAAGAAAGAAGAAAGAAAGAAGTAAGAAAGAAGTAAGAAAGAAGTAAGAAAGAAGTAAAAAGGAATGAAGAAAGAAGTAAGAAAGAAGTAAGAAAGAAGTAAGAAAGAAGTAAGAAAGAAGTAAGAAAGAAGAAAGAAAGAAGAAAGAAGAAAGAAGTAAGAAAGAAGTATGAAAGAAGTAAGAAAGAAGAAAGAAAGAAGTAAGAAAGAAGTAAGAAGGAATGAAGAAAGAAGTAAGAAAGAAGTTAGAAAGAAGTAAGAAAGCAGGAAGAAAGAAGTAAGAAAGAAGTAAGAAGGAATGAAGAAAGAAGTAAGAAAGGAGTAAGAAAGAAGAAAGAAAGAAGTAAGAAAGAAGTAAGAAAGAAGTAAGAAAGAAGTAAGAAAGAAAGAAGAAAGAAGTAAGAAAGAAGTAAGAAAGAAGAAAGAACGAAGTATGAAGGAATGAAGAAAGAAGTAAGAAAGAAGTTAGAAAGAAGTAAGAAATAAGTAAGAAAGAAGTAAGAAAGAAGTAAGAAAGAAGTAAGAAAGAAGAAAGTAAGAAGAAAGAAAGAAAGAACAAAGAAGTAAGAAAGAAGTAAGAAAGAAGTACGAAAGAAGTAAGAAAGAAGTAAGAAAGAGGTAAGAAAGGAGTAAGAAAGAAAGAAGAGAGAAGTAAGAAAGAAAGAAGAAAGAAGAAAGAAAGAATTAAGAAAGAAGTAAGAAAGAAGTAAGAAAGAAGTAAGAAAGAAGTAAGAAGGTATGAAGAAAGATGTAAGAAAGAAGTAAGAAAGATGTAAGAAAGAAGTAAGAAAGAAGTAAGAAAGAAAGAAGAAAGAAGTAAGGAAGAATAAAGAAAGAATTATGAAAGAAGTAAGAAAGAAGTAAGAAAGAAGTAAGAAAGAAGTTAGAAAGAAGTAAGAAAGAAGGAAGAAAGAAGTTAGAAAGAAGTAAGAAATAAGTAAGAAAGAATAAGAAAGAAGTAAGAAAGAAAGAAGTAAGAAAGAAGTACGAAAGAAGTAAGAAAGAAGTAAGAAGAAAAAATAAGTAAGAAAGAAGTAAGAAAGAAGTACGAAAGAAGTAAGAAAGAAGTAAGAAATAAGTAAGAAGGAATGAAGAAAGAAAGAAGAAAGAAGAAAGAAGTAAGAAAGAAGTAAGAAAGAAGTAAGAAAGAAGTAAGAAAGAAGTAAGAAAGGAGTAAGAAAGAAAGAAGAAAGAAGTAAGAAAGAAGTAAGAAAGAAGTATGAAAGAAGTAAGAAAGAAGAAAGAAAGAAGTAAGAAAGAAGTAAGAAAGAAGTAAAAAGGAATGAAGAAAGAAGTAAGAAAGAAGTAAGAAAGAAGTAAGAAAGAAGTAAGAAAGAAAGAAGAAAGAAGTAAGGAAGAAGAAAGAAAGAAGTATGAAAGAAGTAAGAAGGAATGAAGAAAGAAGTAAGAAAGAACTAAGGAAGAAGTAAGAAATAAGTAAGAAAGAAGTAAGAAAGAAGTAAGAAAGAAGTAAGAAAGAAGTAAGATAGAAAGAAGAAAGAAGTAAGAAAGAAGTAAGAAAGAAATAAGAAAGAAGTAAGAAAGAAGAAAGAAAGAAGTTAGAAAGAATATGAAAGAAGTAAGAAAGAAGAAAGAAAGAAGTAAGAAAGAGGTAAGAAAGAGGTAAGAAAGAAGTAAGAAAGAAAGAAGAAAGAAGAAAGAAAGAAGTAAGAAAGAAGTAAGAAAGAAGTAAGAAAGAAGTAAGAAAGAAGTAAAAAGGAATGAAGAAAGAAGTAAGAAAGAAGTAAGAAAGAAGTAAGAAAGAAGTAAGAAAGAAGTAAGAAAGAAGAAAGAAAGAAGAAAGAAGTAAGAAAGAAGTAAGAAAGAAGTATGAAAGAAGTAAGAAAGAAGAAAGAAAGAAGTAAGAAAGAAGTAAGAAGGAATGAAGAAAGAAGTAAGAAAGAAGTTAGAAAGAAGTAAGAAAGCAGTAAGAAAGAAGTAAGAAAGAAGTAAGAAGGAATGAAGAAAGAAGTAAGAAAGAAGTAAGAAAGAAGAAAGAAAGAAGTAAGAAAGAAGTAAGAAAGAAGTAAGAAAGAAGTAAGAAAGAAAGATGAAAGAAGTAAGAAAGAAGTAAGAAAGAAGAAAGAACGAAGTAAGAAGGAATGAAGAAAGAAGTAAGAAAGAAGAAAGAAAGAAGTATGAAAGAAGTAAGAAAGAAGTAAGAAAGAAGTAAGAAAGAAGTAAGAAAGAAGTAAGAAAGAAGTTAGAAAGAAGTAAGAAAGAAGTAAGAAAGAAGTTAGAAAGAAGTAAGAAATAAGTAAGAAAGAAGTAAGAAAGAAGTAAGAAAGTAGTAAGAAAGAAGAAAGTAAGAAGAAAGAAAGAAAGAACAAAGAAGTAAGAAAGAAGTAAGAAAGAAGTACGAAAGAAGTAAGAAAGAAGTAAGAAAGAGGTAAGAAAGGAGTAAGAAAGAAAGAAGAAAGAAGTAAGAAAGAAAGAAGAAGGAAGAAAGAAAGAAGTAAGAAAGAAGTAAGAAAGAAGTAAGAAAGAAGTAAGAAAGAAGTAAGAAAGAAGTAAGAAAGAAGTAAGAAGGAATGAAGAAAGATGTTAGAAAGAAGTAAGAAAGATGTAAGAAAGAAGTAAGAAAGAAGTAAGAAAGAAGTAAGAAAGAAAGAAGAAAGAAGTAAGAAAGAAGTAAGAAAGAAGTAAGAAAGAAGAAAGAAAGAAGTAAGAAAGAAGTATGAAAGAAGTATGAAAGAATTAAGAAAGAAGAAAGAAAGAAGTACGAAAGAGGTAAGAAAGAAGTAAGAAAGAAGTAAGAAAGAAGTAAGAAAGAAAGAAGAAAGAAGTAAGAAAGAAGTAAGAAAGAGGTAAGAAAGAAGTAAAATGGAATGAAGAAAGAAGTAAAAGAAGTAAGAAAGAAAGAAGAAAGAAGTAAGAAAGAAGTAAGAAAGAGGTAAGAAAGAAGTAAAATGGAATGAAGAAAGAAGTAAGAAAGAAGTAAGAAA
Source organism: Columba livia (assembly GCF_036013475.1). Classification (NCBI taxonomy): domain Eukaryota; kingdom Metazoa; phylum Chordata; class Aves; order Columbiformes; family Columbidae; genus Columba; species Columba livia. Next base: position 93,785 of record NW_027043053.1, read on the forward strand.
GAAGTAAGAAAGAAGTAAGAAAGAAAGAAGAAAGAAGTAAGGAAGAATAAATAAAGAAAGAAGTAAGAAAGAAGAAAAAAGAAGTTAGCAAGAATTAAGAAAGAAGTAAGAAAGATGTAAGAAAGAAGTAAGATAGAAGTAAGAAAGAAGAAAGAAAGAAAGAAGAAAGAAGTAAGAAAGAAGTAAGAAAGAAGTAAGAAAGAAGTAAGAAAGAAGTAAGAAAGAAGTAAGAAGGAATGAAGAAAGAAGTAAGAAAGAAGTAAGAAAGAAGTAATAAAGAATAAAGTAAGAAGAAAGAAAGAACAAAGAAGTAAGAAAGAAGTAAGAAATAAGTAAGAAAGAAGTAAGAAATAAAGAAGAAAGAAGAAAGAAAGAAGTAAGAAAGAAGTTAGAAAGCAGTAAGAAATAAGTAAGAAAGAAGTAAGAAAGAAGTAAGAAAGAAGTAAGAAAGAAAGAAGTAAGAAAGAAGTAAGAAAGAAGTAAGAAAGAAGTAAGAAAGAAGTAAGAAGGAATGAAGAAAGAAGTAAGAAAGAAGTAAGAAGGAATGAAGAAAGAAGTAAGAGAGAAGTAAGAAAGAAGTAAGAAAGAAGTAAGAAAGAAGTATGAAAGAAGTAAGAAAGAAGAAAGAAAGAATTAAGAAAGAAGTAAGAAAGAAGTAAGAAGAAAAAATAAGTAAGAAGGAATGAAGAAAGAAGTAAGAAAGAAGTTAGAAAGAAGTAAGAAATAAGTAAGAAAGAAGTAAGAAAGAAGTAAGAAAGAAGTAAGAAAGAAGTAAGAAGGAATGAAGAAAGAAGAAAGAAAGAAGTAAGAAAGAAGTATGAAAGAATTAAGAAAGAAGAAAGAAAGAAGTAAGAAAGAAGTAAGAAAGAAGTAAGAAAGAAGTAAGAAAGAAAGAAGAAAGAAGTAAGAAAGAAGTAAGAAAGAAGAAAGAAAGAAGTAAGAAGGAATGAAGAAAGAAGTAAGAAAGAAGAAAGAAAGAAGTATGAAAGAAGTAAGAAAGAAGTAAGAAAGAAAGAAGTAAGAAAGAAGTAAGAAAGAAGTAAGAAAGAAAGAAGAATGAAGAAAGAAGTAAGAAAGAAGTAAGAAAGAAGTAAGAAAGAAGTAAGAAAGAGGTAAGAAAGGAGTAAGAAAGAAAGAAGAAAGAAGTAAGAAAGAAGTAAGAATGAAGTATGAAAGAAGTAAGAAAGAAGAAAGAAAGAAGTAAGAAAGAAGTAAGAAAGAAGTAAGAAAGAAGTAAGAAAGAAAGAAGAAAGAAGAAAGAAAGAAGTAAGAAAGAAGTAAGAAAGAAGTAAGAAGGAAGTAAGAAAGAAGTAAGAAAGAAGAAAGAAAGAAGTAAGAAAGAAGTATGAAAGAAGTAAGAAAGAAGAAAGAAAGAAGTAAGAAAGAAGTAAGAAAGAAGTAAGAAAGAAGTAAGAAAGAAGTAAGAAAGAAGTAAGAAAGAAGTAAGAAAGAAAGAAAAAGAAGTAAGAAAGAAGTAAGAAAGAAGTAAGAAGGAATGAAGAAAGAAGTTAGAAAGAAGTAAGAAAGAAGTAAGAAAGAAGAAAGAAAGAAGTAAGAAAGAAAGAAGAAAGAAGAAAGAAAGAAGTAAGAAAGAAGTAAGAAAGAAGTAAGAAAGAAGAAAGAAAGAAGTAAGAAGGAATGAAGAAAGAAGTAAGAAAGAAGAAAGATAGAAGTTTGAACGAAGTAAGAAAGAAGTAAGGAAGAAAGAAGTAAGAAAGAAGTAAGAAAGAAGTAAGAAAGAAGAAAAAAGAAGTTAGAGAGAAGTAATAAAGAAGTAATAAAGAAGTAAGAAAGAACTAAGAAAGAAAGAAGTAAGAAAGAAGTAAGAAAGAAGTAAGAAAGAAGTTTGAAAGAAGTAAGAAGGAATGAAGAAAGAAGTAAGAAAGAAGTAAGAAAGAAGTAAGAAAGAAGTAAGAAAGAAGTAAGGAAGAAGTAAGAAAGAAGTAAGAAGGAATGAAGAAAGAAATAAGAAAGAAGTCAGAAAGAAGTAAGAAAGAAGTAAGAAAGAAAGAAGTAAGAAAGAAGTAAGAAAGAAGTAAGAAAGAAGTAAGAAAGAAGTAAGAAAGAAGTAAGAAAGAAAGAAGTAAGAAAGAAGTAAGAAAGAAGTAAGAAAGAAGAAAAAAGAAGTTAGAAAGAAGTAAGAAGGAATGAAGAAAGAAGTAAGAAAGAAGAAAGAAAGAAGTATGAAAGAAGTAAGAAAGAAGTAAGAAAGAAAGAAGTAAGAAAGAAGTAAGAAAGAAGTAAGAAAGAAGTAAGAAAGAAGTAAGAAGGAATGAAGAAAGAAGTAAGAAAGAAGAAAGAAAGAAGTATGAAAGAAGTAAGAAAGCAGTAAAAAGAAAGAAGTAAGAAAGAAGTAAGAAAGAAGTAAGAAAGAAGTATGAAAGAAGTAATAAAGAAGAAAGAAAGAAGTAAGAAAGAAGTAAGAAGGAATGAAGAAAGAAGTAAGAAAGAAGTTAGAAAGAAGTAAGAAATAAGTAAGAAAGAAGTAAGAAAGAAGTAAGAAAGAAGTAAGAAAGAAGTAAGAAAGAAGTAAGAAAGAAGTAAGAAAGAAGTAAGAAAGAGGTAAGAAAGGAGTAAGAAAGAAAGAAGAAAGAGGTAGGAAAGGAGTAAGAAAGAAAGAAGAAAGAAGTAAGAAAGAAGTAAGAAAGAAGTATGAAAGAAGTAAGAAAGAAGAAAGAAAGAAGTAAGAAAGAAGTAAGAAAGAAGTAAAAAGGAATGAAGAAAGAAGTAAGAAAGAAGTAAGAAAGAAGTAAGAAAGAAGAAAGAAAGAAGTACGAAATAAGTAAGAAAGAAGTATGAAAGAATTAAGAAAGAACAAAGAAAGAAGTACGAAAGAAGTAAGAAAGAAGTAAGAAAGAAGTAAGAAAGAAGTAAGAAAGAAAGAAGAAAGAAGTAAGAAAGAAGTAAGAAAGAAGTAAAAAGGAATGAAGAAAGAAATAAGAAAGAAGTAAGAAAGAAGTAAGAAAGTAGTAAGAAAGAAGTAAGAAAGAAAGAAGAAAGAAGTAAGGAAGAAGAAAGAAAGAAGTATGAAAGAAGTAAGAAAGAAGTAAGAAAGAAAGAAGTAAGAAAGAAGTAAGAAAGAAGTTAGAAAGAAGTAAGAAAGAAGTAAGAAAGAAGTTAGAAAGAAGTAAGAAATAAGTAAGAAAGAAGTAAGAAAGAAGTAAGAAAGAAGTAAGAAAGAAAGAAGTAAGAAGGAAGTAAGAAAGAAGAAAGAAAGAAGTAAGAAAGAAGAAAAAAGAAGTTAGCAAGAAGTAAGAAAGAAGTAAGAAAGAAGTAAGAAAGAAGTAAGAAAGAAGAAAGAAAGAAGAAAGAAAGAAAGAAGAAAGAAGTAAGAAAGAAGTAAGAAAGAAGTAAGAAAGAAGTAAGAAAGAAGTAAGAAAGAAGTAAGAAAGAAGTAAGAAGGAATGAAGAAAGAAGTAAGAAAGAAGTAAGAAAGAAGAAAGAAAGAAGTAAGAAAGAAGAAAGAAAGAAGGAAGCAAGAAGTAAGAAAGAAGTAAGAAAGAAGTTAGAAAGAAGTAAGGAAGAAGTAAGAAAGAAGTTAGAAAGAAGTAAGAAAGAAAGATGAAAGAAGTAAGAAAGAAGTAAGAAAGAAGAAAGAACGAAGTAAGAAGGAATGAAGAAAGAAGTAAGAAAGAAGAAAGAAAGAAGTATGAAAGAAGTAAGAAAGAAGTAAGAAAGAAGTAAGAAAGAAGTAAGAAAGAAGTAAGAAAGAAGTTAGAAAGAAGTAAGAAATAAGTAAGAAAGAAGTAAGAAAGAAGTAAGAAAGAAGTAAGAAAGAAGTAAGAAAGAAGAAAATAAGAAGAAAGAAAGAAAGAACAAAGAAGTAAGAAAGAAGTAAGAAACAAGTACGAAAGAAGTAAGAAAGAAGTAAGAAAGAGGTAAGAAAGGAGTAAGAAAGAAAGAAGAAAGAAGTAAGAAAGAAAGAAGAAAGAAGAAAGAAAGAAGTAAGAAAGAAGTAAGAAAGAAGTAAGAAAGAAGTAAGAAAGAAGTAAGAAGGAATGAAGAAAGATGTAAGAAAGAAGTAAGAAAGATGTAAGAAAGAAGTAAGAAAGAAGTAAGAAAGAAAGAAGAAAGAAGTAAGAAAGAAGTAAGAAAGAAGTAAGAAAGAAGAAAGAAAGAAGTAAGAAAGAAGTATGAAAGAAGTATGAAAGAATTAAGAAAGAAGAAAGAAAGAAGTACTAAAGAAGTAAGAAAGAAGTAAGAAAGAAGTAAGAAAGAAAGAAGAAAGAAGTAAGAAAGAAGTAAGAAAGAGGTAAGAAAGAAGTAAAATGGAATGAAGAAAAAAGTAAGAATGAAGTAAGAAAGAAGTAAGAAAGAAGTAAGAAAGAAAGAAGAAAGAAGTAAGGAAGCATAAAGAAAGAATTATGAAAGAAGTAAGAAAGAAGTAAGAAAGAAGTAAGAAAGAAGTTAGAAAGAAGTAAGAAAGAAGGAAGAAAGAAGTTAGAAAGAAGTAAGAAATAAGTAAGAAAGAATAAGAAAGAAGTAAGAAAGAAAGAAGTAAGAAAGAAGTACGAAAGAAGTAAGAAAGAAGTAAGAAGAAAAAATAAGTAAGAAAGAAGTAAGAAAGAAGTACGAAAGAAGTAAGAAAGAAGTAAGAAATAAGTAAGAAGGAATGAAGAAAGATAGAAGAAAGAAGAAAGAAGTAAGAAAGAAGTAAGAAAGAATTAAGAAAGAAGTAAGAAAGAAGTAAGAAAGGAGTAAGAAAGAAAGAAGAAAGAAGTAAGAAAGAAGTAAGAAAGAAGTATGAAAGAAGTAAGAAAGAAGAAAGAAAGAAGTAAGAAAGAAGTTAGAAAGAAGTAAAAAGGAATGAAGAAAGAAGTAAGAAAGAAGTAAGAAAGAAGTAAGAAAGAAGTAAGAAAGAAGTACGAAAGAAGTACGAAAGAAGTAAGAAAGAAGTAAGAAGGAATGAAGAAAGAAGTAAGAAAGAAGTAAGAAGGAATGAAGAAAGAAGTAAGAAGGAATGAAGAAAGAAGTAAGAAAGAAGTAAGAAGGAATGAAGAAAGAAGTAAGAGAGAAGTAAGAAAGAAGAAAGAAAGAAGTAAGAAAGAAGTATGAAAGAAGTAAGAAAGAAGAAAGAAAGAATTAAGAAAGAAGTAAGAAAGAAGTAAGAAAGAAAGAAGAAAGAAGAAAGTAAGAAGTAAGAAAGAAGTAAGAAAGAAGTAAGAAAGAAAGAAGAAAGAAGTAAGAAAGAAGTAAGAAAGAATTAAGAAAAAAATAAGAAAGAAGTAAGAAGGAAGTAAGAAAGAAGAAAGAAAGAAGTAAGAAAGAAGTATGAAAGAAGTAAGAAAGGAGAAAGAAAGAAGTAAGAAAGAAGTAAGAAAGAAGTAAGAAAGAATTAAAAAAGAAAGAAGAAAGAAGAAAGAAGAAAGAAAGAAGTAAGAAAGAAGTAAGAAAGAAGTAAGAAAGAAGTAAAAATGAATGAAGAAAGAAGTAAGAAAGAAGTTAGAAAGAAGTAAGAAAGAAGTAAGAAAGAAGAAAGAAAGAAGAAAGAAGTAAGAAAGAAGTAAGAAAGAAAGAAAGAAGTAAGAAAGAAGAAAGAAAGAAGTAAGAAAGAAGTAAGAAAGAAGTAAGAAAGAAGTAAGAAAGAAGTGAGAAAGAAGTAAGAAAGAAGTAAGAAAGAAGAAAGAAAGAAGTAAGAAGGAATGAAGAAAGAAGTAAGAAAGAAGAAAGAAAGAAGTATGAAAGAATGAAGAAAGAAGTAAGAAAGAAGTAAGAAAGAAGTAAGAAAGAAGTAAGAAAGAAGTTAGAAAGAAGTAAGAAATAAGTAAGAAAGAAGTAAGAAAGAAGTAAGAAAGAAGTAAGAAAGAAAGAAGTATGAAAGAAGTAAGAAAGAAGTAAGAAAGAAGTAAGAAAGAAGTAAGAAAGAAGTAAGAAAGAGGTAAGAAAGGAGTAAGAAAGAAAGAAGAAAGAGGTAGGAAAGGAGTAAGAAAGAAAGAAGAAAGAAGTAAGAAAGAAGTAAGAAAGAAGTATGAAAGAAGTAAGAAAGAAGAAAGAAAGAAGTAAGAAAGAAGTAAGAAAGAAGTAAAAAGGAATGAAGAAAGAAGTAAGAAAGAAGTAAGAAAGAAGTAAGAAAGAAGAAAGAAAGAAGTACGAAATAAGTAAGAAAGAAGTATGAAAGAATTAAGAAAGAAGAAAGAAAAAAGTACGAAAGAAGTAAGAAAGAAGTAAGAAAGAAGTAAGAAAGAAGTAAGAAAGAAAGAAGAAAGAAGTAAGAAAGAAGTAAGAAAGAAGTAAGAAAGAAGTAAGAAAGAAGTAAAAAGGAATGAAGAAAGAAATAAGAAAGAAGTAAGAAAGAAGTAAGAAAGAAGTAAGAAAGAAGTAAGAAAGAAAGAAGAAAGAAGTAAGGAAGAAGAAAGAAAGAAGTATGAAAGAAGTAAGAAAGAAGTAAGAAAGAAAGAAGTAAGAAAGAAGTAAGAAAGAAGTTAGAAAGAAGTAAGAAAGAAGTAAGAAAGAAGTTAGAAAGAAGTAAGAAATAAGTAAGAAAGAAGTAAGAAAGAAGTAAGAAAGAAGTAAGAAAGAAAGAAGTAAGAAGGAAGTAAGAAAGAAGAAAGAAAGAAGTAAGAAAGAAGAAAAAAGAAGTTAGCAAGAAGTAAGAAAGAAGTAAGAAAGAAGTAAGAAAGAAGTAAGAAAGAAGAAAGAAAGAAGAAAGAAAGAAAGAAGAAAGAAGTAAGAAAGAAGTAAGAAAGAAGTAAGAAAGAAGTAAGAAAGAAGTAAGAAAGAAGTAAGAAGGAATGAAGAAAGAAGTAAGAAAGAAGTAAGAAAGAAGAAAGAAAGAAGTAAGAAAGAAGAAAGAAAGAAGGAAGCAAGAAGTAAGAAAGAAATAAGAAAGAAGTTAGAAAGAAGTAAGGAAGAAGTAAGAAAGAAGTAAGAAAGAAAGAAGAAAGAAGAAAGAAGTAAGAAAGAAGTAAGAAAGAAGTAAGAAAGAAGAAAAAAGAGGTTAGAAAGAAGTAAGAAAGAAGAATGAAAGAAGAAAGAAAGAAGTAAGAAGGAATGAAGAAAGAAGTAAGAAAGAAGTAAGAAAGAAGAAAGAAAGAAGTAAGAAAGAAGTAAGAAAGAAGTAAGAAAGAAGTAAGAAAGAAAGAAGAAAGAAGTAAGAAGTAAGAAAGAAGAAAGAACGAAGTAAGAAGGAATGAAGAAAGAAGTAAGAAAGAAGAAAGAAAGAAGTATGAAAGAAGTAAGAAAGAAGAAAGAAAGAAGTAAGAAAGAAGTAAGAAAGAAGTAAGAAAGAAGTTAGAAAGAAGTAAGAAAGAAGTAAGAAATAAGTTAGAAAGAAGTAAGAAATAAGTAAGAAAGAAGTAAGAAAGAAGTAAGAAAGAAGAAAGTAAGAAGAAAGAAAGAAAGAACAAAGAAGTAAGAAAGAAGTAAGAAAGAAGTACGAAAGAAGTAAGAAAGAAGTAAGAAAGAGGTAAGAAAGGAGTAAGAAAGAAAGAAGAAAGAAGTAAGAAAGAAAGAAGAAATAAGAAAGAAAGAAGTAAGAAAGAAGTAAGAAAGAGGTAAGAAAGAAGTAAGAAAGAAGTAAGAAGGAATGAAGAAAGATGTAAGAAAGAAGTAAGAAAGATGTAAGAAAGAAGTAAGAAATAAGTAAGAAAGAAGTAAGAAAGAAAGAAGAAAGAAGTAAGAAAGAAGTAAGAAAGAAGTAAGAAAGAAGTAAGAAAGAAGAAAGAAAGAAGTAAGAAAGAAGTATGAAAGAAGTAAGAAAGAAGAAAGAAAGAAGTAAGAAAGAGGTAAGAAAGAAGTAAGAAAGAAGTAAGAAAGAAAGAAGAAAGAAGAAAGAAAGAAGTAAGAAAGAAGTAAGAAAGAAGTAAGAAAGAAGTAAAAAGGAATGAAGAAAGAAGTAAGAAAGAAGTAAGAAAGAAGTAAGAAAGAAGTAAGAAAGAAGTAAGAAAGAAGAAAGAAAGAAGAAAGAAGAAAGAAGTAAGAAAGAAGTATGAAAGAAGTAAGAAAGAAGAAAGAAAGAAGTAAGAAAGAAGTAAGAAGGAATGAAGAAAGAAGTAAGAAAGAAGTTAGAAAGAAGTAAGAAAGCAGGAAGAAAGAAGTAAGAAAGAAGTAAGAAGGAATGAAGAAAGAAGTAAGAAAGGAGTAAGAAAGAAGAAAGAAAGAAGTAAGAAAGAAGTAAGAAAGAAGTAAGAAAGAAGTAAGAAAGAAAGAAGAAAGAAGTAAGAAAGAAGTAAGAAAGAAGAAAGAACGAAGTATGAAGGAATGAAGAAAGAAGTAAGAAAGAAGTTAGAAAGAAGTAAGAAATAAGTAAGAAAGAAGTAAGAAAGAAGTAAGAAAGAAGTAAGAAAGAAGAAAGTAAGAAGAAAGAAAGAAAGAACAAAGAAGTAAGAAAGAAGTAAGAAAGAAGTACGAAAGAAGTAAGAAAGAAGTAAGAAAGAGGTAAGAAAGGAGTAAGAAAGAAAGAAGAGAGAAGTAAGAAAGAAAGAAGAAAGAAGAAAGAAAGAATTAAGAAAGAAGTAAGAAAGAAGTAAGAAAGAAGTAAGAAAGAAGTAAGAAGGTATGAAGAAAGATGTAAGAAAGAAGTAAGAAAGATGTAAGAAAGAAGTAAGAAAGAAGTAAGAAAGAAGTAAGAAAGAAGTAAGAAAGAAGTAAGAAAGAAGTAAGAAAGAAGAAAGAAAGAAGTAAGAAAGAAGTATGAAAGAAGTATGAAAGAATTAAGAAAGAAGAAAGAAAGAAGTACGAAAGAAGTAAGAAAGAAGTAAGAAAGAAGTAAGAAAGAAGTAAGAAAGAAAGAAGAAAGAAGTAAGAAAGAAGTAAGAAAGAGGTAAGAAAGAAGTAAAATGGAATGAAGAAAGAAGTAAGAAAGAAGTAAGAAAGAAGTAAGAAAGAAGTAAGAAAGAAAGAAGAAAGAAGTAAGGAAGAATAAAGAAAGAATTATGAAGGAAGTAAGAAAGAAGTAAGAAAGAAGTAAGAAAGAAGTTAGAAAGAAGTAAGAAAGAAGGAAGAAAGAAGTTAGAAAGAAGTAAGAAATAAGTAAGAAAGAATAAGAAAGAAGTAAGAAAGAAAGAAGTAAGAAAGAAGTACGAAAGAAGTAAGAAAGAAGTAAGAAGAAAAAATAAGTAAGAAAGAAGTAAGAAAGAAGTACGAAAGAAGTAAGAAAGAAGTAAGAAATAAGTAAGAAGGAATGAAGAAAGAAAGAAGAAAGAAGAAAGAAGTAAGAAAGAAGTAAGAAAGAAGTAAGAAAGAAGTAAGAAAGAAGTAAGAAAGGAGTAAGAAAGAAAGAAGAAAGAAGTAAGAAAGAAGTAAGAAAGAAGTATGAAAGAAGTAAGAAAGAAGAAAGAAAGAAGTAAGAAAGAAGTAAGAAAGAAGTAAAAAGGAATGAAGAAAGAAGTAAGAAAGAAGTAAGAAAGAAGTACGAAAGAAGTACGAAAGAAGTAAGAAAGAAGTAAGAAAGAAGTAAAAAGGAATGAAGAAAGAAGTAAGAAAGAAGTAAGAAAGAAGTAAAAAGGAATGAAGAAAGAAGTAAGAAAGAAGTAAGAAAGAAGTAAGAAAGAAGTACGAAAGAAGTACGAAAGAAGTAAGAAAGAAGTATGAAAGAATTAAGAAAGAAGAAAGAAAGAAGTATGAAAGAAATAAGAAAGAAGTAAGAAAGAAGTAAGAAAGAAGTAAGAAAGAAGTAAAAAGGAATGAAGAAAGAAGTAAGAAAGAAGTAAGAAAGAAGTAAAAAGGAATGAAGAAAGAAATAAGAAAGAAGTAAGAAAGAAGTAAGAAAGAAGTAAGAAAGAAAGAAGAAAGAAGTAAGGAAGAAGAAAGAAAGAAGTATGAAAGAAGTAAGAAGGAATGAAGAAAGAAGTAAGAAAGAACTAAGGAAGAAGTAAGAAATAAGTAAGAAAGAAGTAAGAAAGAAGTAAGAAAGAAGTAAGAAAGAAGTAAGAAAGAAGTAAGATAGAAAGAAGAAAGAAGTAAGAAAGAAGTAAGAAAGAAGAAAGAAAGAAGTAAGAAAGAAGAAAGAAAGAAGTATGAAAGAAGTATGAAAGAAGTAAGAAAGAAGAAAGAAAGAAGTAAGAAAGAGGTAAGAAAGAAGTAAGAAAGAAGTAAGAAAGAAAGAAGAAAGAAGTAAGAAAGAAGTAAGAAAGAAGTAAGAAAGAAGTAAGAAAGAAGTAAAAAGGAATGAAGAAAGAAGTAAGAAAGAAGTAAGAAAGAAGTAAGAAAGAAGTAAGAAAGAAGAAAGAAAGAAGAAAGAAGTAAGAAAGAAGTAAGAAAGAAGTATGAATGAAGTAAGAAAGAAGAAAGAAAGAAGTAAGAAAGAAGTAAGAAGGAATGAAGAAAGAAGTAAGAAAGAAGTTAGAAAGAAGTAAGAAAGCAGTAAGAAAGAAGTAAGAAAGAAGTAAGAAGGAATGAAGAAAGAAGTAAGAAAGAAGTAAGAAAGAAGAAAGAAGTAAGAAAGAAGTAAGAAAGAAGTAAGAAAGAAGTAAGAAAGAAGTAAGAAAGAAGTTAGAAAGAAGTAAGAAAGATGTAAGAAAGAAGTTAAAAGAAGTAAGAAATAAGTAAGAAAGAAGTAAGAAAGAAGTAAGAAAGAAGTAAGAAAGAAGAAAGTAAGAAGAAAGAAAGAAAGAACAAAGAAGTAAGAAAGAAGTAAGAAAGAAGTACGAAAGAAGTAAGAAAGAAGTAAGAAAGAGGTAAGAAAGGAGTAAGAAAGAAAGAAGAAAGAAGTAAGAAAGAAAGAAGAAAGAAGAAAGAAAGAAGTAAGAAAGAAGAAAGAAAGAAGGAAGCAAGAAGTAAGAAAGAAGTAAGAAAGAAGTTAGAAAGAAGTAAGGAAGAAGTAAGAAAGAAGTTAGAAAGAAGTAAGAAAGAAAGATGAAAGAAGTAAGAAAGAAGTAAGAAAGAAGAAAGAACGAAGTAAGAAGGAATGAAGAAAGAAGTAAGAAAGAAGAAAGAAAGAAGTATGAAAGAAGTAAGAAAGAAGTAAGAAAGAAGTAAGAAAGAAGTAAGAAAGAAGTAAGAAAGAAGTTAGAAAGAAGTAAGAAATAAGTAAGAAAGAAGTAAGAAAGAAGTAAGAAAGAAGTAAGAAAGAAGTAAGAAAGAAGAAAATAAGAAGAAAGAAAGAAAGAACAAAGAAGTAAGAAAGAAGTAAGAAAGAAGTACGAAAGAAGTAAGAAAGAAGTAAGAAAGAGGTAAGAAAGGAGTAAGAAAGAAAGAAGAAAGAAGTAAGAAAGAAAGAAGAAAGAAGAAAGAAAGAAGTAAGAAAGAAGTAAGAAAGAAGTAAGAAAGTAGTAAGAAAGAAGTAAGAAGGAATGAAGAAAGATGTAAGAAAGAAGTAAGAAAGATGTAAGAAAGAAGTAAGAAAGAAGTAAGAAAGAAAGAAGAAAGAAGTAAGAAAGAAGTAAGAAAGAAGTAAGAAAGAAGAAAGAAAGAAGTAAGAAAGAAGTATGAAAGAAGTATGAAAGAATTAAGAAAGAAGAAAGAAAGAAGTAAGAAAGAGGTAAGAAAGAAGTAAAATGGAATGAAGAAAGAAGTAAGAATGAAGTAAGAAAGAAGTAAGAAAGAAGTAAGAAAGAAAGAAGAAAGAAGTAAGGAAGCATAAAGAAAGAATTATGAAAGAAGTAAGAAAGAAGTAAGAAAAAAGTAAGAAAGAAGTTAGAAAGAAGTAAGAAAGAAGGAAGAAAGAAGTTAGAAAGAAGTAAGAAATAAGTAAGAAAGAATAAGAAAGAAGTAAGAAAGAAAGAAGTAAGAAAGAAGTACGAAAGAAGTAAGAAAGAAGTAAGAAGAAAAAATAAGTAAGAAAGAAGTAAGAAAGAAGTACGAAAGAAGTAAGAAAGAAGTAAGAAATAAGTAAGAAGGAATGAAGAAAGAAAGAAGAAAGAAGAAAGAAGTAAGAAAGAAGTAAGAAAGAATTAAGAAAGAAGTAAGAAAGAAGTAAGAAAGGAGTAAGAAAGAAAGAAGAAAGAAGTAAGAAAGAAGTAAGAAAGAAGTATGAAAGAAGTAAGAAAGAAGAAAGAAAGAAGTAAGAAAGAAGTAAGAAAGAAGTAAAAAGGAATGAAGAAAGAAGTAAGAAAGAAGTAAGAAAGAAGTAAGAAAGAAGTAAGAAAGAAGTACGAAAGAAGTACGAAAGAAGTAAGAAAGAAGTAAGAAGGAATGAAGAAAGAAGTAAGAAAGAAGTAAGAAGGAATGAAGAAAGAAGTAAGAAGGAATGAAGAAAGAAGTAAGAAAGAAGTAAGAAGGAATGAAGAAAGAAGTAAGAGAGAAGTAAGAAAGAAGAAAGAAAGAAGTAAGAAAGAAGTATGAAAGAAGTAAGAAAGAAGAAAGAAAGAATTAAGAAAGAAGTAAGAAAGAAGTAAGAAAGAAAGAAGAAAGAAGAAAGTAAGAAGTAAGAAAGAAGTAAGAAAGAAGTAAGAAAGAAAGAAGAAAGAAGTAAGAAAGAAGTAAGAAAGAATTAAGAAAAAAATAAGAAAGAAGTAAGAAGGAAGTAAGAAAGAAGAAAGAAAGAAGTAAGAAAGAAGTATGAAAGAAGTAAGAAAGGAGAAAGAAAGAAGTAAGAAAGAAGTAAGAAAGAAGTAAGAAAGAATTAAAAAAGAAAGAAGAAAGAAGAAAGAAGAAAGAAAGAAGTAAGAAAGAAGTAAGAAAGAAGTAAGAAAGAAGTAAAAATGAATGAAGAAAGAAGTAAGAAAGAAGTAAGAAAGAAGTAAGAAAGAAGTAAGAAAGAAGAAAGAAAGAAGAAAGAAGTAAGAAAGAAGTAAGAAAGAAAGAAAGAAGTAAGAAAGAAGAAAGAAAGAAGTAAGAAAGAAGTAAGAAAGAAGTAAGAAAGAAGTAAGAAAGAAGTGAGAAAGAAGTAAGAAAGAAGTAAGAAAGAAGAAAGAAAGAAGTAAGAAGGAATGAAGAAAGAAGTAAGAAAGAAGAAAGAAAGAAGTATGAAAGAATGAAGAAAGAAGTAAGAAAGAAGTAAGAAAGAAGTAAGAAAGAAGTAAGAAAGAAGTTAGAAAGAAGTAAGAAATAAGTAAGAAAGAAGTAAGAAAGAAGTAAGAAAGAAGTAAGAAAGAAAAAAGTATGAAAGAAGTAAGAAAGAAGTAAGAAAGAAGTAAGAAAGAAGTAAGAAAGAAGTAAGAAAGAGGTAAGAAAGGAGTAAGAAAGAAAGAAGAAAGAGGTAGGAAAGGAGTAAGAAAGAAAGAAGAAAGAAGTAAGAAAGAAGTAAGAAAGAAGTATGAAAGAAGTAAGAAAGAAGAAAGAAAGAAGTAAGAAAGAATTAAGAAAGAAGTAAAAAGGAATGAAGAAAGAAGTAAGAAAGAAGTAAGAAAGAAGTAAGAAAGAAGAAAGAAAGAAGTACGAAATAAGTAAGAAAGAAGTATGAAAGAATTAAGAAAGAAGAAAGAAAGAAGTACGAAAGAAGTAAGAAAGAAGTAAGAAAGAAGTAAGAAAGAAGTAAGAAAGAAAGAAGAAAGAAGTAAGAAAGAAGTAAGAAAGAAGTAAGAAAGAAGTAAGAAAGAAGTAAAAAGGAATGAAGAAAGAAGTAAGAAAGAAGTAAGAAAGAAGTAAAAAGGAACGAAGAAAGAAATAAGAAAGAAGTAAGAAAGAAGTAAGAAAGAAGTAAGAAAGAAGTAAGAAAGAAAGAAGAAAGAAGTAAGGAAGAAGAAAGAAAGAAGTATGAAAGAAGTAAGAAAGAAGTAAGAAAGAAAGAAGTAAGAAAGAAGTAAGAAAGAAGTTAGAAAGAAGTAAGAAAGAAGTAAGAAAGAAGTTAGAAAGAAGTAAGAAATAAGTAAGAAAGAAGTAAGAAAGAAGTAAGAAAGAAGTAAGAAAGAAAGAAGTAAGAAGGAAGTAAGAAAGAAGAAAGAAAGAAGTAAGAAAGAAGAAAAAAGAAGTTAGCAAGAAGTAAGAAAGAAGTAAGAAAGAAGTAAGAAAGAAGAAAGAAAGAAGAAAGAAAGAAAGAAGAAAGAAGTAAGAAAGAAGTAAGAAAGAAGTAAGAAAGAAGTAAGAAAGAAGTAAGAAAGAAGTAAGAAGGAATGAAGAAAGAAGTAAGAAAGAAGTAAGAAAGAAGAAAGAAAGAAGTAAGAAAGAAGAAAGAAAGAAGGAAGCAAGAAGTAAGAAAGAAATAAGAAAGAAGTTAGAAAGAAGTAAGGAAGAAGTAAGAAAGAAGTAAGAAAGAAAGAAGAAAGAAGAAAGAAGTAAGAAAGAAGTAAGAAAGAAGTAAGAAAGAAGAAAAAAGAGGTTAGAAAGAAGTAAGAAAGAAGAATGAAAGAAGAAAGAAAGAAGTAAGAAGGAATGAAGAAAGAAGTAAGAAAGAAGTAAGAAAGAAGAAAGAAAGAAGTAAGAAAGAAGTAAGAAAGAAGTAAGAAAGAAGTAAGAAAGAAGTAAGAAAGAAGTAAGAAAGAAGTTAGAAAGAAGTAAGAAAGAAGTAAGAAATAAGTTAGAAAGAAGTAAGAAATAAGTAAGAAAGAAGTAAGAAAGAAGTAAGAAAGAAGTACGAAAGAAGTAAGAAAGAAGTAAGAAAGAGGTAAGAAAGGAGTAAGAAAGAAAGAAGAAAGAAGTAAGAAAGAAAGAAGAAATAAGAAAGAAAGAAGTAAGAAAGAAGTAAGAAAGAGGTAAGAAAGAAGTAAGAAATAAGTTAGAAAGAAGTAAGAAATAAGTAAGAAAGAAGTAAGAAAGAAGTAAGAAAGAAGTACGAAAGAAGTAAGAAAGAAGTAAGAAAGAGGTAAGAAAGGAGTAAGAAAGAAAGAAGAAAGAAGTAAGAAAGAAAGAAGAAATAAGAAAGAAAGAAGTAAGAAAGAAGTAAGAAAGAGGTAAGAAAGAAGTAAGAAAGAAGTAAGAAGGAATGAAGAGAGATGTAAGAAAGAAGTAAGAAAGATGTAAGAAAGAAGTAAGAAATAAGTAAGAAAGAAGTAAGAAAGAAAGAAGAAAGAAGTAAGAAAGAAGTAAGAAAGAAGTAAGAAAGAAGTAAGAAAGAAGTAAAAAGGAATGAAGAAAGAAGTAAGAAAGAAGTAAGAAAGAAGTAAGAAAGAAGTAAGAAAGAAGTAAGAAAGAAGTAAGAAAGAAGAAAGAAAGAAGAAAGAAGAAAGAAGTAAGAAAGAAGTATGAAAGAAGTAAGAAAGAAGAAAGAAAGAAGTAAGAAAGAAGTAAGAAGGAATGAAGAAAGAAGTAAGAAAGAAGTTAGAAAGAAGTAAGGAAGCAGGAAGAAAGAAGTAAGAAAGAAGTAAGAAGGAATGAAGAAAGAAGTAAGAAAGGAGTAAGAAAGAAGAAAGAAAGAAGTAAGAAAGAAGTAAGAAAGAAGTAAGAAAGAAGTAAGAAAGAAAGAAGAAAGAAGTAATAAAGAAGTAAGAAAGAAGAAAGAACGAAGTATGAAGGAATGAAGAAAGAAGTAAGAAAGAAGTTAGAAAGAAGTAAGAAAGAAGTAAGAAAGAAGTAAGAAAGAAGTAAGAAAGAAGTAAGAAAGAAGAAAGTAAGAAGAAAGAAAGAAAGAACAAAGAAGTAAGAAAGAAGTAAGAAAGAAGTACGAAAGAAGTAAGAAAGAAGTAAGAAAGAGGTAAGAAAGGAGTAAGAAAGAAAGAAGAGAGAAGTAAGAAAGAAAGAAGAAAGAAGAAAGAAAGAATTAAGAAAGAAGTAAGAAAGAAGTAAGAAAGAAGTAAGAAAGAAGTAAGAAGGTATGAAGAAAGATGTAAGAAAGAAGTAAGAAAGATGTAAGAAAGAAGTAAGAAAGAAGTAAGAAAGAAGTAAGAAAGAAGTAAGAAAGAAGTAAGAAAGAAGTAAGAAAGAAGAAAGAAAGAAGTAAGAAAGAAGTATGAAAGAAGTATGAAAGAATTAAGAAAGAAGAAAGAAAGAAGTACGAAAGAAGTAAGAAAGAAGTAAGAAAGAAGTAAGAAAGAAGTAAGAAAGAAAGAAGAAAGAAGTAAGAAAGAAGTAAGAAAGAGGTAAGAAAGAAGTAAAATGGAATGAAGAAAGAAGTAAGAAAGAAGTAAGAAAGAAGTAAGAAAGAAGTAAGAAAGAAAGAAGAAAGAAGTAAGGAAGAATAAAGAAAGAATTATGAAAGAAGTAAGAAAGAAGTAAGAAAGAAGTAAGAAAGAAGTTAGAAAGAAGTAAGAAAGAAGGAAGAAAGAAGTTAGAAAGAAGTAAGAAATAAGTAAGAAAGAATAAGAAAGAAGTAAGAAAGAAAGAAGTAAGAAATAAGTAAGAAGGAATGAAGAAAGAAAGAAGAAAGAAGAAAGAAGTAAGAAAGAAGTAAGAAAGAAGTAAGAAAGAAGTGAGAAAGAAGTAAGAAAGGAGTAAGAAAGAAAGAAGAAAGAAGTAAGAAAGAAGTAAGAAAGAAGTATGAAAGAAGTAAGAAAGAAGAAAGAAAGAAGTAAGAAAGAAGTAAGAAAGAAGTAAAAAGGAATGAAGAAAGAAGTAAGAAAGAAGTAAGAAAGAAGTACGAAAGAAGTACGAAAGAAGTAAGAAAGAAGTAAGAAAGAAGTAAAAAGGAATGAAGAAAGAAGTAAGAAAGAAGTAAGAAAGAAGTAAAAAGGAATGAAGAAAGAAGTAAGAAAGAAGTAAGAAAGAAGTAAGAAAGAAGTACGAAAGAAGTACGAAAGAAGTAAGAAAGAAGTATGAAAGAATTAAGAAAGAAGAAAGAAAGAAGTACGAAAGAAATAAGAAAGAAGTAAGAAAGAAGTAAGAAAGAAGTAAGAAAGAAGTAAAAAGGAATGAAGAAAGAAGTAAGAAAGAAGTAAGAAAGAAGTAAAAAGGAATGAAGAAAGAAATAAGAAAGAAGTAAGAAAGAAGTAAGAAAGAAGTAAGAAAGAAAGAAGAAAGAAGTAAGGAAGAAGAAAGAAAGAAGTATGAAAGAAGTAAGAAGGAATGAAGAAAGAAGTAAGAAAGAACTAAGGAAGAAGTAAGAAATAAGTAAGAAAGAAGTAAGAAAGAAGTAAGAAAGAAGTAAGAAAGAAGTAAGAAAGAAGTAAGATAGAAAGAAGAAAGAAGTAAGAAAGAAGTAAGAAAGAAGTAAGAAAGAAGTAAGAAAGAAGAAAGAAAGAAGTAAGAAAGAAGTATGAAAGAAGTAAGAAAGAAGAAAGAAAGAAGTAAGAAAGAGGTAAGAAAGAAGTAAGAAAGAAGTAAGAAAGAAAGAAGAAAGAAGAAAGAAAGAAGTAAGAAAGAAGTAAGAAAGAAGTAAGAAAGAAGTAAAAAGGAATGAAGAAAGAAGTAAGAAAGAAGTAAGAAAGAAGTAAGAAAGAAGTAAGAAAGAAGAAAGAAAGAAGAAAGAAGTAAGAAAGAAGTAAGAAAGAAGTATGAATGAAGTAAGAAAGAAGAAAGAAAGAAGTAAGAAAGAAGTAAGAAGGAATGAAGAAAGAAGTAAGAAAGAAGTTAGAAAGAAGTAAGAAAGCAGTAAGAAAGAAGTAAGAAAGAAGTAAGAAGGAATGAAGAAAGAAGTAAGAAAGAAGTAAGAAAGAAGAAAGAAGTAAGAAAGAAGTAAGAAAGAAGTAAGAAAGAAGTAAGAAAGAAGTAAGAAAGAAGTAAGAAAGAAGTAAGAAAGAAGTAAGAAAGAAGTAAGAAAGAAGTTAGAAAGAAGTAAGAAATAAGTAAGAAAGAAGTAAGAAAGAAGTAAGAAAGAAGTAAGAAAGAAGAAAGTAAGAAGAAAGAAAGAAAGAACAAAGAAGTAAGAAAGAAGTAAGAAAGAAGTACGAAAGAAGTAAGAAAGAAGTAAGAAAGAGGTAAGAAAGGAGTAAGAAAGAAAGAAGAAAGAAGTAAGAAAGAAAGAAGAAAGAAGAAAGAAAGAAGTAAGAAAGAAGTAAGAAAGAAGTAAGAAAGAAGTAAGAAGGAATGAAGAAAGATGTAAGAAAGAAGTAAGAAAGATGTAAGAAAGAAGTAAGAAAGAAGTAAGAAAGAAGTAAGAAAGAAAGAAGAAAGAAGTAAGAAAGAAGTAAGAAAGAAGTAAGAAAGAAGAAAGAAAGATGTAAGAAAGAAGTATGAAAGAAGTATGAAAGAATTAAGAAAGAAGAAAGAAAGAAGTACGAAAGAAGTAAGAAAGAAGTAAGAAAGAAGTAAGAAAGAAGTAAGAAAGAAAGAAGAAAGAAGTAAGAAAGAAGTAAGAAAGAGGTAAGAAAGAAGTAAAATGGAATGAAGAAAGAAGTAAGAAAGAAGTAAGAAAGAATTAAGAAAGAAGTAAGAAAGAAAGAAGAAAGAAGTAAGGAAGAATAAAGAAAGAATTATGAAAGAAGTAAGAAAGAAGTAAGAAAGAAGTAAGAAAGAAGTTAGAAAGAAGTAAGAAAGAAGGAAGAAAGAAGTTAGAAAGAAGTAAGAAATAAGTAAGAAAGACTAAGAAAGAAGTAAGAAAGAAAGAAGTAAGAAAGAAGTAAGAAAGAAGTAAGAAAGAAGTAAGAAGAAAAAATAAGTAAGAAAGAAGTAAGAAAGAAGTACGAAAGAAGTAAGAAAGAAGTAAGAAATAAGTAAGAAGGAATGAAGAAAGAAAGAAGAAAGAAGAAAGAAGTAAGAAAGAAGTAAGAAAGAAGTAAGAAAGAGGTAAGAAAGGAGTAAGGAAGAAAGAAGAAAGAAGCAAGAAAGAAGTAAGAAAGAAGTATGAAAGAAGTAAGAAAGAATAAAGAAAGAAGTAAGAAAGAAGTAAGAAAGAAGTAAAAAGGAATGAAGAAAGAAGTAAGAAAGAAGTAAGAAAGAAGTAAGAAAGAAGAAAGAAAGAAGTCCGAAAGAAGTAAGAAAGAAGTATGAAAGAATTAAGAAAGAACAAAGAAAGAAGTACGAAAGAAGTAAGAAAGAAGTAAGAAAGAAGTAAGAAAGAAGTAAGAAAGAAAGAAGAAAGAAGTAAGAAAGAAGTAAGAAAGAAGTAAGAAAGATGTAAGAAAGAAGTAAAAAGGAATGAAGAAAGAAATAAGAAAGAAGTAAGAAAGAAGTAAGAAAGAAAGAAGTAAGAAAGAAGTAAGAAAGAAGAAAGAAAGAAGTAAGAAAGAAGTAAGAAAGAAGTAAGAAAGAAGTTAGAAAGAAGTAAGAAATAAGTAAGAAAGAAGTAAGAAAGAAAGAAGTAAGAAAGAAGTAAGAAAGAAGAAAGAAAGAAGTAAGAAAGAAGAAAAAAGAAGTTAGCAAGAAGTAAGAAAGAAGTAAAAAAGAAGTAAGAAAGAAGTAAGAAAGAAGAAAGAAAGAAGAAAGAAAGAAAGAAGAAAGAAGTAAGAAAGAAGTAAGAAAGAAGTAAGAAAGAAGTAAGAAAGAAGTAAGAAAGAAGTAAGAAGGAATGAAGAAAGAAGTAAGAAAGAAGTAAGAAAGAAAGAAGTAAGAAAGAAGTAAGAAAGAAGAAAGAAAGAAGTAAGAAAGAAGAAAAAAGAAGTTAGCAAGAAGTAAGAAAGTAGTAAGAAAGAAGTAAGAAAGAAGTAAGAAAGAAGAAAGAAAGAAGAAAGAAAGAAAGAAGAAAGAAGTAAGAAAGAAGTAAGAAAGAAGTAAGAAAGAAGTAAGAAAGAAGTAAGAAAGAAGTAAGAAGGAATGAAGAAAGAAGTAAGAAAGAAGTAAGAAAGAAGAAAGAAAGAAGTAAGAAAGAAGAAAGAAAGAAGGAAGCAAGAAGTAAGAAAGAAGTAAGAAAGAAGTTAGAAAGAAGTAAGGAAGAAGTAAGAAAGAAGTAAGAAAGAAAGAAGAAAGAAGAAAGAAGAAAGAAAGAAGTAAGAAAGAAGAAAAAAGAGGTTAGAAAGTAGTAAGAAAGAAGTATGAAAGAAGTAAGAAAGAAGAAAGAAAGAAGGAAGAAAGAAGTAAGAAAGAAGTAAAAAAGAAGTAAGAAAGAAGTAAGAAAGAAAGAAGAAAGTAGTAAGAAAGAAGTAAGAAAGAAGTAAGAAAGAAGTATGAAAGAAGACAGAAAGAAGAAAGAAAGAAGTAAGAAAGAAGAAAGAAAGAAGTAAGAAAGAAGTAAGAAAGAAAGTAGAAAGAAGTAAGAAAGAAGTAAGAAAGAAGTAAGAAAGAAAGAAGAAAGAAGAAAGAAAGAAGTAAGAGAGAAGTAAGAAAGAAGTAAGAAAGAAGTAAGAAAGAAGTAAGAAAGAAAGAAAAAGAAGTAAGAAAGAAGTAAGAAATAAGTAAGAAAGAAGTAAGAAAGAAGTAAGAAAGAAGAAAGAAAGAAGTAAGAAAGAAGTAAGAAGGAATGAAGAAAGAAGTAAGAAAGAACTAAGGAAGAAGTAAGAAAGAAGTAAGAAAGAAGTATGAAAGAAGTAAGAAAGAAGTAAGAAAGAAGTAAGATAGAAAGAAGAAAGAAGCAAGAAAGAAGTAAGAAAGAAGTAAGAAAGAAGAAAGAAAGAAGTAAGAAAGGAGTATGAAAGAAGTAAGAAAGAAGAAAGAAAGAAGTAAGAAAGAGGTAAGAAAGAAGTAAGAAAGAAGTAAGAAAGAAAGAAGAAAGAAGAAAGAAAGAAGTAAGAAAAAAGTAAGAAAGAACTAAGAAAGAACTAAGAAAGAACTAAAAAGGAATGAAGAAAGAAGTAAGAAAGAAGTAAGAAAGAAGTAAGAAAGAAGTAAGAAAAAAGTAAGAAAGAAGAAAGAAAGAAGAAAGAAGTAAGAAAGAAGTAAGAAAGAAGTATGAAAGAAGTAAGAAAGAAGAAAGAAAGAAGTAAGAAAGAAGTAAGAAGGAATGAAGAAAGAAGTAAGAAAGAAGTTAGAAAGAAGTAAGAAAGCAGTAAGAAAGAAGTAAGAAAGAAGTAAGAAGGAATGAAGAAAGAAGTAAGAAAGAAGTAAGAAAGAAGAAAGAAAGAAGTAAGAAATAAGTAAGAAAGAAGTAAGAAAGAAGTAAGAAAGAAAGAAGAAAGAAGTAAGAAAGAAGTAAGAAAGAAGAAAGAACGAAGTAAGAAGGAATGAAGAAAGAAGTAAGAAAGAAGAAAGAAAGAAGTATGAAAGAAGTAAGAAAGAAGTAAGAAAGAAGTAAGAAAGAAGTAAGAAAGAAGTTAGAAAGAAGTAAGAAAGAAGTAAGAAAGAAGTTAGAAAGAAGTAAGAAATAAGTAAGAAAGAAGTAAGAAAGAAGTAAGAAAGAAGAAAGTAAGAAGAAAGAAAGAAAGAACAAAGAAGTAAGAAAGAAGTAAGAAAGATGTACGAAAGAAGTAAGAAAGAAGTAAGAAAGAGGTAAGAAAGGAGTAAGAAAGAAAGAAGAAAGAAGTAAGAAAGAAAGAAGAAAGAAGAAAGAAAGAAATAAGAAAGAAGTAAGAAAGAAGTAAGAAAGAAGTAAGAAAGAAGTAAGAAGGAATGAAGAAAGATGTAAGAAAGAAGTAAGAAAGATGTAAGAAAGAAGTAAGAAAGAAGTAAGAAAGAAAGAAGAAAGAATTAAGAAAGAAGAAAGAAAGAAGTACGAAAGAAGTAAGAAAGAAGTAAGAAAGAAGTAAGAAAGAAGTAAGAAAGAAAGAAGAAAGAAGTAAGGAAGAATAAAGAAAGAATTATGAAAGAAGTAAGAAAGAAGTAAGAAAGAAAGAAGTAAGAAAGAAGTAAGAAAGAAGTAAGAAAGAAGTTAGAAAGAAGTAAGAAAGAAGGAAGAAAGTAGTTAGAAAGAAGTAAGAAATAATTAAGAAAGAATAAGAAAGAAGTAAGAAAGAAGTAAGAAAGAAAGAAGTAAGAAAGAAGTAAGAAAGAAGTAAGAAAGAAGAAAAAAGAAGTTAGAAAGAAGTAAGAAAGAAGTAAGAAAGAAGTAAGAAAGAAGTAAGAAAGTAGTAAGAAAGAAGTAAGAAAGAAGTAAGAAAGAAGTAAGAAAGAAGTAAGAGGGAATGAAGAAAGAAGTAAGAAAGAAGTAAGAAAGAAGAAAGAAAGAAGTGAGAAAGAAGAAAGAAAGAAGTAAGCAAGAAGTAAGAAAGAAGTAAGAAAAGTTAGAAAGAAGTAAGAAAGAAGTAAGAAAGAAGTAAGAAAGAAAGAAGAAAGAAGAAAGAAGTAAGAAAGAAGTAAGAAAGAAGTAAGAAAGAAGAAAGAAAGAAGTAAGAAGGAATGAAGAAAGAAGTAAGAAAGAAGTTAGAAAGAAGTAAGAAAGAAGGAAGAAAGAAGTTAGAAAGAAGTAAGAAATAAGTAAGAAAGACTAAGAAAGAAGTAAGAAAGAAAGAAGTAAGAAAGAAGTAAGAAAGAAGTAAGAAAGAAGTAAGAAGAAAAAATAAGTAAGAAAGAAGTAAGAAAGAAGTACGAAAGAAGTAAGAAAGAAGTAAGAAATAAGTAAGAAGGAATGAAGAAAGAAAGAAGAAAGAAGAAAGAAGTAAGAAAGAAGTAAGAAAGAAGTAAGAAAGAGGTAAGAAAGGAGTAAGGAAGAAAGAAGAAAGAAGCAAGAAAGAAGTAAGAAAGAAGTATGAAAGAAGTAAGAAAGAACAAAGAAAGAAGTACGAAAGAAGTAAGAAAGAAGTAAGAAAGAAGTAAGAAAGAAGTAAGATAGAAAGAAGAAAGAAGTAAGAAAGAAGTAAGAAAGAAGTAAGAAAGAAGTAAGAAAGAAGAAAGAAAGAAGTAAGAAAGAAGTATGAAAGAAGTAAGAAAGAAGAAAGAAAGAAGTAAGAAAGAGGTAAGAAAGAAGTAAGAAAGAAGTAAGAAAGAAAGAAGAAAGAAGAAAGAAAGAAGTAAGAAAGAAGTAAGAAAGAACTAAGAAAGAACTAAGAAAGAACTAAAAAGGAATGAAGAAAGAAGTAAGAAAGAAGTAAGAAAGAAGTAAGAAAGAAGTAAGAAAGAAGTAAGAAAGAAGAAAGAAAGAAGAAAGATGTAAGAAAGAAGTAAGAAAGAAGTATGAAAGAAGTAAGAAAGAAGAAAGAAAGAAGTAAGAAAGAAGTAAGAAGGAATGAAGAAAGAAGTAAGAAAGAAGTTAGAAAGAAGTAAGAAAGCAGTAAGAAAGAAGTAAGAAAGAAGTAAGAAGGAATGAAGAAAGAAGTAAGAAAGAAGTAAGAAAGAAGAAAGAAAGAAGTAAGAAAGAAGTAAGAAAGAAAGAAGAAAGAAGTAAGAAAGAAGAAATAAGTAAGAAAGAAGTAAGAAAGAAGTAAGAAAGAAGTAAGAAAGAAAGAAGTAAGAAAGAAGTAAGAAAGAAGAAAGAAAGAAGTAAGAAAGAAGAAAAAAGAAGTTAGCAAGAAGTAAGAAAGAAGTAAAAAAGAAGTAAGAAAAAAGTAAGAAAGAAGAAAGAAAGAAGAAAGAAAGAAAGAAGAAAGAAGTAAGAAAGAAGTAAGAAAGAAGTAAGAAAGAAGAAAGAAAGAAGTAAGAAAGAAGAAAGAAAGAAGGAAGCAAGAAGTAAGAAAGAAGTAAGAAAGAAGTTAGAAAGAAGTAAGGAAGAAGTAAGAAAGAAGTAAGAAAGAAAGAAGAAAGAAGAAAGAAGTAAGAAAGAAGTAAGAAAGAAGAAAAAAGAGGTTAGAAAGTAGTAAGAAAGAAGTATGAAAGAAGTAAGAAAGAAGAAAGAAAGAAGGAAGAAAGAAGTAAGAAAGAAGTAAAAAAGAAGTAAGAAAGAAGTAAGAAAGAAAGAAGAAAGTAGTAAGAAAGAAGTAAGAAAGAAGTAAGAAAGAAGTATGAAAGAAGTAAGAAAGAAGAAAGAAAGAAGTAAGAAAGAAGAAAGAAAGAAGTAAGAAAGAAGTAAGAAAGAAAGTAGAAAGAAGTAAGAAAGAAGTAAGAAAGAAGTAAGAAAGAAAGAAGAAAGAAGAAAGAAAGAAGTAAGAGAGAAGTAAGAAAGAAGTAAGAAAGAAGTAAGAAAGAAGTAAAAAGGAATGAAGAAAGAAGTAAGAAAGAAGTAAGAAAGAAGTAAGAAAGAAGTAAGAAAGAAGTAAGAAAGAAAGAAAAAGAAGTAAGAAAGAAGTAAGAAATAAGTAAGAAAGAAGTAAGAAAGAAGTAAGAAAGAAGAAAGAAAGAAGTAAGAAAGAAGTAAGAAGGAATGAAGAAAGAAGTAAGAAAGAACTAAGGAAGAAGTAAGAAAGAAGTAAGAAAGAAGTAAGAAAGAAGTAAGAAAGAAGTAAGAAAGAAGTAAGATAGAAAGAAGAAAGAAGTAAGAAAGAAGTAAGAAAGAAGTAAGAAAGAAGTAAGAAAGAAGAAAGAAAGAAGTAAGAAAGAAGTATGAAAGAAGTAAGAAAGAAGAAAGAAAGAAGTAAGAAAGAGGTAAGAAAGAAGTAAGAAAGAAGTAAGAAAGAAAGAAGAAAGAAGAAAGAAAGAAGTAAGAAAGAAGTAAGAAAGAAGTAAGAAAGAACTAAGAAAGAACTAAAAAGGAATGAAGAAAGAAGTAAGAAAGAAGTAAGAAAGAAGTAAGAAAGAAGTAAGAAAGAAGTAAGAAAGAAGAAAGAAAGAAGAAAGAAGTAAGAAAGAAGTAAGAAAGAAGTATGAAAGAAGTAAGAAAGAAGAAAGAAAGAAGTAAGAAAGAAGTAAGAAGGAATGAAGAAAGAAGTAAGAAAGAAGTTAGAAAGAAGTAAGAAAGCAGTAAGAAAGAAGTAAGAAAGAAGTAAGAAGGAATGAAGAAAGAAGTAAGAAAGAAGTAAGAAAGAAGAAAGAAAGAAGTAAGAAAGAAGTAAGAAAGAAGTAAGAAAGAAGTAAGAAAGAAGAAGGAATGAAGAAAGATGTAAGAAAGAAGTAAGAAAGATGTAAGAAAGAAGTAAGAAAGAAGTAAGAAAGAAGTAAGAAAGAAAGAAGAAAGAAGTAAGAAAGAAGTAAGAAAGAAGTAAGAAAGAAGAAAGAAAGAAGTAAGAAAGAAGTATGAAAGAAGTATGAAAGAATTAAGAAAGAAGAAAGAAAGAAGTACGAAAGAAGTAAGAAAGAAGTAAGAAAGAAGTAAGAAAGAAGTAAGAAAGAAAGAAGAAAGAAGTAAGAAAGAAGTAAGAAAGAGGTAAGAAAGAAGTAAAATGGAATGAAGAAAGAAGTAAGAAAGAAGTAAGAAAGAATTAAGAAAGAAGTAAGAAAGAAAGAAGAAAGAAGTAAGGAAGAATAAAGAAAGAATTATGAAAGAAGTAAGAAAGAAGTAAGAAAGAAGTAAGAAAGAAGTTAGAAAGAAGTAAGAAAGAAGGAAGAAAGAAGTTAGAAAGAAGTAAGAAATAAGTAAGAAAGACTAAGAAAGAAGTAAGAAAGAAAGAAGTAAGAAAGAAGTAAGAAAGAAGTAAGAAAGAAGTAAGAAGAAAAGATAAGTAAGGAAGAAGTAAGAAAGAAGTACGAAAGAAGTAAGAAAGAAGTAAGAAATAAGTAAGAAGGAATGAAGAAAGAAAGAAGAAAGAAGAAAGAAGTAAGAAAGAAGTAAGAAAGAAGTAAGAAAGAGGTAAGAAAGGAGTAAGGAAGAAAGAAGAAAGAAGCAAGAAAGAAGTAAGAAAGAAGTATGAAAGAAGTAAGAAAGAAGAAAGAAAGACGTAAGAAAGAAGTAAGAAAGAAGTAAAAAGGAATGAAGAAAGAAGTAAGAAAGAAGTAAGAAAGAAGAAAGAAAGAAGTCCGAAAGAAGTAAGAAAGAAGTATGAAAGAATTAAGAAAGAACAAAGAAAGAAGTACGAAAGAAGTAAGAAAGAAGTAAGAAAGAAGTAAGAAAGAAGTAAGAAAGAAAGAAGAAAGAAGTAAGAAAGAAGTAAGAAAGAAGTAAGAAAGATGTAAGAAAGAAGTAAAAAGGAATGAAGAAAGAAATAAGAAAGAAGTAAGAAAGAAGTAAGAAAGAAGTAAGAAAGAAAGAAGAAAGAAGTACGGAAGAAGAAAGAAAGAAGTATGAAAGAAGTAAGAAAGAAGTAAGAAAGAAAGAAGTAAGAAAGAAGTAAGAAAGAACAAAGAAAGAAGTAAGAAAGAAGTAAGAAAGAAGTAAGAAAGAAGTTAGAAAGAAGTAAGAAATAAGTAAGAAAGAAGTAAGAAAGAAGTAAGAAAGAAGTAAGAAAGAAAGAAGTAAGAAAGAAGTAAGAAAGAAGAAAGAAAGAAGTAAGAAAGAAGAAAAAAGAAGTTAGCAAGAAGTAAGAAAGAAGTAAAAAAGAAGTAAGAAAAAAGTAAGAAAGAAGAAAGAAAGAAGAAAGAAAGAAAGAAGAAAGAAGTAAGAAAGAAGTAAGAAAGAAGTAAGAAAGAAGTAAGAAAGAAGTAAGAAAGAAGTAAGAAGGAATGAAGAAAGAAGTAAGAAAGAAGTAAGAAAGAAGAAAGAAAGAAGTAAGAAAGAAGAAAGAAAGAAGGAAGCAAGAAGTAAGAAAGAAGTAAGAAAGAAGTTAGAAAGAAGTAAGGAAGAAGTAAGAAAGAAGTAAGAAAGAAGTAAGAAAGAAGTAAGAAAGAAAGAAGTAAGAAAGAAGTAAGAAAGAAGAAAGAAAGAAGTAAGAAAGAAGAAAAAAGAAGTTAGCAAGAAGTAAGAAAGTAGTAAGAAAGAAGTAAGAAAGAAGTAAGAAAGAAGAAAGAAAGAAGAAAGAAAGAAAGAAGAAAGAAGTAAGAAAGAAGTAAGAAAGAAGTAAGAAAGAAGTAAGAAAGAAGTAAGAAAGAAGTAAGAAGGAATGAAGAAAGAAGTAAGAAAGAAGTAAGAAAGAAGAAAGAAAGAAGTAAGAAAGAAGAAAGAAAGAAGGAAGCAAGAAGTAAGAAAGAAGTAAGAAAGAAGTTAGAAAGAAGTAAGGAAGAAGTAAGAAAGAAGTAAGAAAGAAAGAAGAAAGAAGAAAGAAGTAAGAAAGAAGTAAGAAAGAAGAAAAAAGAGGTTAGAAAGTAGTAAGAAAGAAGTATGAAAGAAGTAAGAAAGAAGAAAGAAAGAAGGAAGAAAGAAGTAAGAAAGAAGTAAAAAAGAAGTAAGAAAGAAGTAAGAAAGAAAGAAGAAAGTAGTAAGAAAGAAGTAAGAAAGAAGTAAGAAAGAAGTATGAAAGAAGTAAGAAAGAAGAAAGAAAGAAGTAAGAAAGAAGAAAGAAAGAAGTAAGAAAGAAGTAAGAAAGAAAGTAGAAAGAAGTAAGAAAGAAGTAAGAAAGAAGTAAGAAAGAAAGAAGAAAGAAGAAAGAAAGAAGTAAGAGAGAAGTAAGAAAGAAGTAAGAAAGAAGTAAGAAAGAAGTAAAAAGGAATGAAGAAAGAAGTAAGAAAGAAGTAAGAAAGAAGTAAGAAAGAAGTAAGAAAGAAGTAAGAAAGAAAGAAAAAGAAGTAAGAAAGAAGTAAGAAATAAGTAAGAAAGAAGTAAGAAAGAAGTAAGAAAGAAGAAAGAAAGAAGTAAGAAAGAAGTAAGAAGGAATGAAGAAAGAAGTAAGAAAGAACTAAGGAAGAAGTAAGAAAGAAGTAAGAAAGAAGTAAGAAAGAAGTAAGAAAGAAGTAAGAAAGAAGTAAGATAGAAAGAAGAAAGAAGTAAGAAAGAAGTAAGAAAGAAGTAAGAAAGAAGTAAGAAAGAAGAAAGAAAGAAGTAAGAAAGAAGTATGAAAGAAGTAAGAAAGAAGTATGAAAGAAGTAAGAAAGAAGAAAGAAAGAAGTAAGAAAGAGGTAAGAAAGAAGTAAGAAAGAAGTAAGAAAGAAAGAAGAAAGAAGAAAGATAGAAGTAAGAAAGAAGTAAGAAAGAAGTAAGAAAGAACTAAGAAAGAACTAAAAAGGAATGAAGAAAGAAGTAAGAAAGAAGTAAGAAAGAAGTAAGAAAGAAGAAAGAAAGAAGTAAGAAAGAAGAAAGAAAGAAGAAAGAAGTAAGAAAGAAGTAAGAAAGAAGTATGAAAGAAGTAAGAAAGAAGAAAGAAAGAAGTAAGAAAGAAGTAAGAAGGAATGAAGAAAGAAGTAAGAAAGAAGTTAGAAAGAAGTAAGAAAGCAGTAAGAAAGAAGTAAGAAAGAAGTAAGAAGGAATGAAGAAAGAAGTAAGAAAGAAGTAAGAAAGAAGAAAGAAAGAAGTAAGAAAGAAGTAAGAAAGAAGTAAGAAAGAAGTAAGAAAGAAAGAAGAAAGAAGTAAGAAAGAAGTAAGAAAGAAGAAAGAACGAAGTAAGAAGGAATGAAGAAAGAAGTAAGAAAGAAGAAAGAAAGAAGTATGAAAGAAGTAAGAAAGAAGTAAGAAAGAAGTAAGAAAGAAGTAAGAAAGAAGTTAGAAAGAAGTAAGAAAGAAGTAAGAAAGAAGTTAGAAAGAAGTAAGAAATAAGTAAGAAAGAAGTAAGAAAGAAGTAAGAAAGAAGAAAGTAAGAAGAAAGAAAGAAAGAACAAAGAAGTAAGAAAGAAGTAAGAAAGATGTACGAAAGAAGTAAGAAAGAAGTAAGAAAGAGGTAAGAAAGGAGTAAGAAAGAAAGAAGAAAGAAGTAAGAAAGAAAGAAGAAAGAAGAAAGAAAGAAGTAAGAAAGAAGTAAGAAAGAAGTAAGAAAGAAGTAAGAAAGAAGTAAGAAGGAATGAAGAAAGATGTAAGAAAGAAGTAAGAAAGATGTAAGAAAGAAGTAAGAAAGAAGTAAGAAAGAAAGAAGAAAGAATTAAGAAAGAAGAAAGAAAGAAGTACGAAAGAAGTAAGAAAGAAGTAAGAAAGAAGTAAGAAAGAAGTAAGAAAGAAGTAAGAAAGAAAGAAGAAAGAAGTAAGGAAGAATAAAGAAAGAATTATGAAAGAAGTAAGAAAGAAGTAAGAAAGAAAGAAGTAAGAAAGAAGTAAGAAAGAAGTAAGAAAGAAGTTAGAAAGAAGTAAGAAAGAAGGAAGAAAGTAGTTAGAAAGAAGTAAGAAATAAGTAAGAAAGAATAAGAAAGAAGTAAGAAAGAAGTAAGAAAGAAAGAAGTAAGAAAGAAGTAAGAAAGAAGTAAGAAAGAAGAAAAAAGAAGTTAGAAAGAAGTAAGAAAGAAGTAAGAAAGAAGTAAGAAAGAAGTAAGAAAGTAGTAAGAAAGAAGTAAGAAAGAAGTAAGAAAGAAGTAAGAAAGAAGTAAGAAGGAATGAAGAAAGAAGTAAGAAAGAAGTAAGAAAGAAGAAAGAAAGAAGTAAGAAAGAAGAAAGAAAGAAGTAAGCAAGAAGTAAGAAAGAAGTAAGAAAAGTTAGAAAGAAGTAAGAAAGAAGTAAGAAAGAAGTAAGAAAGAAAGAAGAAAGAAGAAAGAAGTAAGAAAGAAGTAAGAAAGAAGTAAGAAAGAAGAAAGAAAGAAGTAAGAAGGAATGAAGAAAGAAGTAAGAAAGAAGAAAGAAAGAAGTATGAAAGAAGTAAGAAAGAAGTAAGAAAGAAAGAAGTAAGAAAGAAGTAAGAAAGAAGTAAGAAAGAAGTTAGAAAGAAGCAAGAAAGAAGTAAGAAAGAAGTTAGAAAGAAGTAAGGAAGAAGAAAGAAAGAAGTATGAAAGAAGTAAGAAAGAAGTAAGAAAGAAAGAGGTAAGAAAGAAGTAAGAAAGAAGTAAGAAAGAAGAAAGAAAGAAGAAATAAGTAAGAAAGAAGTAAGAAAGAAGTAAGAAAGAAGTACGAAAGAAGTACGAAAGAAGTACGAAATAAGTAATTAAGAAGTAAGAAAGAAAGAAGAATGAAGAAAGAAGTAAGAAAGAAGTAAGAAAGAAGTAAGAAAGAAGTAAGAAAGAGGTAAGAAAGGAGTAAGAAAGAAAGAAGAAAGAAGTAAGAAAGAAGTAAGAAAGAAGTATGAAAGAAGTAAGAAAGAAGAAAGAAAGAAGTAAGAAAGAAGTAAGAAAGAAGTAAGAAAGAAGTAAGAAAGAAAGAAGAAAGAAGAAAGAAAGAAGTAAGAAAGAAGTAAGAAAGAAGTAAGAAAGAAGTAAGAAAGAAGAAAGAAAGAAGTAAGAAAGAAGTAAGAAAGAAGTAAGAAAGAAGTAAGAAGGAATGAAGAAAGAAGTAAGAAAGAAGTAAGAAAGAAGTAAGAAAGAAGTAAGAAAGAAGTAAGAAAGAAGTAAGAAAGAAGTAAGAAGGAATGAAGAAAGAAATAAGAAATAAGTCAGAAAGAAGTAAGAAAGAAGTAAGAAAGAAGAAAGAAAGAAGTAAGAAAGAAGTAAGAAAGAAGTAAGAAAGAAGTAAGAAGGAATGAAGAAAGAAGTAAGAAAGAAGTAAGAAAGAAGTAAGAAAGAAGTAAGAAAGAAGTAAGAAAGAAGTAAGAAAGAAGTAAGAAGGAATGAAGAAAGAAATAAGAAATAAGTCAGAAAGAAGTAAGAAAGAAGTAAGAAAGAAAGAAGAAAGAAGTAAGAAAGAAGTTAGAAAGAAGTAAGAAAGAAGTAAGAAAGAATTAAGAAAGAAAGAAGTAAGAAAGAAGTAAGAATGAAGTAAGAAAGAAGAAAAAAGAAGTTAGAAAGAAGTAAGAAGGAATGAAGAAAGAAGTAAGAAAGAAGTAAGAAAGAAGAAAGAAAGAAGTAAGAAAGAAGAAAGAAAGAAGTAAGCAAGAAGTAAGAAAGAAGTAAGAAAAGTTAGAAAGAAGTAAGAAAGAAGTAAGAAAGAAGTAAGAAAGAAAGAAGAAAGAAGAAAGAAGTAAGAAAGAAGTAAGAAAGAAGTTAAGAAAGAAGTACGAAAGAAGTACGAAAGAAGTAAGAAAGAAGTAAGAAAGAAAGAAGAATGAAGAAAGAAGTAGGAAAGAAGTAAGAAAGAAGTAAGAAAGAAGTAAGAAAGAAGTAAGAAAGAAGTAAGAAAGAGGTAAGAAAGGAGTAAGAAAGAAAGAAGAAAGAAGTAAGAAAGAAGTAAGAAAGAAGTATGAAAGAAGTAAGAAAGAAGAAAGAAAGAAGTAAGAAAGAAGTAAGAAAGAAGTAAGAATGAAGTAAGAAAGAAAGAAGAAAGAAGAAAGAAAGAAGTAAGAAAGAAGTAAGAAAGAAGTAAGAAAGAAGTAAGAAAGAAGTAAGAAAGAAAGAAGTAAGAAATAAGTAAGAAAGAAGTAAGAAAGAAGTAAGAAGGAATGAAGAAAGAAGTAAGAAAGAAGTAAGAAAGAAGTAAGAAAGAAGTAAGAAAGAAGTAAGAAGGAATGAAGAAAGAAATAAGAAATAAGTCAGAAAGAAGTAAGAAAGAAGTAAGAAAGAAAGAAGTAAGAAAGAAGTAAGAAAGAAGTTAGAAAGAAGTAAGAAAGAAGTAAGAAGGAATGAAGAAAGAAG
Organism: Columba livia; assembly: GCF_036013475.1. NCBI lineage: Eukaryota > Metazoa > Chordata > Aves > Columbiformes > Columbidae > Columba > Columba livia. Next base: position 124,535 of record NW_027043053.1, read on the forward strand.
TAAGAAAGAAGTAAGAAGGAATGAAGAAAGAAGTAAGAAAGAAGTAAGAAAGAAGTAAGAAAGAAGTAAGAAAGAAGTAAGAAAGAAGAAAAAAGAAGTTAGAAAGAAGTAAGAAGGAATGAAGAAAGAAGTAAGAAAGAAGAAAGAAAGAAGTATGAAAGAAGTAAGAAAGAAGTAAGAAAGAAAGAAGTAAGAAAGAAGTAAGAAAGAAGTAAGAAAGAAGTAAGAAAGAAGTAAGAAGGAATGAAGAAAGAAGTACGAAAGAAGTAAGAAAGAAGAAAGAAAGAAGTAAGAAAGAAGTATGAAAGAATTAAGAAAGAAGAAAGAAAGAAGTACGAAAGAAGTAAGAAAGAAGTAAGAAAGAAGTAAGAAAGAAAGAAGTAAGAAAGAAGTAAGAAAGAAGTAAGAAAGAAGTATGAAAGAAGTAATAAAGAAGAAAGAAAGAAGTAAGAAAGAAGTAAGAAGGAATGAAGAAAGAAGTAAGAAAGAAGTTAGAAAGAAGTAAGAAATAAGTAAGAAAGAAGTAAGAAAGAAGTAAGAAAGAAGTAAGAAAGAAGTAAGAAGGAATGAAGAAAGAAGTAAGAAAGAAGTAAGAAAGAAGAAAGAAAGAAGTAAGAAAGAAGAAAGAAAGAAGTAAGAAAGAAGTAAGAAAGAAGTAAGAAAGAAAGAAGAAAGAAGTAAGAAAGAAGTAAGAAAGAAATAAGAAAGAAGTAAGAAGGAATGAAGAAAGAAGTAAGAAAGAAGAAAGAAAGAAGTATGAAAGAAATAAGAAAGAAGTAAGAAAGAAAGAAGTAAGAAAGAAGTAAGAAAGAAGTATGAAAGAAGTAAGAAAGAAGAAAGAAAGAAGTAAGAAAGAAGTAAGAAGAAATGAAGAAAGAAGTAAGAAAGAAGTTAGAAAGAAGTAAGAAATAAGTAAGAAAGAAGTAAGAAAGAAGAAAGAAGTAAGAAAGAAGTAAGAAGGAATGAAGAAAGAAGTAAGAAAGAAGTAAGAAAGAAGAAAGAAAGAAGTAAGAAAGAAGTATGAAAGAAGAAAGAAAGAAGTAAGAAGGAATGAAGAAAGAAGTAAGAAAGAAGAAAGAAAGAAGGTATAAAGAAGTAAGAAAGAAGTAAGAAAGAAGTAAGAAAGAGGTAAGAAAGAAGTAAGGAAGAAAGAAGTAAGAAAAAAGTAAGAAAGAAGTAAGAAAGAAGTAAGAAAGAAGTAAGAAAGAGGTAAGAAAGGATTAAGGAAGAAGAAAGAAGCAAGAAAGAAGTAAGAAAGAAGTATGAAAGAAGTAAGAAAGAAGAAAGAAAGAAGTAAGAAAGAAGTAAGAAAGAAGTAAAAAGGAATGAAGAAAGAAGTAAGAAAGAAGTAAGAAAGAAGTAAGAAAGAAGAAAGAAAGAAGTCCGAAAGAAGTAAGAAAGAAGTATGAAAGAATTAAGAAAGAACAAAGAAAGAAGTACGAAAGAAGTAAGAAAGAAGTAAGAAAGAAGTAAGAAAGAAGTAAGAAAGAAAGAAGAAAGAAGTAAGAAAGAAGTAAGAAAGAAGTAAGAAAGATGTAAGAAAGAAGTAAAAAGGAATGAAGAAAGAAATAAGAAAGAAGTAAGAAAGAAGTAAGAAAGAAGTAAGAAAGAAAGAAGAAAGAAGTACGGAAGAAGAAAGAAAGAAGTATGAAAGAAGTAAGAAAGAAGTAAGAAAGAAAGAAGTAAGAAAGAAGAAAGAAAGAAGAAAGAAAGAAGTAAGAAAGAAGTAAGAAAGAAAGAAGAAAGAAGTAAGAAAGAAGTAAGAAATAAGTAAGAAAGAAGTAAGAAAGAAGTAAGAAAGAAAGAAGTAAGAAAGAAGTAAGAAAGAAGAAAGAAAGAAGTAAGAAAGAAGAAAAAAGAAGTTAGCAAGAAGTAAGAAAGAAGTAAAAAAGAAGTAAGAAAGAAGTAAGAAAGAAGAAAGAAAGAAGAAAGAAAGAAAGAAGAAAGAAGTAAGAAAGAAGTAAGAAAGAAGTAAGAAAGAAGTAAGAAAGAAGTAAGAAGGAATGAAGAAAGAAGTAAGAAAGAAGTAAGAAAGAAGAAAGAAAGAAGTAAGAAAGAAGAAAGAAAGAAGGAAGCAAGAAGTAAGAAAGAAGTAAGAAAGAAGTTAGAAAGAAGTAAGGAAGAAGTAAGAAAGAAGTAAGAAAGAAGTAAGAAAGAAGTAAGAAAGAAGTAAGAAAGAAAGAAGTAAGAAAGAAGTAAGAAAGAAGAAAGAAAGAAGTAAGAAAGAAGAAAAAAGAAGTTAGCAAGAAGTAAGAAAGTAGTAAGAAAGAAGTAAGAAAGAAGTAAGAAAGAAGAAAGAAAGAAGTAAGAAAGAAGTAAGAAGGAATGAAGAAAGAAGTAAGAAAGAAGTAAGAAAGAAAGAAGTAAGAAAGAAGTAAGAAAGAAGAAAGAAAGAAGTAAGAAAGAAGAAAAAAGAAGTTAGCAAGAAGTAAGAAAGTAGTAAGAAAGAAGTAAGAAAGAAGTAAGAAAGAAGAAAGAAAGAAGAAAGAAAGAAAGAAGAAAGAAGTAAGAAAGAAGTAAGAAAGAAGTAAGAAAGAAGTAAGAAAGAAGTAAGAAAGAAGTAAGAAGGAATGAAGAAAGAAGTAAGAAAGAAGTAAGAAAGAAGAAAGAAAGAAGTAAGAAAGAAGAAAGAAAGAAGGAAGCAAGAAGTAAGAAAGAAGTAAGAAAGAAGTTAGAAAGAAGTAAGGAAGAAGAAAGAAAGAAGTAAGAAAGAAAGAAGAAAGAAGAAAGAAGTAAGAAAGAAGTAAGAAAGAAGAAAAAAGAGGTTAGAAAGTAGTAAGAAAGAAGTATGAAAGAAGTAAGAAAGAAGAAAGAAAGAAGGAAGAAAGAAGTAAGAAAGAAGTAAAAAAGAAGTAAGAAAGAAGTAAGAAAGAAAGAAGAAAGTAGTAAGAAAGAAGTAAGAAAGAAGTAAGAAAGAAGTATGAAAGAAGTAAGAAAGAAGTAAGAAAGAAGTAAGAAAGAAGTAAGATAGAAAGAAGAAAGAAGTAAGAAAGAAGTAAGAAGGAATGAAGAAAGAAGTAAGAAAGAACTAAGGAAGAAGTAAGAAAGAAGTAAGAAAGAAGTAAGAAAGAAGTAAGAAAGAAGTAAGAAAGAAGTAAGATAGAAAGAAGAAAGAAGTAAGAAAGAAGTAAGAAAGAAGTAAGAAAGAAGTAAGAAAGAAGTAAGAAAGGAGTATGAAAGAAGTAAGAAAGAAGAAAGAAAGAAGTAAGAAAGAGGTAAGAAAGAAGTAAGAAAGAAGTAAGAAAGAAAGAAGAAAGAAGAAAGAAAGAAGTAAGAAAGAAGTAAGAAAGAACTAAGAAAGAACTAAGAAAGAACTAAAAAGGAATGAAGAAAGAAGTAAGAAAGAAGTAAGAAAGAAGTAAGAAAGAAGTAAGAAAAAAGTAAGAAAGAAGAAAGAAAGAAGAAAGAAGTAAGAAAGAAGTAAGAAAGAAGTATGAAAGAAGTAAGAAAGAAGAAAGAAAGAAGTAAGAAAGAAGTAAGAAGGAATGAAGAAAGAAGTAAGAAAGAAGTTAGAAAGAAGTAAGAAAGCAGTAAGAAAGAAGTAAGAAAGAAGTAAGAAGGAATGAAGAAAGAAGTAAGAAAGAAGTAAGAAAGAAGAAAGAAAGAAGTAAGAAATAAGTAAGAAAGAAGTAAGAAAGAAGTAAGAAAGAAAGAAGAAAGAAGTAAGAAAGAAGTAAGAAAGAAGAAAGAACGAAGTAAGAAGGAATGAAGAAAGAAGTAAGAAAGAAGAAAGAAAGAAGTATGAAAGAAGTAAGAAAGAAGTAAGAAAGAAGTAAGAAAGAAGTAAGAAAGAAGTTAGAAAGAAGTAAGAAAGAAGTAAGAAAGAAGTTAGAAAGAAGTAAGAAATAAGTAAGAAAGAAGTAAGAAAGAAGTAAGAAAGAAGAAAGTAAGAAGAAAGAAAGAAAGAACAAAGAAGTAAGAAAGAAGTAAGAAAGATGTACGAAAGAAGTAAGAAAGAAGTAAGAAAGAGGTAAGAAAGGAGTAAGAAAGAAAGAAGAAAGAAGTAAGAAAGAAAGAAGAAAGAAGAAAGAAAGAAGTAAGAAAGAAGTAAGAAGGAATGAAGAAAGATGTAAGAAAGAAGTAAGAAAGATGTAAGAAAGAAGTAAGAAAGAAGTAAGAAAGAAAGAAGAAAGAATTAAGAAAGAAGAAAGAAAGAAGTACGAAAGAAGTAAGAAAGAAGTAAGAAAGAAGTAAGAAAGAAGTAAGAAAGAAAGAAGAAAGAAGTAATAAGAATAAAGAAAGAATTATGAAAGAAGTAAGAAAGAAGTAAGAAAGAAAGAAGTAAGAAAGAAGTAAGAAAGAAGTAAGAAAGAAGTTAGAAAGAAGTAAGAAAGAAGGAAGAAAGTAGTTAGAAAGAAGTAAGAAATAAGTAAGAAAGAATAAGAAAGAAGTAAGAAAGAAGTAAGAAAGAAAGAAGTAAGAAAGAAGTAAGAAAGAAGTAAGAAAGAAGAAAAAAGAAGTTAGAAAGAAGTAAGAAAGAAGTAAGAAAGAAGTAAGAAAGTAGTAAGAAAGAAGTAAGAAAGAAGTAAGAAAGAAGTAAGAAAGAAGTAAGAAGGAATGAAGAAAGAAGTAAGAAAGAAGTAAGAAAGAAGAAAGAAAGAAGTAAGAAAGAAGAAAGAAAGAAGTAAGCAAGAAGTAAGAAAGAAGTAAGAAGGAATGAAGAAAGAAGTACGAAAGAAGTAAGAAAGAAGAAAGAAAGAAGTAAGAAAGAAGTATGAAAGAATTAAGAAAGAAGAAAGAAAGAAGTACGAAAGAAGTAAGAAAGAAGTAAGAAAGAAGTAAGAAAGAAAGAAGTAAGAAAGAAGTAAGAAAGAAGTAAGAAAGAAGTATGAAAGAAGTAATAAAGAAGAAAGAAAGAAGTAAGAAAGAAGTAAGAAGGAATGAAGAAAGAAGTAAGAAAGAAGTTAGAAAGAAGTAAGAAATAAGTAAGAAAGAAGTAAGAAAGAAGTAAGAAAGAAGTAAGAAAGAAGTAAGAAGGAATGAAGAAAGAAGTAAGAAAGAAGTAAGAAAGAAGAAAGAAAGAAGTAAGAAAGAAGAAAGAAAGAAGTAAGAAAGAAGTAAGAAAGAAGTAAGAAAGAAAGAAGAAAGAAGTAAGAAAGAAGTAAGAAAGAAATAAGAAAGAAGTAAGAAGGAATGAAGAAAGAAGTAAGAAAGAAGAAAGAAAGAAGTATGAAAGAAATAAGAAAGAAGTAAGAAAGAAAGAAGTAAGAAAGAAGTAAGAAAGAAGTATGAAAGAAGTAAGAAAGAAGAAAGAAAGAAGTAAGAAAGAAGTAAGAAGAAATGAAGAAAGAAGTAAGAAAGAAGTTAGAAAGAAGTAAGAAATAAGTAAGAAAGAAGTAAGAAAGAAGAAAGAAGTAAGAAAGAAGTAAGAAGGAATGAAGAAAGAAGTAAGAAAGAAGTAAGAAAGAAGAAAGAAAGAAGTAAGAAAGAAGTATGAAAGAAGAAAGAAAGAAGTAAGAAGGAATGAAGAAAGAAGTAAGAAAGAAGAAAGAAAGAAGGTAGAAAGAAGTAAGAAAGAAGTAAGAAAGAAGTAAGAAAGAAGAAAGAAAGAAGTAAGAAAGAAGAAAGAAAGAAGTAAGCAAGAAGTAAGAAAGAAGTAAGAAAAGTTAGAAAGAAGTAAGAAAGAAGTAAGAAAGAAGTAAGAAAGAAAGAAGAAAGAAGAAAGAAGTAAGAAAGAAGTAAGAAAGAAGTAAGAAAGAAGAAAGAAAGAAGTAAGAAGGAATGAAGAAAGAAGTAAGAAAGAAGAAAGAAAGAAGTATGAAAGAAGTAAGAAAGAAGTAAGAAAGAAAGAAGTAAGAAAGAAGTAAGAAAGAAGTAAGAAAGAAGTTAGAAAGAAGCAAGAAAGAAGTAAGAAAGAAGTTAGAAAGAAGTAAGGAAGAAGAAAGAAAGAAGTATGAAAGAAGTAAGAAAGAAGTAAGAAAGAAAGAAGTAAGAAAGAAGTAAGAAAGAAGTAAGAAAGAAGAAAGAAAAAAGAAATAAGTAAGAAAGAAGTAAGAAAGAAGTATGAAAGAAGTAAGAAAGAAGTAAGAAAGAAGTAAGAAAGAAGTAAGAAAGAAGTAAGAAAGAAGTACGAAAGAAGTACGAAAGAAGTACGAAATAAGTAAGTAAGAAGTAAGAAAGAAAGAAGAATGAAGAAAGAAGTAAGAAAGAAGTAAGAAAGAAGTAAGAAAGAAGTAAGAAAGAAGTAAGAAAGAGGTAAGAAAGGAGTAAGAAAGAAAGAAGAAAGAAGTAAGAAAGAAGTAAGAAAGAAGTATGAAAGAAGTAAGAAAGAAGTAAGAAAGAAGAAAGAAAGAAGTAAGAAAGAAGTAAGAAAGAAGTAAGAAAGAAAGAAGAAAGAAGAAAGAAAGAAGTAAGAAAGAAGTAAGAAAGAAGTAAGAAAGAAGTAAGAAAGAAGAAAGAAAGAAGTAAGAAAGAAGTAAGAAAGAAGTAAGAAAGAAGTAAGAAGGAATGAAGAAAGAAGTAAGAAAGAAGTAAGAAAGAAGTAAGAAAGAAGTAAGAAAGAAGTAAGAAAGAAGTAAGAATGAAGTAAGAAAGAAGAAAAAAGAAGTTAGAAAGAAGTAAGAAGGAATGAAGAAAGAAGTAAGAAAGAAGAAAGAAAGAAGTATGAAAGAAGTAAGAAAGAAGTAAGAAAGAAGTAAGAAAGAAAGAAGTAAGAAAGAAGTAAGAAAGAAGTAAGAAAGAAGAAAAAAAAAGTTAGAAAGAAGTAAGAAAGAAGTAAGAAAGAAGTAAGAAAGAAGTAAGAAAGTAGTAAGAAAGAAGTAAGAAAGTAGTAAGAAAGAAGTAAGAAAGAAGTAAGAAGGAATGAAGAAAGAAGTAAGAAAGAAGTAAGAAAGAAGAAAGAAAGAAGTAAGAAAGAAGAAAGAAAGAAGTAAGCAAGAAGTAAGAAAGAAGTAACAAAAGTTAGAAAGAAGTAAGAAAGAAGTAAGAAAGAAGTAAGAAAGAAAGAAGAAAGAAGAAAGAAGTAAGAAAGAAGTAAGAAAGAAGTAAGAAAGAAGTACGAAAGAAGTACGAAAGAAGTAAGAAAGAAGTAAGAAAGAAGAATGAAGAAAGAAGTAAGAAAGAAGTAAGAAAGAAGTAAGAAAGAAGTAAGAAAGAAGTAAGAAAGAAGTAAGAAAGAGGTAAGAAAGGAGTAAGAAAGAAAGAAGAAAGAAGTAAGAAAGAAGTAAGAAAGAAGTATGAAAGAAGTAAGAAAGAAGAAAGAAAGAAGTAAGAAAGAAGTAAGAAAGAAGTAAGAAAGAAGAAAGAAAGAAGAAATAAGTAAGAAAGAAGTAAGAAAGAAGTATGAAAGAAGTAAGAAATAAGTCAGAAAGAACTAAGAAAGAAGTAAGAAAGAAAGAAGTAAGAAAGAAGTAAGAAAGAAGTTAGAAAGAAGTAAGAAAGAAGTAAGAAGGAATGAAGAAAGAAGTACGAAAGAAGTAAGAAAGAAGAAAGAAAGAAGTAAGAAAGAAGTAAGAAGGAATGAAGAAAGAAGTAAGAAAGAAGTAAGAAAGAAGTAAGAAAGAAGAAAAAAGAAGTTAGAAAGAAGTAAGAAGGAATGAAGAAAGAAGTAAGAAAGAAGAAAGAAAGAAGTATGAAAGAAGTAAGAAAGAAGTAAGAAAGAAAGAAGTAAGAAAGAAGTAAGAAAGAAGTAAGAAAGAATTAAGAAAGAAGTAAGAAGGAATGAAGAAAGAAGTACGAAAGAAGTAAGAAAGAAGAAAGAAAGAAGTAAGAAAGAAGTATGAAAGAATTAAGAAAGAAGAAAGAAAGAAGTACGAAAGAAGTAAGAAAGAAGTAAGAAAGAAGTAAGAAAGAAGTATGAAAGAAGTAATAAAGAAGAAAGAAAGAAGTAAGAAAGAAGTAAGAAGGAATGAAGAAAGAAGTAAGAAAGAAGTTAGAAAGAAGTAAGAAATAAGTAAGAAAGAAGTAAGAAAGAAGTAAGAAAGAAGTAAGAAAGAAGTAAGAAGGAATGAAGAAAGAAGTAAGAAAGAAGTAAGAAACAAGAAAGAAAGAAGTAAGAAAGAAGAAAGAAAGAAGTAAGAAAGAAGTAAGAAAGAAGTAAGAAAGAAAGAAGAAAGAAGTAAGAAAGAAGTAAGAAAGAAATAAGAAAGAAGTAAGAAGGAATGAAGAAAGAAGTAAGAAAGAAGAAAGAAAGAAGTATGAAAGAAATAAGAAAGAAGTAAGAAAGAAAGAAGTAAGAAAGAAGTAAGAAAGAAGTATGAAAGAAGTAAGAAAGAAGAAAGAAAGAAGTAAGAAAGAAGTAAGAAGAAATGAAGAAAGAAGTAAGAAAGAAGTTAGAAAGAAGTAAGAAATAAGTAAGAAAGAAGTAAGAAAGAAGAAAGAAGTAAGAAAGAAGTAAGAAGGAATGAAGAAAGAAGTAAGAAAGAAGTAAGAAAGAAGAAAGAAAGAAGTAAGAAAGAAGTATGAAAGAAGAAAGAAAGAAGTAAGAAGGAATGAAGAAAGAAGTAAGAAAGAAGAAAGAAAGAAGGTAGAAAGAAGTAAGAAAGAAGTAAGAAAGAAGTTAGAAAGAAGTAAGAAATAAGTAAGAAAGAAGTAAGAAAGAGGTAAGAAAGAAGTAAGGAAGAAAGAAGTAAGAAAAAAGTAAGAAAGAAGTAAGAAAGAAGTAAGAAAGAAGAAAAAAGAAGTTAGAAAGAAGAAAGAAAGAAGTAAGAAAGAAGTAAGAAAGAAGTAAGAAAGAAGTAAGAAAGAAGTAAGAAAGAAGTAAGAAAGAAGAAAGAAAGAAGTAAGAAAGAAGTAAGAAAGAAGTAAGAAAGAAGTAAGAAAGAAGTAAGAAGGAATGAAGAAAGAAAGAAGAAAGAAGAAAGAAGTAAGAAAGAAGTAAGAAAGAATTAAGAAAGAAGTAAGAAAGAAGTAAGAAAGGAGTAAGAAAGAAAGAAGAAAGAAGTAAGAAAGAAGTAAGAAAGAAGTATGAAAGAAGTAAGAAAGAAGAAAGAAAGAAGTAAGAAAGAAGTAAGAAAGAAGTAAAAAGGAATGAAGAAAGAAGTAAGAAAGAAGTAAGAAAGAAGTAAGAAAGAAGTACGAAAGAAGTACGAAAGAAGTATGAAAGAATTAAGAAAGAAGAAAGAAAGAAGTACGAAAGAAATAAGAAAGAAGTAAGAAAGAAGTAAGAAAGAAGTAAGAAAGAAAGAAGAAAGAAGTAAGAAAGAAGTAAGAAAGAAGTAAGAAAGAAGTAAAAAGGAATGAAGAAAGAAGTAAGAAAGAAGTAAGAAAGAAGTAAAAAGGAATGAAGAAAGAAATAAGAAAGAAGTAAGAAAGAAGTAAGAAAGAAGTAAGAAAGAAAGAAGAAAGAAGTAAGGAAGAAGAAAGAAAGAGGTATGAAAGAAGTAAGAAGGAATGAAGAAAGAAGTAAGAAAGAACTAAGGAAGAAGTAAGAAAGAAGGAAGAAAGTAGTTAGAAAGAAGTAAGAAAGAAGTAAGAAAGAAGTAAGAAAGAAGTAAGATAGAAAGAAGAAAGAAGTAAGAAAGAAGTAAGAAAGAAGTAAGAAAGAAGTAAGAAAGAAAAAAGAAAGAAGTAAGAAAGAAGTATGAAAGAAGTAAGAAAGAAGAAAGAAAGAAGTAAGAAAGAGGTAAGAAAGAAGTAAGAAAGAAGTAAGAAAGAAAGAAGAAAGAAGAAAGAAAGAAGTAAGAAAGAAGTAAGAAAGAAGTAAGAAAGAAGTAAGAAAGAAGTAAAAAGGAATGAAGAAAGAAGTAAGAAAGAAGTAAGAAAGAAGTAAGAAAGAAGTAAGAAAGAAGTAAGAAAGAAGTAAGAAAGAAGAAAGAAAGAAGAAAGAAGTAAGAAAGAAGTAAGAAAGAAGTATGAATGAAGTAAGAAAGAAGAAAGAAAGAAGTAAGAAAGAAGTAAGAAGGAATGAAGAAAGAAGTAAGAAAGAAGTTAGAAAGAAGTAAGAAAGCATTAAGAAAGAAGTAAGAAAGAAGTAAGAAGGAATGAAGAAAGAAGTAAGAAAGAAGTAAGAAAGAAGAAAGAAGTAAGAAAGAAGTAAGTAAGAAGTAAGAAAGAAGTAAGAAAGAAGTAAGAAAGAAGTTAGAAAGAAGTAAGAAAGAAGTAAGAAAGAAGTTAGAAAGAAGTAAGAAATAATTAAGAAAGAAGTAAGAAAGAAGTAAGAAAGAAGTAAGAAAGAAGAAAGTAAGAAGAAAGAAAGAAAGAACAAAGAAGTAAGAAAGAAGTAAGAAAGAAGTACGAAAGAAGTAAGAAAGAAGTAAGAAAGAGGTAAGAAAGGAGTAAGAAAGAAAGAAGAAAGAAGTAAGAAAGAAAGAAGAAAGAAGAAAGAAAGAAGTAAGAAAGAAGTAAGAAAGAAGTAAGAAAGAAGTAAGAAAGAAGAAGGAATGAAGAAAGATGTAAGAAAGAAGTAAGAAAGATGTAAGAAAGAAGTAAGAAAGAAGTAAGAAAGAAGTAAGAAAGAAAGAAGAAAGAAGTAAGAAAGAAGTAAGAAAGAAGTAAGAAAGAAGAAAGAAAGAAGTAAGAAAGAAGTATGAAAGAAGTATGAAAGAATTAAGAAAGAAGAAAGAAAGAAGTACGAAAGAAGTAAGAAAGAAGTAAGAAAGAAGTAAGAAAGAAGTAAGAAAGAAAGAAGAAAGAAGTAAGAAAGAAGTAAGAAAGAGGTAAGAAAGAAGTAAAATGGAATGAAGAAAGAAGTAAGAAAGAAGTAAGAAAGAATTAAGAAAGAAGTAAGAAAGAAAGAAGAAAGAAGTAAGGAAGAATAAAGAAAGAATTATGAAAGAAGTAAGAAAGAAGTAAGAAAGAAGTAAGAAAGAAGTTAGAAAGAAGTAAGAAAGAAGGAAGAAAGAAGTTAGAAAGAAGTAAGAAATAAGTAAGAAAGACTAAGAAAGAAGTAAGAAAGAAAGAAGTAAGAAAGAAGTAAGAAAGAAGTAAGAAAGAAGTAAGAAGAAAAGATAAGTAAGAAAGAAGTAAGAAAGAAGTACGAAAGAAGTAAGAAAGAAGTAAGAAATAAGTAAGAAGGAATGAAGAAAGAAAGAAGAAAGAAGAAAGAAGTAAGAAAGAAGTAAGAAAGAAGTAAGAAAGAAGTAAGAAAGAGGTAAGAAAGGAGTAAGGAAGAAAGAAGAAAGAAGCAAGAAAGAAGTAAGAAAGAAGTATGAAAGAAGTAAGAAAGAAGAAAGAAAGAAGTAAGAAAGAAGTAAGAAAGAAGTAAAAAGGAATGAAGAAAGAAGTAAGAAAGAAGTAAGAAAGAAGAAAGAAAGAAGTCCGAAAGAAGTAAGAAAGAAGTATGAAAGAATTAAGAAAGAACAAAGAAAGAAGTACGAAAGAAGTAAGAAAGAAGTAAGAAAGAAGTAAGAAAGAAGTAAGAAAGAAAGAAGAAAGAAGTAAGAAAGAAGTAAGAAAGAAGTAAGAAAGATGTAAGAAAGAAGTAAAAAGGAATGAAGAAAGAAATAAGAAAGAAGTAAGAAAGAAGTAAGAAAGAAGTACGAAAGAAGTACGAAAGAAGTACGAAATAAGTAAGTAAGAAGTAAGAAAGAAAGAAGAATGAAGAAAGAAGTAAGAAAGAAGTAAGAAAGAAGTAAGAAAGAAGTAAGAAAGAAGTAAGAAAGAGGTAAGAAAGGAGTAAGAAAGAAAGAAGAAAGAAGTAAGAAAGAAGTAAGAAAGAAGTATGAAAGAAGTAAGAAAGAAGTAAGAAAGAAGAAAGAAAGAAGTAAGAAAGAAGTAAGAAAGAAGTAAGAAAGAAAGAAGAAAGAAGAAAGAAAGAAGTAAGAAAGAAGTAAGAAAGAAGTAAGAAAGAAGTAAGAAAGAAGAAAGAAAGAAGTAAGAAAGAAGTAAGAAAGAAGTAAGAAAGAAGTAAGAAGGAATGAAGAAAGAAGTAAGAAAGAAGTTAGAAAGAAGTAAGAAGGAATGAAGAAAGAAGTAAGAAAGAAGAAAGAAAGAAGTATGAAAGAAGTAAGAAAGAAGTAAGAAAGAAGTAAGAAAGAAAGAAGTAAGAAAGAAGTAAGAAAGAAGTAAGAAAGAAGAAAAAAAAAGTTAGAAAGAAGTAAGAAAGAAGTAAGAAAGAAGTAAGAAAGAAGTAAGAAAGTAGTAAGAAAGAAGTAAGAAAGTAGTAAGAAAGAAGTAAGAAAGAAGTAAGAAGGAATGAAGAAAGAAGTAAGAAAGAAGTAAGAAAGAAGAAAGAAAGAAGTAAGAAAGAAGAAAGAAAGAAGTAAGCAAGAAGTAAGAAAGAAGTAACAAAAGTTAGAAAGAAGTAAGAAAGAAGTAAGAAAGAAGTAAGAAAGAAAGAAGAAAGAAGAAAGAAGTAAGAAAGAAGTAAGAAAGAAGTAAGAAAGAAGTACGAAAGAAGTAAGAAAGAAGTAAGAAAGAAGTAAGAAAGAAGAATGAAGAAAGAAGTAAGAAAGAAGTAAGAAAGAAGTAAGAAAGAAGTAAGAAAGAAGTAAGAAAGAAGTAAGAAAGAGGTAAGAAAGGAGTAAGAAAGAAAGAAGAAAGAAGTAAGAAAGAAGTATGAAAGAAGTATGAAAGAAGTAAGAAAGAAGAAAGAAAGAAGTAAGAAAGAAGTAAGAAAGAAGTAAGAAAGAAGAAAGAAAGAAGAAATAAGTAAGAAAGAAGTAAGAAAGAAGTATGAAAGAAGTAAGAAATAAGTCAGAAAGAAGTAAGAAAGAAGTAAGAAAGAAAGAAGTAAGAAAGAAGTAAGAAAGAAGTTAGAAAGAAGTAAGAAAGAAGTAAGAAGGAATGAAGAAAGAAGTACGAAAGAAGTAAGAAAGAAGAAAGAAAGAAGTAAGAAAGAAGTAAGAAGGAATGAAGAAAGAAGTAAGAAAGAAGTAAGAAAGAAGTAAGAAAGAAGAAAAAAGAAGTTAGAAAGAAGTAAGAAGGAATGAAGAAAGAAGTAAGAAAGAAGAAAGAAAGAAGTATGAAAGAAGTAAGAAAGAAGTAAGAAAGAAAGAAGTAAGAAAGAAGTAAGAAAGAAGTAAGAAAGAATTAAGAAAGAAGTAAGAAGGAATGAAGAAAGAAGTACGAAAGAAGTAAGAAAGAAGAAAGAAAGAAGTAAGAAAGAAGTATGAAAGAATTAAGAAAGAAGAAAGAAAGAAGTACGAAAGAAGTAAGAAAGAAGTAAGAAAGAAGTAAGAAAGAAGTATGAAAGAAGTAATAAAGAAGAAAGAAAGAAGTAAGAAAGAAGTAAGAAGGAATGAAGAAAGAAGTAAGAAAGAAGTTAGAAAGAAGTAAGAAATAAGTAAGAAAGAAGTAAGAAAGAAGTAAGAAAGAAGTAAGAAAGAAGTAAGAAGGAATGAAGAAAGAAGTAAGAAAGAAGTAAGAAACAAGAAAGAAAGAAGTAAGAAAGAAGAAAGAAAGCAGTAAGAAAGAAGTTAGAAAGAAGTAAGAAATAAGTAAGAAAGAAGTAAGAAAGAAGAAAGAAGTAAGAAAGAAGTAAGAAGGAATGAAGAAAGAAGTAAGAAAGAAGTAAGAAAGAAGAAAGAAAGAAGTAAGAAAGAAGTATGAAAGAAGAAAGAAAGAAGTAAGAAGGAATGAAGAAAGAAGTAAGAAAGAAGAAAGAAAGAAGGTAGAAAGAAGTAAGAAAGAAGTAAGAAAGAAGTTAGAAAGAAGTAAGAAATAAGTAAGAAAGAAGTAAGAAAGAGGTAAGAAAGAAGTAAGGAAGAAAGAAGTAAGAAAAAAGTAAGAAAGAAGTAAGAAAGAAGTAAGAAAGAAGAAAAAAGAAGTTAGAAAGAAGAAAGAAAGAAGAAAGAAAGAAGTAAGAAAGAAGTAAGAAAGAAGTAAGAAAGAAGTAAGAAAGAAGTAAGAAAGAAGAAAGAAAGAAGTAAGAAAGAAGTAAGAAAGAAGTAAGAAAGAAGTAAGAAAGAAGTAAGAAGGAATGAAGAAAGAAAGAAGAAAGAAGAAAGAAGTAAGAAAGAAGTAAGAAAGAATTAAGAAAGAAGTAAGAAAGAAGTAAGAAAGGAGTAAGAAAGAAAGAAGAAAGAAGTAAGAAAGAAGTAAGAAAGAAGTATGAAAGAAGTAAGAAAGAAGAAAGAAAGAAGTAAGAAAGAAGTAAGAAAGAAGTAAAAAGGAATGAAGAAAGAAGTAAGAAAGAAGTAAGAAAGAAGTAAGAAAGAAGTACGAAAGAAGTACGAAAGAAGTATGAAAGAATTAAGAAAGAAGAAAGAAAGAAGTACGAAAGAAATAAGAAAGAAGTAAGAAAGAAGTAAGAAAGAAGTAAGAAAGAAAGAAGAAAGAAGTAAGAAAGAAGTAAGAAAGAAGTAAGAAAGAAGTAAAAAGGAATGAAGAAAGAAGTAAGAAAGAAGTAAGAAAGAAGTAAAAAGGAATGAAGAAAGAAATAAGAAAGAAGTAAGAAAGAAGTAAGAAAGAAGTAAGAAAGAAAGAAGAAAGAAGTAAGGAAGAAGAAAGAAAGAGGTATGAAAGAAGTAAGAAGGAATGAAGAAAGAAGTAAGAAAGAACTAAGGAAGAAGTAAGAAAGAAGGAAGAAAGTAGTTAGAAAGAAGTAAGAAAGAAGTAAGAAAGAAGTAAGAAAGAAGTAAGATAGAAAGAAGAAAGAAGTAAGAAAGAAGTAAGAAAGAAGTAAGAAAGAAGTAAGAAAGAAAAAAGAAAGAAGTAAGAAAGAAGTATGAAAGAAGTAAGAAAGAAGAAAGAAAGAAGTAAGAAAGAGGTAAGAAAGAAGTAAGAAAGAAGTAAGAAAGAAAGAAGAAAGAAGAAAGAAAGAAGTAAGAAAGAAGTAAGAAAGAAGTAAGAAAGAAGTAAGAAAGAAGTAAAAAGGAATGAAGAAAGAAGTAAGAAAGAAGTAAGAAAGAAGTAAGAAAGAAGTAAGAAAGAAGTAAGAAAGAAGTAAGAAAGAAGAAAGAAAGAAGAAAGAAGTAAGAAAGAAGTAAGAAAGAAGTATGAATGAAGTAAGAAAGAAGAAAGAAAGAAGTAAGAAAGAAGTAAGAAGGAATGAAGAAAGAAGTAAGAAAGAAGTTAGAAAGAAGTAAGAAAGCAGTAAGAAAGAAGTAAGAAAGAAGTAAGAAGGAATGAAGAAAGAAGTAAGAAAGAAGTAAGAAAGAAGAAAGAAGTAAGAAAGAAGTAAGTAAGAAGTAAGAAAGAAGTAAGAAAGAAGTAAGAAAGAAGTTAGAAAGAAGTAAGAAAGAAGTAAGAAAGAAGTTAGAAAGAAGTAAGAAATAATTAAGAAAGAAGTAAGAAAGAAGTAAGAAAGAAGTAAGAAAGAAGAAAGTAAGAAGAAAGAAAGAAAGAACAAAGAAGTAAGAAAGAAGTAAGAAAGAAGTACGAAAGAAGTAAGAAAGAAGTAAGAAAGAGGTAAGAAAGGAGTAAGAAAGAAAGAAGAAAGAAGTAAGAAAGAAAGAAGAAAGAAGAAAGAAAGAAGTAAGAAAGAAGTAAGAAAGAAGTAAGAAAGAAGTAAGAAAGAAGAAGGAATGAAGAAAGATGTAAGAAAGAAGTAAGAAAGATGTAAGAAAGAAGTAAGAAAGAAGTAAGAAAGAAGTAAGAAAGAAAGAAGAAAGAAGTAAGAAAGAAGTAAGAAAGAAGTAAGAAAGAAGAAAGAAAGAAGTAAGAAAGAAGTATGAAAGAAGTATGAAAGAATTAAGAAAGAAGAAAGAAAGAAGTACGAAAGAAGTAAGAAAGAAGTAAGAAAGAAGTAAGAAAGAAGTAAGAAAGAAAGAAGAAAGAAGTAAGAAAGAAGTAAGAAAGAGGTAAGAAAGAAGTAAAATGGAATGAAGAAAGAAGTAAGAAAGAAGTAAGAAAGAATTAAGAAAGAAGTAAGAAAGAAAGAAGAAAGAAGTAAGGAAGAATAAAGAAAGAATTATGAAAGAAGTAAGAAAGAAGTAAGAAAGAAGTAAGAAAGAAGTTAGAAAGAAGTAAGAAAGAAGGAAGAAAGAAGTTAGAAAGAAGTAAGAAATAAGTAAGAAAGACTAAGAAAGAAGTAAGAAAGAAAGAAGTAAGAAAGAAGTAAGAAAGAAGTAAGAAAGAAGTAAGAAGAAAAGATAAGTAAGAAAGAAGTAAGAAAGAAGTACGAAAGAAGTAAGAAAGAAGTAAGAAATAAGTAAGAAGGAATGAAGAAAGAAAGAAGAAAGAAGAAAGAAGTAAGAAAGAAGTAAGAAAGAAGTAAGAAAGAGGTAAGAAAGGAGTAAGGAAGAAAGAAGAAAGAAGCAAGAAAGAAGTAAGAAAGAAGTATGAAAGAAGTAAGAAAGAAGAAAGAAAGAAGAAGGAAAGAAGTAAGAAAGAAGTAAAAAGGAATGAAGAAAGAAGTAAGAAAGAAGTAAGAAAGAAGAAAGAAAGAAGTCCGAAAGAAGTAAGAAAGAAGTATGAAAGAATTAAGAAAGAACAAAGAAAGAAGTACGAAAGAAGTACGAAAGAAGTAAGAAAGAAGTAAGAAAGAAGTAAGAAAGAAAGAAGAAAGAAGTAAGAAAGAAGTAAGAAAGAAGTAAGAAAGATTTAAGAAAGAAGTAAAAAGGAATGAAGAAAGAAATAAGAAAGAAGTAAGAAAGAAGTAAGAAAGAAGTAAGAAAGAAAGAAGAAAGAAGTACGGAAGAAGAAAGAAAGAAGTATGAAAGAAGTAAGAAAGAAGTAAGAAAGAAAGAAGTAAGAAAGAAGTAAGAAAGAAGAAAGAAAGAAGTAAGAAAGAAGTAAGAAAGAAGTAAGAAAGAAGTTAGAAAGAAGTAAGAAATAAGTAAGAAAGAAGTAAGAAAGAAGTAAGAAAGAAGTAAGAAAGAAAGAAGTAAGAAAGAAGTAAGAAAGAAGAAAGAAAGAAGTAAGAAAGAAGAAAAAAGAAGTTAGCAAGAAGTAAGAAAGAAGTAAAAAAGAAGTAAGAAAGAAGTAAGAAAGAAGAAAGAAAGAAGAAAGAAAGAAAGAAGAAAGAAGTAAGAAAGAAGTAAGAAAGAAGTAAGAAAGAAGTAAGAAAGAAGTAAGAAAGAAGTAAGAAGGAATGAAGAAAGAAGTAAGAAAGAAGAAAGAAAGAAGAAAGAAAGAAGTAAGAAAGAAGAAAGAAAGAAGGAAGCAAGAAGTAAGAAAGAAGTAAGAAAGAAGTTAGAAAGAAGTAAGGAAGAAGTAAGAAAGAAGTAAGAAAGAAGTAAGAAAGAAGTAAGAAAGAAAGAAGTAAGAAAGAAGTAAGAAAGAAGAAAGAAAGAAGTAAGAAAGAAGAAAAAAGAAGTTAGCAAGAAGTAAGAAAGTAGTAAGAAAGAAGTAAGAAAGAAGTAAGAAAGAAGAAAGAAAGAAGAAAGAAAGAAAGAAGAAAGAAGTAAGAAAGAAGTAAGAAAGAAGTAAGAAAGAAGTAAGAAAGAAGTAAGAAAGAAGTAAGAAGGAATGAAGAAAGAAGTAAGAAAGAAGTAAGAAAGAAGAAAGAAAGAAGTAAGAAAGAAGAAAGAAAGAAGGAAGCAAGAAGTAAGAAAGAAGTAAGAAAGAAGTTAGAAAGAAGTAAGGAAGAAGTAAGAAAGAAGTAAGAAAGAAAGAAGAAAGAAGAAAGAAGTAAGAAAGAAGTAAGAAAGAAGAAAAAAGAGGTTAGAAAGTAGTAAGAAAGAAGTATGAAAGAAGTAAGAAAGAAGAAAGAAAGAAGGAAGAAAGAAGTAAGAAAGAAGTAAAAAAGAAGTAAGAAAGAAGTAAGAAAGAAAGAAGAAAGTAGTAAGAAAGAAGTAAGAAAGAAGTAAGAAAGAAGTATGAAAGAAGTAAGAAAGAAGAAAGAAAGAAGTAAGAAAGAAGAAAGAAAGAAGTAAGAAAGAAGTAAGAAAGAAAGTAGAAAGAAGTAAGAAAGAAGTAAGAAAGAAGTAAGAAAGAAAGAAGAAAGAAGAAAGAAAGAAGTAAGAGAGAAGTAAGAAAGAAGTAAGAAAGAAGTAAGAAAGAAGTAAAAAGGAATGAAGAAAGAAGTAAGAAAGAAGTAAGAAAGAAGTAAGAAAGAAGTAAGAAAGAAGTAAGAAAGAAAGAAAAAGAAGTAAGAAAGAAGTAAGAAATAAGTAAGAAAGAAGTAAGAAAGAAGTAAGAAAGAAGAAAGAAAGAAGTAAGAAAGAAGTAAGAAGGAATGAAGAAAGAAGTAAGAAAGAACTAAGGAAGAAGTAAGAAAGAAGTAAGAAAGAAGTAAGAAAGAAGTAAGAAAGAAGTAAGAAAGAAGTAAGATAGAAAGAAGAAAGAAGTAAGAAAGAAGTAAGAAAGAAGTAAGAAAGAAGTAAGAAAGAAGAAAGAAAGAAGTAAGAAAGAAGTATGAAAGAAGTAAGAAAGAAGAAAGAAAGAAGTAAGAAAGAGGTAAGAAAGAAGTAAGAAAGAAGTAAGAAAGAAAGAAGAAAGAAGAAAGAAAGAAGTAAGAAAGAAGTAAGAAAGAAGTAAGAAAGAACTAAGAAAGAACTAAAAAGGAATGAAGAAAGAAGTAAGAAAGAAGTAAGAAAGAAGTAAGAAAGAAGTAAGAAAGAAGTAAGAAAGAAGAAAGAAAGAAGAAAGAAGTAAGAAAGAAGTAAGAAAGAAGTATGAAAGAAGTAAGAAAGAAGAAAGAAAGAAGTAAGAAAGAAGTAAGAAGGAATGAAGAAAGAAGTAAGAAAGAAGTTAGAAAGAAGTAAGAAAGCAGTAAGAAAGAAGTAAGAAAGAAGTAAGAAGGAATGAAGAAAGAAGTAAGAAAGAAGTAAGAAAGAAGAAAGAAAGAAGTAAGAAAGAAGTAAGAAAGAAGTAAGAAAGAAGTAAGAAAGAAAGAAGAAAGAAGTAAGAAAGAAGTAAGAAAGAAGAAAGAACGAAGTAAGAAGGAATGAAGAAAGAAGTAAGAAAGAAGAAAGAAAGAAGTATGAAAGAAGTAAGAAAGAAGTAAGAAAGAAGTAAGAAAGAAGTAAGAAAGAAGTTAGAAAGAAGTAAGAAAGAAGTAAGAAAGAAGTTAGAAAGAAGTAAGAAATAAGTAAGAAAGAAGTAAGAAAGAAGTAAGAAAGAAGAAAGTAAGAAGAAAGAAAGAAAGAACAAAGAAGTAAGAAAGAAGTAAGAAAGATGTACGAAAGAAGTAAGAAAGAAGTAAGAAAGAGGTAAGAAAGGAGTAAGAAAGAAAGAAGAAAGAAGTAAGAAAGAAAGAAGAAAGAAGAAAGAAAGAAGTAAGAAAGAAGTAAGAAAGAAGTAAGAAAGAAGTAAGAAAGAAGTAAGAAGGAATGAAGAAAGATGTAAGAAAGAAGTAAGAAAGATGTAAGAAAGAAGTAAGAAAGAAGTAAGAAAGAAAGAAGAAAGAATTAAGAAAGAAGAAAGAAAGAAGTACGAAAGAAGTAAGAAAGAAGTAAGAAAGAAGTAAGAAAGAAGTAAGAAAGAAAGAAGAAAGAAGTAAGGAAGAATAAAGAAAGAATTATGAAAGAAGTAAGAAAGAAGTAAGAAAGAAAGAAGTAAGAAAGAAGTAAGAAAGAAGTAAGAAAGAAGTTAGAAAGAAGTAAGAAAGAAGGAAGAAAGTAGTTAGAAAGAAGTAAGAAATAAGTAAGAAAGAATAAGAAAGAAGTAAGAAAGAAGTAAGAAAGAAAGAAGTAAGAAAGAAGTAAGAAAGAAGTAAGAAAGAAGAAAAAAGAAGTTAGAAAGAAGTAAGAAAGAAGTAAGAAAGAAGTAAGAAAGAAGTAAGAAAGTAGTAAGAAAGAAGTAAGAAAGAAGTAAGAAAGAAGTAAGAAAGAAGTAAGAAGGAATGAAGAAAGAAGTAAGAAAGAAGTAAGAAAGAAGTAAGAAAGAAGTAAGAAGGAATGAAGAAAGAAGTAAGAAAGAAGTAAGAAAGAAGAAAGAAAGAAGTAAGAAAGAAGAAAGAAAGAAGGAAGCAAGAAGTAAGAAAGAAGTAAGAAAGAAGTTAGAAAGAAGTAAGGAAGAAGTAAGAAAGAAGTAAGAAAGAAGTAAGAAAGAAGTAAGAAAGAAAGAAGTAAGAAAGAGGTAAGAAAGAAGAAAGAAAGAAGTAAGAAAGAAGAAAAAAGAAGTTAGCAAGAAGTAAGAAAGTAGTAAGAAAGAAGTAAGAAAGAAGTAAGAAAGAAGAAAGAAAGAAGAAAGAAAGAAAGAAGAAAGAAGTAAGAAAGAAGTAAGAAAGAAGTAAGAAAGAAGTAAGAAAGAAGTAAGAAAGAAGTAAGAAGGAATGAAGAAAGAAGTAAGAAAGAAGTAAGAAAGAAGAAAGAAAGAAGTAAGAAAGAAGAAAGAAAGAAGGAAGCAAGAAGTAAGAAAGAAGTAAGAAAGAAGTTAGAAAGAAGTAAGGAAGAAGTAAGAAAGAAGTAAGAAAGAAAGAAGAAAGAAGAAAGAAGTAAGAAAGAAGTAAGAAAGAAGAAAAAAGAGGTTAGAAAGTAGTAAGAAAGAAGTATGAAAGAAGTAAGAAAGAAGAAAGAAAGAAGGAAGAAAGAAGTAAGAAAGAAGTAAAAAAGAAGTAAGAAAGAAGTAAGAAAGAAAGAAGAAAGTAGTAAGAAAGAAGTAAGAAAGAAGTAAGAAAGAAGTATGAAAGAAGTAAGAAAGAAGAAAGAAAGAAGTAAGAAAGAAGAAAGAAAGAAGTAAGAAAGAAGTAAGAAAGAAAGTAGAAAGAAGTAAGAAAGAAGTAAGAAAGAAGTAAGAAAGAAAGAAGAAAGAAGAAAGAAAGAAGTAAGAGAGAAGTAAGAAAGAAGTAAGAAAGAAGTAAGAAAGAAGTAAAAAGGAATGAAGAAAGAAGTAAGAAAGAAGTAAGAAAGAAGTAAGAAAGAAGTAAGAAAGAAGTAAGAAAGAAAGAAAAAGAAGTAAGAAAGAAGTAAGAAATAAGTAAGAAAGAAGTAAGAAAGAAGTAAGAAAGAAGAAAGAAAGAAGTAAGAAAGAAGTAAGAAGGAATGAAGAAAGAAGTAAGAAAGAACTAAGGAAGAAGTAAGAAAGAAGTAAGAAAGAAGTAAGAAAGAAGTAAGAAAGAAGTAAGAAAGAAGTAAGATAGAAAGAAGAAAGAAGTAAGAAAGAAGTAAGAAAGAAGTAAGAAAGAAGTAAGAAAGAAGAAAGAAAGAAGTAAGAAAGAAGTATGAAAGAAGTAAGAAAGAAGAAAGAAAGAAGTAAGAAAGAGGTAAGAAAGAAGTAAGAAAGAAGTAAGAAAGAAAGAAGAAAGAAGAAAGAAAGAAGTAAGAAAGAAGTAAGAAAGAAGTAAGAAAGAACTAAGAAAGAACTAAAAAGGAATGAAGAAAGAAGTAAGAAAGAAGTAAGAAAGAAGTAAGAAAGAAGTAAGAAAGAAGTAAGAAAGAAGAAAGAAAGAAGAAAGAAGTAAGAAAGAAGTAAGAAAGAAGTATGAAAGAAGTAAGAAAGAAGAAAGAAAGAAGTAAGAAAGAAGTAAGAAGGAATGAAGAAAGAAGTAAGAAAGAAGTTAGAAAGAAGTAAGAAAGCAGTAAGAAAGAAGTAAGAAAGAAGTAAGAAGGAATGAAGAAAGAAGTAAGAAAGAAGTAAGAAAGAAGAAAGAAAGAAGTAAGAAAGAAGTAAGAAAGAAGTAAGAAAGAAGTAAGAAAGAAAGAAGAAAGAAGTAAGAAAGAAGTAAGAAAGAAGAAAGAACGAAGTAAGAAGGAATGAAGAAAGAAGTAAGAAAGAAGAAAGAAAGAAGTATGAAAGAAGTAAGAAAGAAGTAAGAAAGAAGTAAGAAAGAAGTAAGAAAGAAGTTAGAAAGAAGTAAGAAAGAAGTAAGAAAGAAGTTAGAAAGAAGTAAGAAATAAGTAAGAAAGAAGTAAGAAAGAAGTAAGAAAGAAGAAAGTAAGAAGAAAGAAAGAAAGAACAAAGAAGTAAGAAAGAAGTAAGAAAGATGTACGAAAGAAGTAAGAAAGAAGTAAGAAAGAGGTAAGAAAGGAGTAAGAAAGAAAGAAGAAAGAAGTAAGAAAGAAAGAAGAAAGAAGAAAGAAAGAAGTAAGAAAGAAGTAAGAAAGAAGTAAGAAAGAAGTAAGAAAGAAGTAAGAAGGAATGAAGAAAGATGTAAGAAAGAAGTAAGAAAGATGTAAGAAAGAAGTAAGAAAGAAGTAAGAAAGAAAGAAGAAAGAATTAAGAAAGAAGAAAGAAAGAAGTACGAAAGAAGTAAGAAAGAAGTAAGAAAGAATTAAGAAAGAAGTAAGAAAGAAGTAAGAAAGAAAGAAGAAAGAAGTAAGGAAGAATAAAGAAAGAATTATGAAAGAAGTAAGAAAGAAGTAAGAAAGAAAGAAGTAAGAAAGAAGTAAGAAAGAAGTAAGAAAGAAGTTAGAAAGAAGTAAGAAAGAAGGAAGAAAGTAGTTAGAAAGAAGTAAGAAATAAGTAAGAAAGAATAAGAAAGAAGTAAGAAAGAAGTAAGAAAGAAAGAAGTAAGAAAGAAGTAAGAAAGAAGTAAGAAAGAAGAAAAAAGAAGTTAGAAAGAAGTAAGAAAGAAGTAAGAAAGAAGTAAGAAAGAAGTAAGAAAGTAGTAAGAAAGAAGTAAGAAAGAAGTAAGAAAGAAGTAAGAAAGAAGGAAGAAAGTAGTTAGAAAGAAGTAAGAAAGAAGAAAGAAAGAAGTAAGAAAGAAGAAAGAAAGAAGTAAGCAAGAAGTAAGAAAGAAGTAAGAAAAGTTAGAAAGAAGTAAGAAAGAAGTAAGAAAGAAGTAAGAAAGAAAGAAGAAAGAAGAAAGAAGTAAGAAAGAAGTAAGAAAGAAGTAAGAAAGAAGAAAGAAAGAAGTAAGAAGGAATGAAGAAAGAAGTAAGAAAGAAGAAAGAAAGAAGTATGAAAGAAGTAAGAAAGAAGTAAGAAAGAAAGAAGTAAGAAAGAAGTAAGAAAGAAGTAAGAAAGAAGTTAGAAAGAAGCAAGAAAGAAGTAAGAAAGAAGTTAGAAAGAAGTAAGGAAGAAGAAAGAAAGAAGTATGAAAGAAGTAAGAAAGAAGTAAGAAAGAAAGAGGTAAGAAAGAAGTAAGAAAGAAGTAAGAAAGAAGAAAGAAAGAAGAAATAAGTAAGAAAGAAGTAAGAAAGAAGTAAGAAAGAAGTACGAAAGAAGTACGAAAGAAGTACGAAATAAGTAATTAAGAAGTAAGAAAGAAAGAAGAATGAAGAAAGAAGTAAGAAAGAAGTAAGAAAGAAGTAAGAAAGAAGTAAGAAAGAGGTAAGAAAGGAGTAAGAAAGAAAGAAGAAAGAAGTAAGAAAGAAGTAAGAAAGAAGTATGAAAGAAGTAAGAAAGAAGAAAGAAAGAAGTAAGAAAGAAGTAAGAAAGAAGTAAGAAAGAAGTAAGAAAGAAAGAAGAAAGAAGAAAGAAAGAAGTAAGAAAGAAGTAAGAAAGAAGTAAGAAAGAAGTAAGAAAGAAGAAAGAAAGAAGTAAGAAAGAAGTAAGAAAGAAGTAAGAAAGAAGTAAGAAGGAATGAAGAAAGAAGTAAGAAAGAAGTAAGAAAGAAGTAAGAAAGAAGTAAGAAAGAAGTAAGAAAGAAGTAAGAAGGAATGAAGAAAGAAATAAGAAATAAGTCAGAAAGAAGTAAGAAAGAAGTAAGAAAGAAAGAAGAAAGAAGTAAGAAAGAAGTTAGAAAGAAGTAAGAAAGAAGTAAGAAAGAATTAAGAAAGAAAGAAGTAAGAAAGAAGTAAGAATGAAGTAAGAAAGAAGAAAAAAGAAGTTAGAAAGAAGTAAGAAGGAATGAAGAAAGAAGTAAGAAAGAAGAAAGAAAGAAGTATGAAAGAAGTAAGAAAAAAGTAAGAAAGAAGTAAGAAAGAAAGAAGTAAGAAAGAAGTAAGAAAGAAGTAAGAAAGAAGAAAAAAGAAGTTAGAAAGAAGTAAGAAAGAAGTAAGAAAGAAGTAAGAAAGAAGTAAGAAAGTAGTAAGAAAGAAGTAAGAAAGAAGTAAGAAAGAAGTAAGAAAGAAGTAAGAAGGAATGAAGAAAGAAGTAAGAAAGAAGTAAGAAAGAAGAAAGAAAGAAGTAAGAAAGAAGAAAGAAAGAAGTAAGCAAGAAGTAAGAAAGAAGTAAGAAAAGTTAGAAAGAAGTAAGAAAGAAGTAAGAAAGAAGTAAGAAAGAAAGAAGAAAGAAGAAAGAAGTAAGAAAGAAGTAAGAAAGAAGTAAGAAAGAAGTACGAAAGAAGTACGAAAGAAGTAAGAAAGAAGTAAGAAAGAAAGAAGAATGAAGAAAGAAGTAGGAAAGAAGTAAGAAAGAAGTAAGAAAGAAGTAAGAAAGAAGTAAGAAAGAAGTAAGAAAGAGGTAAGAAAGGAGTAAGAAAGAAAGAAGAAAGAAGTAAGAAAGAAGTAAGAAAGAAGTATGAAAGAAGTAAGAAAGAAGAAAGAAAGAAGTAAGAAAGAAGTAAGAAAGAAGTAAGAAAGAAGTAAGAAAGAAAGAAGAAAGAAGAAAGAAAGAAGTAAGAAAGAAGTAAGAAAGAAGTAAGAAAGAAGTAAGAAAGAAGTAAGAAAGAAAGAAGTAAGAAATAAGTAAGAAAGAAGTAAGAAAGAAGTAAGAAGGAATGAAGAAAGAAGTAAGAAAGAAGTAAGAAAGAAGTAAGAAAGAAGTAAGAAAGAAGTAAGAAGGAATGAAGAAAGAAATAAGAAATAAGTCAGAAAGAAGTAAGAAAGAAGTAAGAAAGAAAGAAGTAAGAAAGAAGTAAGAAAGAAGTTAGAAAGAAGTAAGAAAGAAGTAAGAAGGAATGAAGAAAGAAGTAAGAAAGAAGTAAGAAAGAAGTAAGAAAGAAGTAAGAAAGAAGTAAGAAAGAAGAAAAAAGAAGTTAGAAAGAAGTAAGAAGGAATGAAGAAAGAAGTAAGAAAGAAGAAAGAAAGAAGTATGAAAGAAGTAAGAAAGAAGTAAGAAAGAAAGAAGTAAGAAAGAAGTAAGAAAGAAGTAAGAAAGAAGTAAGAAAGAAGTAAGAAGGAATGAAGAAAGAAGTACGAAAGAAGTAAGAAAGAAGAAAGAAAGAAGTAAGAAAGAAGTATGAAAGAATTAAGAAAGAAGAAAGAAAGAAGTACGAAAGAAGTAAGAAAGAAGTAAGAAAGAAGTAAGAAAGAAAGAAGTAAGAAAGAAGTAAGAAAGAAGTAAGAAAGAAGTATGAAAGAAGTAATAAAGAAGAAAGAAAGAAGTAAGAAAGAAGTAAGAAGGAATGAAGAAAGAAGTAAGAAAGAAGTTAGAAAGAAGTAAGAAATAAGTAAGAAAGAAGTAAGAAAGAAGTAAGAAAGAAGTAAGAAGGAATGAATAAAGAAGTAAGAAAGAAGTAAGAAAGAAGAAAGAAAGAAGTAAGAAAGAAGAAAGAAAGAAGTAAGAAAGAAGTAAGAAAGAAGTAAGAAAGAAAGAAGAAAGAAGTAAGAAAGAAGTAAGAAAGAAATAAGAAAGAAGTAAGAAGGAATGAAGAAAGAAGTAAGAAAGAAGAAAGAAAGAAGTATGAAAGAAATAAGAAAGAAGTAAGAAAGAAAGAAGTAAGAAAGAAGTAAGAAAGAAGTATGAAAGAAGTAAGAAAGAAGAAAGAAAGAAGTAAGAAAGAAGTAAGAAGAAATGAAGAAAGAAGTAAGAAAGAAGTTAGAAAGAAGTAAGAAATAAGTAAGAAAGAAGTAAGAAAGAAGAAAGAAGTAAGAAAGAAGTAAGAAGGAATGAAGAAAGAAGTAAGAAAGAAGTAAGAAAGAAGAAAGAAAGAAGTAAGAAAGAAGTATGAAAGAAGAAAGAAAGAAGTAAGAAGGAATGAAGAAAGAAGTAAGAAAGAAGAAAGAAAGAAGGTAGAAAGAAGTAAGAAAGAAGTAAGAAAGAAGTAAGAAAGAGGTAAGAAAGAAGTAAGGAAGAAAGAAGTAAGAAAAAAGTAAGAAAGAAGTAAGAAAGAAGTAAGAAAGAAGTAAGAAAGAGGTAAGAAAGGAGTAAGGAAGAAAGAAGAAAGAAGCAAGAAAGAAGTAAGAAAGAAGTATGAAAGAAGTAAGAAAGAAGAAAGAAAGAAGTAAGAAAGAAGTAAGAAAGAAGTAAAAAGGAATGAAGAAAGAAGTAAGAAAGAAGTAAGAAAGAAGTAAGAAAGAAGAAAGAAAGAAGTCCGAAAGAAGTAAGAAAGAAGTATGAAAGAATTAAGAAAGAACAAAGAAAGAAGTACGAAAGAAGTAAGAAAGAAGTAAGAAAGAAGTAAGAAAGAAGTAAGAAAGAAAGAAGAAAGAAGTAAGAAAGAAGTAAGAAAGAAAGAAGTAAGAAAGAAGTAAGAAAGAAGAAAGAAAGAAGTAAGAAAGAAGAAAAAAGAAGTTAGCAAGAAGTAAGAAAGTAGTAAGAAAGAAGTAAGAAAGAAGTAAGAAAGAAGAAAGAAAGAAGAAAGAAAGAAAGAAGAAAGAAGTAAGAAAGAAGTAAGAAAGAAGTAAGAAAGAAGTAAGAAAGAAGTAAGAAAGAAGTAAGAAGGAATGAAGAAAGAAGTAAGAAAGAAGTAAGAAAGAAGAAAGAAAGAAGTAAGAAAGAAGAAAGAAAGAAGGAAGCAAGAAGTAAGAAAGAAGTAAGAAAGAAGTTAGAAAGAAGTAAGGAAGAAGTAAGAAAGAAGTAAGAAAGAAAGAAGAAAGAAGAAAGAAGTAAGAAAGAAGTAAGAAAGAAGAAAAAAGAGGTTAGAAAGTAGTAAGAAAGAAGTATGAAAGAAGTAAGAAAGAAGAAAGAAAGAAGGAAGAAAGAAGTAAGAAAGAAGTAAAAAAGAAGTAAGAAAGAAGTAAGAAAGAAAGAAGAAAGTAGTAAGAAAGAAGTAAGAAAGAAGTAAGAAAGAAGTATGAAAGAAGTAAGAAAGAAGAAAGAAAGAAGTAAGAAAGAAGAAAGAAAGAAGTAAGAAAGAAGTAAGAAAGAAAGTAGAAAGAAGTAAGAAAGAAGTAAGAAAGAAGTAAGAAAGAAAGAAGAAAGAAGAAAGAAAGAAGTAAGAGAGAAGTAAGAAAGAAGTAAGAAAGAAGTAAGAAAGAAGTAAAAAGGAATGAAGAAAGAAGTAAGAAAGAAGTAAGAAAGAAGTAAGAAAGAAGTAAGAAAGAAGTAAGAAAGAAAGAAAAAGAAGTAAGAAAGAAGTAAGAAATAAGTAAGAAAGAAGTAAGAAAGAAGTAAGAAAGAAGAAAGAAAGAAGTAAGAAAGAAGTAAGAAGGAATGAAGAAAGAAGTAAGAAAGAACTAAGGAAGAAGTAAGAAAGAAGTAAGAAAGAAGTAAGAAAGAAGTAAGAAAGAAGTAAGAAAGAAGTAAGATAGAAAGAAGAAAGAAGTAAGAAAGAAGTAAGAAAGAAGTAAGAAAGAAGTAAGAAAGAAGAAAGAAAGAAGTAAGAAAGAAGTATGAAAGAAGTAAGAAAGAAGAAAGAAAGAAGTAAGAAAGAGGTAAGAAAGAAGTAAGAAAGAAGTAAGAAAGAAAGAAGAAAGAAGAAAGAAAGAAGTAAGAAAGAACTAAGAAAGAACTAAAAAGGAATGAAGAAAGAAGTAAGAAAGAAGTAAGAAAGAAGTAAGAAAGAAGTAAGAAAGAAGTAAGAAAGAAGTAAGAAAGAAGAAAGAAAGAAGAAAGAAGTAAGAAAGAAGTAAGAAAGAAGTATGAAAGAAGTAAGAAAGAAGAAAGAAAGAAGTAAGAAAGAAGAAAGAAAGAAGTAAGAAAGAAGTAAGAAGGAATGAAGAAAGAAGTAAGAAAGAAGTTAGAAAGAAGTAAGAAAGCAGTAAGAAAGAAGTAAGAAAGAAGTAAGAAGGAATGAAGAAAGAAGTAAGAAAGAAGTAAGAAAGAAGAAAGAAAGAAGTAAGAAAGAAGTAAGAAAGAAGTAAGAAAGAAGTAAGAAAGAAAGAAGAAAGAAGTAAGAAAGAAGTAAGAAAGAAGAAAGAACGAAGTAAGAAGGAATGAAGAAAGAAGTAAGAAAGAAGAAAGAAAGAAGTATGAAAGAAGTAAGAAAGAAGTAAGAAAGAAGTAAGAAAGAAGTAAGAAAGAAGTTAGAAAGAAGTAAGAAAGAAGTAAGAAAGAAGTTAGAAAGAAGTAAGAAATAAGTAAGAAAGAAGTAAGAAAGAAGTAAGAAAGAAGAAAGTAAGAAGAAAGAAAGAAAGAACAAAGAAGTAAGAAAGAAGTAAGAAAGATGTACGAAAGAAGTAAGAAAGAAGTAAGAAAGAGGTAAGAAAGGAGTAAGAAAGAAAGAAGAAAGAAGTAAGAAAGAAAGAAGAAAGAAGAAAGAAAGAAGTAAGAAAGAAGTAAGAAAGAAGTAAGAAAGAAGTAAGAAAGAAGTAAGAAGGAATGAAGAAAGATGTAAGAAAGAAGTAAGAGAGATGTAAGAAAGAAGTAAGAAAGAAGTAAGAAAGAAGTTAGAAAGAATTAAGAAAGAAGAAAGAAAGAAGTACGAAAGAAGTAAGAAAGAAGTAAGAAAGAAGTAAGAAAGAAGTAAGAAAGAAGTAAGAAAGAAAGAAGAAAGAAGTAAGGAAGAATAAAGAAAGAATTATGAAAGAAGTAAGAAAGAAGTAAGAAAGAAAGAAGTAAGAAAGAAGTAAGAAAGAAGTAAGAAAGAAGTTAGAAAGAAGTAAGAAAGAAGGAAGAAAGTAGTTAGAAAGAAGTAAGAAATAAGTAAGAAAGAATAAGAAAGAAGTAAGAAAGAAGTAAGAAAGAAAGAAGTAAGAAAGAAGTAAGAAAGAAGTAAGAAAGAAGAAAAAAGAAGTTAGAAAGAAGTAAGAAAGAAGTAAGAAAGAAGTAAGAAAGAAGTAAGAAAGAAGTAAGAAAGTAGTAAGAAAGAAGTAAGAAAGAAGTAAGAAAGAAGTAAGAAGGAATGAAGAAAGAAGTAAGAAAGAAGTAAGAAAGAAGAAAGAAAGAAGTAAGAAAGAAGTAAGAAAGAAGTAAGCAAGAAGTAAGAAAGAAGTAAGAAAAGTTAGAAAGAAGTAAGAAAGAAGTAAGAAAGAAGTAAGAAAGAAAGAAGAAAGAAGAAAGAAGTAAGAAAGAAGTAAGAAAGAAGTAAGAAAGAAGAAAGAAAGAAGTAAGAAGGAATGAAGAAAGAAGTAAGAAAGAAGAAAGAAAGAAGTATGAAAGAAGTAAGAAAGAAGTAAGAAAGAAAGAAGTAAGAAAGAAGTAAGAAAGAAGTAAGAAAGAAGTTAGAAAGAAGCAAGAAAGAAGTAAGAAAGAAGTTAGAAAGAAGTAAGGAAGAAGAAAGAAAGAAGTATGAAAGAAGTAAGAAAGAAGTAAGAAAGAAAGAAGTAAGAAAGAAGTAAGAAAGAAGTAAGAAAGAAGAAAGAAAGAAGAAATAAGTAAGAAAGAAGTAAGAAAGAAGTATGAAAGAAGTAAGAAAGAAGTAAGAAAGAAGTAAGAAAGAAGTAAGAAAGAAGTAAGAAAGAAGTACGGAAGAAGTACGGAAGAAGTACGAAATAAGTAAGTAAGAAGTAAGAAAGAAAGAAGAATGAAGAAAGAAGTAAGAAAGAAGTAAGAAAGAAGTAAGAAAGAAGTAAGAAAGAAGTAAGAAAGAGGTAAGAAAGGAGTAAGAAAGAAAGAAGAAAGAAGTAAGAAAGAAGTAAGAAAGAAGTATGAAAGAAGTAAGAAAGAAGAAAGAAAGAAGTAAGAAAGAAGTAAGAAAGAAGTAAGAAAGAAGTAAGAAAGAAAGAAGAAAGAAGAAAGAAAGAAGTAAGAAAGAAGTAAGAAAGAAGTAAGAAAGAAGTAAGAAGGAATGAAGAAAGAAGTAAGAAAGAAGTAAGAAAGAAGTAAGAAAGAAGTAAGAAAGAAGTAAGAAAGAAGTAAGAAAGAAGTAAGAAGGAATGAAGAAAGAAATAAGAAATAAGTCAGAAAGAAGTAAGAAAGAAGTAAGAAAGAAAGAAGAAAGAAGTAAGAAAGAAGTTAGAAAGAAGTAAGAAAGAAGTAAGAAAGAATTAAGAAAGAAAGAAGTAAGAAAGAAGTAAGAATGAAGTAAGAAAGAAGAAAAAAGAAGTTAGAAAGAAGTAAGAAGGAATGAAGAAAGAAGTAAGAAAGAAGAAAGAAAGAAGTATGAAAGAAGTAAGAAAAAAGTAAGAAAGAAGTAAGAAAGAAAGAAGTAAGAAAGAAGTAAGAAAGAAGTAAGAAAGAAGAAAAAAGAAGTTAGAAAGAAGTAAGAAAGAAGTAAGAAAGAAGTAAGAAAGTAGTAAGAAAGAAGTAAGAAAGAAGTAAGAAAGAAGTAAGAAAGAAGAAAGAAAGAAGTAAGAAAGAAGAAAGAAAGAAGTAAGCAAGAAGTAAGAAAGAAGTAAGAAAAGTTAGAAAGAAGTAAGAAAGAAGTAAGAAAGAAATAAGAAAGAAAGAAGAAAGAAGAAAGAAGTAAGAAAGAAGTAAGAAAGAAGTAAGAAAGAAGTACGAAAGAAGTACGAAAGAAGTAAGAAAGTAGTAAGAAAGAAAGAAGAATGAAGAAAGAAGTAGGAAAGAAGTAAGAAAGAAGTAAGAAAGAAGTAAGAAAGAAGTAAGAAAGAAGTAAGAAAGAGGTAAGAAAGGAGTAAGAAAGAAAGAAGAAAGAAGTAAGAAAGAAGTAAGAAAGAAGTATGAAAGAAGTAAGAAAGAAGAAAGAAAGAAGTAAGAAAGAAGTAAGAAAGAAGTAAGAAAGAAGTAAGAAAGAAAGAAGAAAGAAGAAAGAAAGAAGTAAGAAAGAAGTAAGAAAGAAGTAAGAAAGAAGTAAGAAAGAAGTAAGAAAGAAAGAAGTAAGAAATAAGTAAGAAAGAAGTAAGAAAGAAGTTAGAAAGAAGTAAGAAAGAAGTAAGAAGGAATGAAGAAAGAAGTAAGAAAGAAGTAAGAAAGAAGTAAGAAAGAAGTAAGAAAGAAAGAAGTAAGAAAGAAGTAAGAAAGAAGTTAGAAAGAAGTAAGAAAGAAGTAAGAAGGAATGAAGAAAGAAGTAAGAAAGAAGTAAGAAAGAAGTAAGAAAGAAGTAAGAAAGAAGAAAAAAGAAGTTAGAAAGAAGTAAGAAGGAATGAAGAAAGAAGTAAGAAAGAAGAAAGAAAGAAGTATGAAAGAAGTAAGAAAGAAGTAAGAAAGAAGTAAGAAGGAATGAAGAAAGAAGTACGAAAGAAGTAAGAAAGAAGAAAGAAAGAAGTAAGAAAGAAGTATGAAAGAATTAAGAAAGAAGAAAGAAAGAAGTACGAAAGAAGTAAGAAAGAAGTAAGAAAGAAGTAAGAAAGAAAGAAGTAAGAAAGAAGTAAGAAAGAAGTAAGAAAGAAGTATGAAAGAAGTAATAAAGAAGAAAGAAAGAAGTAAGAAAGAAGTAAGAAGGAATGAAGAAAGAAGTAAGAAAGAAGTTAGAAAGAAGTAAGAAATAAGTAAGAAAGAAGTAAGAAAGAAGTAAGAAAGAAGTAAGAAAGAAGTAAGAAGGAATGAAGAAAGAAGTAAGAAAGAAGTAAGAAAGAAGAAAGAAAGAAGTAAGAAAGAAGAAAGAAAGAAGTAAGAAAGAAGTAAGAAAGAAGTAAGAAAGAAAGAAGAAAGAAGTAAGAAAGAAGTAAGAAAGAAATAATAAAGAAGTAAGAAGGAATGAAGAAAGAAGTAAGAAAGAAGAAAGAAAGAAGTATGAAAGAAATAAGAAAGAAGTAAGAAAGAAAGAAGTAAGAAAGAAGTAAGAAAGAAGTATGAAAGAAGTAAGAAAGAAGAAAGAAAGAAGTAAGAAAGAAGTAAGAAGAAATGAAGAAAGAAGTAAGAAAGAAGTTAGAAAGAAGTAAGAAATAAGTAAGAAAGAAGTAAGAAAGAAGAAAGAAGTAAGAAAGAAGTAAGAAGGAATGAAGAAAGAAGTAAGAAAGAAGTAAGAAAGAAGAAAGAAAGAAGTAAGAAAGAAGTATGAAAGAAGAAAGAAAGAAGTAAGAAGGAATGAAGAAAGAAGTAAGAAAGAAGAAAGAAAGAAGGTAGAAAGAAGTAAGAAAGAAGTAAGAAAGAAGTAAGAAAGAGGTAAGAAAGAAGTAAGGAAGAAAGAAGTAAGAAAAAAGTAAGAAAGAAGTAAGAAAGAAGTAAGAAAGAAGAAAAAAGAAGTTAGAAAGAAGAAAGAAAGAAGTAAGAAAGAAGTAAGAAAGAAGTAAGAAAGAATTAAGAAAGAAGTATGAAAGAAGTAAGAAAGAAGAAAGAAAGAAGTAAGAAAGAAGTAAGAAAGAAGTAAGAAAGAAGTAAGAAAGAAGTAAGAAAGAAAGAAAAAGAAGTAAGAAAGAAGTAAGAAATAAGTAAGAAAGAAGTAAGAAAGAAGAAAGAAAGAAGAAAGAAAGAAGTAAGAAAGAAGTAAGAAGGAATGAAGAAAGAAGTAAGAAAGAAGTTAGAAAGAAGTAAGAAAGCAGTAAGAAAGAAGTAAGAAAGAAGTAAGAAGGAATGAAGAAAGAAGTAAGAAAGAAGTAAGAAAGAAGAAAGAAAGAAGTAAGAAAGAAGTAAGAAAGAAGTAAGAAAGAAGTAAGAAAGAAAGAAGAAAGAAGTAAGAAAGAAGTAAGAAAGAAGAAAGAACGAAGTAAGAAGGAATGAAGAAAGAAGTAAGAAAGAAGAAAGAAAGAAGTATGAAAGAAGTAAGAAAGAAGTAAGAAAGAAGTAAGAAAGAAGTAAGAAAGATGTACGAAAGAAGTAAGAAAGAAGTAAGAAAGAGGTAAGAAAGGAGTAAGAAAGAAAGAAGAAAGAAGTAAGAAAGAAAGAAGAAAGAAGAAAGAAAGAAGTAAGAAAGAAATAAGAAAGAAGTAAGAAAGAAGTAAGAAAGAAGTAAGAAGGAATGAAGAAAGATGTAAGAAAGAAGTAAGAGAGATGTAAGAAAGAAGTAAGAAAGAAGTAAGAAAGAAAGAAGAAAGAATTAAGAAAGAAGAAAGAAAGAAGTACGAAAGAAGTAAGAAAGAAGTAAGAAAGAAGTAAGAAAGAAGTAAGAAAGAAGTAAGAAAGAAAGAAGAAAGAAGTAAGGAAGAATAAAGAAAGAATTATGAAAGAAGTAAGAAAGAAGTAAGAAAGAAAGAAGTAAGAAAGAAGTAAGAAAGAAGTAAGAAAGAAGTTAGAAAGAAGTAAGAAAGAAGGAAGAAAGTAGTTAGAAAGAAGTAAGAAATAAGTAAGAAAGAATAAGAAAGAAGTAAGAAAGAAGTAAGAAAGAAAGAAGTAAGAAAGAAGTAAGAAAGAAGTAAGAAAGAAGAAAAAAGAAGTTAGAAAGAAGTAAGAAAGAAGTAAGAAAGAAGTAAGAAAGAAGTAAGAAAGTAGTAAGAAAGAAGTAAGAAAGAAGTAAGAAAGAAGTAAGAAAGAAGTAAGAAGGAATGAAGAAAGAAGTAAGAAAGAAGTAAGAAAGAAGAAAGAAAGAAGTAAGAAAGAAGTAAGAAAGAAGTAAGCAAGAAGTAAGAAAGAAGTAAGAAAAGTTAGAAAGAAGTAAGAAAGAAGTAAGAAAGAAGTAAGAAAGAAAGAAGAAAGAAGAAAGAAGTAAGAAAGAAGTAAGAAAGAAGTAAGAAAGAAGAAAGAAAGAAGTAAGAAGGAATGAAGAAAGAAGTAAGAAAGAAGAAAGAAAGAAGTATGAAAGAAGTAAGAAAGAAGTAAGAAAGAAAGAAGTAAGAAAGAAGTAAGAAAGAAGTAAGAAAGAAGTTAGAAAGAAGCAAGAAAGAAGTAAGAAAGAAGTTAGAAAGAAGTAAGGAAGAAGAAAGAAAGAAGTATGAAAGAAGTAAGAAAGAAGTAAGAAAGAAAGAAGTAAGAAAGAAGTAAGAAAGAAGTAAGAAAGAAGAAAGAAAGAAGAAATAAGTAAGAAAGAAGTAAGAAAGAAGTATGAAAGAAGTAAGAAAGAAGTAAGAAAGAAGTAAGAAAGAAGTAAGAAAGAAGTAAGAAAGAAGTACGGAAGAAGTACGGAAGAAGTACGAAATAAGTAAGTAAGAAGTAAGAAAGAAAGAAGAATGAAGAAAGAAGTAAGAAAGAAGTAAGAAAGAAGTAAGAAAGAAGTAAGAAAGAAGTAAGAAAGAGGTAAGAAAGGAGTAAGAAAGAAAGAAGAAAGAAGTAAGAAAGAAGTAAGAAAGAAGTATGAAAGAAGTAAGAAAGAAGAAAGAAAGAAGTAAGAAAGAAGTAAGAAAGAAGTAAGAAAGAAGTAAGAAAGAAAGAAGAAAGAAGAAAGAAAGAAGTAAGAAAGAAGTAAGAAAGAAGTAAGAAAGAAGTAAGAAAGAAGAAAGAAAGAAGTAAGAAAGAAGTAAGAAAGAAGTAAGAAAGAAGTAAGAAGGAATGAAGAAAGAAGTAAGAAAGAAGTAAGAAAGAAGTAAGAAAGAAGTAAGAAAGAAGTAAGAAAGAAGTAAGAAAGAAGTAAGAAGGAATGAAGAAAGAAATAAGAAATAAGTCAGAAAGAAGTAAGAAAGAAGTAAGAAAGAAAGAAGAAAGAAGTAAGAAAGAAGTTAGAAAGAAGTAAGAAAGAAGTAAGAAAGAATTAAGAAAGAAAGAAGTAAGAAAGAAGTAAGAATGAAGTAAGAAAGAAGAAAAAAGAAGTTAGAAAGAAGTAAGAAGGAATGAAGAAAGAAGTAAGAAAGAAGAAAGAAAGAAGTATGAAAGAAGTAAGAAAAAAGTAAGAAAGAAGTAAGAAAGAAAGAAGTAAGAAAGAAGTAAGAAAGAAGTAAGAAAGAAGAAAAAAGAAGTTAGAAAGAAGTAAGAAAGAAGTAAGAAAGAAGTAAGAAAGTAGTAAGAAAGAAGTAAGAAAGAAGTAAGAAAGAAGTAAGAAAGAAGTAAGAAGGAATGAAGAAAGAAGTAAGAAAGAAGTAAGAAAGAAGAAAGAAAGAAGTAAGAAAGAAGAAAGAAAGAAGTAAGCAAGAAGTAAGAAAGAAGTAAGAAAAGTTAGAAAGAAGTAAGAAAGAAGTAAGAAAGAAATAAGAAAGAAAGAAGAAAGAAGAAAGAAGTAAGAAAGAAGTAAGAAAGAAGTAAGAAAGAAGTACGAAAGAAGTACGAAAGAAGTAAGAAAGTAGTAAGAAAGAAAGAAGAATGAAGAAAGAAGTAGGAAAGAAGTAAGAAAGAAGTAAGAAAGAAGTAAGAAAGAAGTAAGAAAGAGGTAAGAAAGGAGTAAGAAAGAAAGAAGAAAGAAGTAAGAAAAAAGTAAGAAAGAAGTATGAAAGAAGTAAGAAAGAAGAAAGAAAGAAGTAAGAAAGAAGTAAGAAAGAAGTAAGAAAGAAGTAAGAAAGAAAGAAGAAAGAAGAAAGAAAGAAGTAAGAAAGAAGTAAGAAAGAAGTAAGAAAGAAGTAAGAAAGAAGTAAGAAAGAAAGAAGTAAGAAATAAGTAAGAAAGAAGTAAGAAAGAAGTAAGAAGGAATGAAGAAAGAAGTAAGAAAGAAGTAAGAAAGAAGTAAGAAAGAAGTAAGAAAGAAGTAAGAAGGAATGAAGAAAGAAATAAGAAATAAGTCAGAAAGAAGTAAGAAAGAAGTAAGAAAGAAAGAAGTAAGAAAGAAGTAAGAAAGAAGTTAGAAAGAAGTAAGAAAGAAGTAAGAAGGAATGAAGAAAGAAGTAAGAAAGAAGTAAGAAAGAAGTAAGAAAGAAGTAAGAAAGAAGAAAAAAGAAGTTAGAAAGAAGTAAGAAGGAATGAAGAAAGAAGTAAGAAAGAAGAAAGAAAGAAGTATGAAAGAAGTAAGAAAGAAGTAAGAAAGAAAGAAGTAAGAAAGAAGTAAGAAAGAAGTAAGAAAGAAGTAAGAAAGAAGTAAGAAAGAAGTAAGAAGGAATGAAGAAAGAAGTACGAAAGAAGTAAGAAAGAAGAAAGAAAGAAGTAAGAAAGAAGTATGAAAGAATTAAGAAAGAAGAAAGAAAGAAGTACGAAAGAAGTAAGAAAGAAGTAAGAAAGAAGTAAGAAGGAATGAAGAAAGAAATAAGAAATAAGTCAGAAAGAAGTAAGAAAGAAGTAAGAAAGAAAGAAGTAAGAAAGAAGTAAGAAAGAAGTTAGAAAGAAGTAAGAAAGAAGTAAGAAGGAATGAAGAAAGAAGTAAGAAAGAAGTAAGAAAGAAGTAAGAAAGAAGTAAGAAAGAAGAAAAAAGAAGTTAGAAAGAAGTAAGAAGGAATGAAGAAAGAAGTAAGAAAGAAGAAAGAAAGAAGTATGAAAGAAGTAAGAAAGAAGTAAGAAAGAAAGAAGTAAGAAAGAAGTAAGAAAGAAGTAAGAAAGAAGTAAGAAAGAAGTAAGAAAGAAGTAAGAAGGAATGAAGAAAGAAGTACGAAAGAAGTAAGAAAGAAGAAAGAAAGAAGTAAGAAAGAAGTATGAAAGAATTAAGAAAGAAGAAAGAAAGAAGTACGAAAGAAGTAAGAAAGAAGTAAGAAAGAAGTAAGAAAGAAAGAAGTAAGAAAGAAGTAAGAAAGAAGTAAGAAAGAAGTATGAAAGAAGTAATAAAGAAGAAAGAAAGAAGTAAGAAAGAAGTAAGAAGGAATGAAGAAAGAAGTAAGAAAGAAGTTAGAAAGAAGTAAGAAATAAGTAAGAAAGAAGTAAGAAAGAAGTAAGAAAGAAGTAAGAAAGAAGTAAGAAGGAATGAAGAAAGAAGTAAGAAAGAAGTAAGAAAGAAGAAAGAAAGAAGTAAGAAAGAAGAAAGAAAGAAGTAAGAAAGAAGTAAGAAAGAAGTAAGAAAGAAAGAAGAAAGAAGTAAGAAAGAAGTAAGAAAGAAATAATAAAGAAGTAAGAAGGAATGAAGAAAGAAGTAAGAAAGAAGAAAGAAAGAAGTATGAAAGAAATAAGAAAGAAGTAAGAAAGAAAGAAGTAAGAAAGAAGTAAGAAAGAAGTATGAAAGGAGTAAGAAAGAAGAAAGAAAGAAGTAAGAAAGAAGTAAGAAGAAATGAAGAAAGAAGTAAGAAAGAAGTTAGAAAGAAGTAAGAAATAAGTAAGAAAGAAGTAAGAAAGAAGAAAGAAGTAAGAAAGAAGTAAGAAGGAATGAAGAAAGAAGTAAGAAAGAAGTAAGAAAGAAGAAAGAAAGAATTAAGAAAGAAGTATGAAAGAAGAAAGAAAGAAGTAAGAAGGAATGAAGAAAGAAGTAAGAAAGAAGAAAGAAAGAAGGTAGAAAGAAGTAAGAAAGAAGTAAGAAAGAAGTAAGAAAGAGGTAAGAAAGAAGTAAGGAAGAAAGAAGTAAGAAAAAAGTAAGAAAGAAGTAAGAAAGAAGTAAGAAAGAAGAAAAAAGAAGTTAGAAAGAAGAAAGAAAGAAGTAAGAAAGAAGTAAGAAAGAAGTAAGAAAGAAGTAAGAAAGAAGTAAGAAAGAAGTAAGAAAGAAGAAAGAAAGAAGTAAGAAAGAAGTAAGAAAGAAGTAAGAAAGAAGTAAGAAAGAAGTAAGAAAGAAAGAAGAAAGAAGTAAGAAAGAAGTAAGAAAGAAGTAAGAAAGAAGTAAGAAAGAAGAAAGAAAGAAGTATGAAAGAAGTAAGAAAGAAGAAAGAAAGAAGTAAGAAAGAAGTATGAAAGAATTAAGAAAGAAGAAAGAAAGAAGTACGAAAGAAGTAAGAAAGAAGTAAGAAAGAAGTAAGAAAGAAGTAAGAAAGAAAGAAGAAAGAAGTAAGAAAGAAGTAAGAAAGAAGTAAGAAAGAAGTAGGAAAGAAGTAAGAAAGAAGTAAGAAAGAGGTAAGAAAGGAGTAAGAAAGAAAGAAGAAAGAAGTAAGAAAGAAGTAAGAAAGAAGTATGAAAGAAGTAAGAAAGAAGAAAGAAAGAAGTAAGAAAGAAGTAAGAAAGAAGTAAGAAAGAAGTAAGAAAGAAAGAAGAAAGAAGAAAGAAAGAAGTAAGAAAGAAGTAAGAAAGAAGTAAGAAAGAAGTAAGAAAGAAGTAAGAAAGAAAGAAGTAAGAAATAAGTAAGAAAGAAGTAAGAAAGAAGTAAGAAGGAATGAAGAAAGAAGTAAGAAAGAAGTAAGAAAGAAGTAAGAAAGAAGTAAGAATGAATGAAGAATGAAATAAGAAATAAGTCAGAAAGAAGTAAGAAAGAAGTAAGAAAGAAAGAAGTAAGAAAGAAGTAAGAAAGAAGTTAGAAAGAAGTAAGAAAGAAGTAAGAAGGAATGAAGAAAGAAGTAAGAAAGAAGTAAGAAAGAAGTAAGAAAGAAGTAAGAAAGAAGAAAAAAGAAGTTAGAAAGAAGTAAGAAGGAATGAAGAAAGAAGTAAGAAAGAAGAAAGAAAGAAGTATGAAAGAAGTAAGAAAGAAGTAAGAAAGAAAGAAGTAAGAAAGAAGTAAGAAAGAAGTAAGAAAGAAGTAAGAAAGAAGTAAGAAGGAATGAAGAAAGAAGTACGAAAGAAGTAAGAAAGAAGAAAGAAAGAAGTAAGAAAGAAGTATGAAAGAATTAAGAAAGAAGAAAGAAAGAAGTACGAAAGAAGTAAGAAAGAAGTAAGAAAGAAGTAAGAAAGAAAGAAGTAAGAAAGAAGTAAGAAAGAAGTAAGAAAGAAGTATGAAAGAAGTAATAAAGAAGAAAGAAAGAAGTAAGAAAGAAGTAAGAAGGAATGAAGAAAGAAGTAAGAAAGAAGTTAGAAAGAAGTAAGAAATAAGTAAGAAAGAAGTAAGAAAGAAGTAAGAAAGAAGTAAGAACGAAGTAAGAAGGAATGAAGAAAGAAGTAAGAAAGAAGTAAGAAAGAAGAAAGAAAGAAGTAAGAAAGAAGAAAGAAAGAAGTAAGAAAGAAGTAAGAAAGAAGTAAGAAAGAAAGAAGAAAGAAGTAAGAAAGAAGTAAGAAAGAAATAAGAAAGAAGTAAGAAGGAATGAAGAAAGAAGTAAGAAAGAAGAAAGAAAGAAGTATGAAAGAAATAAGAAAGAAGTAAGAAAGAAAGAAGTAAGAAAGAAGTAAGAAAGAAGTATGAAAGAAGTAAGAAAGAAGAAAGAAAGAAGTAAGAAAGAAGTAAGAAGAAATGAAGAAAGAAGTAAGAAAGAAGTTAGAAAGAAGTAAGAAATAAGTAAGAAAGAAGTAAGAAAGAAGAAAGAAGTAAGAAAGAAGTAAGAAGGAATGAAGAAAGAAGTAAGAAAGAAGTAAGAAAGAAGAAAGAAAGAAGTAAGAAAGAAGTATGAAAGAAGAAAGAAAGAAGTAAGAAGGAATGAAGAAAGAAGTAAGAAAGAAGAAAGAAAGAAGGTAGAAAGAAGTAAGAAAGAAGTAAGAAAGAAGTAAGAAAGAGGTAAGAAAGAAGTAAGGAAGAAAGAAGTAAGAAAAAAGTAAGAAAGAAGTAAGAAAGAAGTAAGAAAGAAGAAAAAAGAAGTTAGAAAGAAGAAAGAAAGAAGTAAGAAAGAAGTAAGAAAGAAGTAAGAAAGAAGTAAGAAAGAAGTAAGAAAGAAGTAAGAAAGAAGAAAGAAAGAAGTAAGAAAGAAGTAAGAAAGAAGTAAGAAAGAAGTAAGAAAGAAGTAAGAAAGAAAGAAGAAAGAAGTAAGAAAGAAGTAAGAAAGAAGTAAGAAAGAAGTAAGAAAGAAGAAAGAAAGAAGTACGAAAGAAGTAAGAAAGAAGAAAGAAAGAAGTAAGAAAGAAGTATGAAAGAATTAAGAAAGAAGAAAGAAAGAAGTACGAAAGAAGTAAGAAAGAAGTAAGAAAGAAGTAAGAAAGAAGTAAGAAAGAAAGAAGAAAGAAGTAAGAAAGAAGTAAGAAAGAAGTAAGAAAGAAGTAGGAAAGAAGTAAAAAGGAATAAAGAAAGAAGTAAGAAAGAAGTAAGAAAGAAGTAAGAAAGAAGGAAGAAAGAAGTAAAAAAGAAAGAAGAAAGAAGTAAGGGAGAAGAAAGAAAGAAGTATGAAAGAAGTAAGAAAGAAGTAAGAAAGAAAGAAGTAAGAAAGAAGTCAGAAAGAAGTAAGAAAGAAGAAAAAAGAAGTTAGAAAGAAGTAATAAAGAAGTAATAAAGAAGTAAGAAAGAAGTAAGAAAGAAAGAAGTAAGAAAGAAGTAAGAAAGAAGTAATAAAGAAGTAAGAAAGAAGTAAGAAAGAAGTAAGAAGGAATGAAGAAAGAAGTAAGAAAGAAGAAAGAAAGAAGTATGAAAGAAGAAAGAAAGAAGTAAGAAAGAAAGAAGTAAGAAAGAAGTAAGAAAGAAGTAAGAAAGAAGTATGAAAGAAGTAATAAAGAAGAAAGAAAGAAGTAAGAAAGAAGTAAGAAGGAATGAAGAAAGAAGGAAGAAAGAAGTTAGAAAGAAGTAAGAAATAAGTAAGAAAGAAGTAAGAAAGAAGTAAGAAAGAAGTAAGAAAGAAGTAAGAAGGAATGAAGAAAGAAGTAAGAAAGAAGTAAGAAAGAAGAAAGAAAGAAGTAAGAAAGAAGAAAGAAAGAAGTAAGAAAGAAGTAAGAAAGAAGTAAGAAAGAAGTAAGAAAGAAAGAAGAAAGAAGTAAGAAAGAAGTAAGAAAGAAGAAAGAAAGAAGTAAGAAGGAATGAAGAAAGAAGTAAGAAAGAAGAAAGAAAGAAGTATGAAAGAAGTAAGAAAGAAGTAAGAAAGAAAGAAGTAAGAAAGAAGTAAGAAAGAAGTAAGAAAGAAGATAGAAAGAAGTAAGAAAGAAGTAAGAAAGAAGTTAGAAAGAAGTAAGAAATAAGTAAGAAAGAAGTAAGAAAGAGGTAAGAAAGAAGTAAGGAAGAAAGAAGTAAGAAAGAAGTAAGAAAGAAGAAAGAAAGAAGTAAGAAAGAAGTATGAAAGAATTAAGAAAGAAGAAAGAAAGAAGTACGAAATAAGTAAGAAAGAAGTAAGAAAGAAGTAAGAAAGAAGTAAGAAAGAAAGAAGAAAGAAGTAAGAAAGAAGTAAGAAAGAAGTAAGAAAGAAGTAAGAAAGAAGAAAGAAAGAAGTAAGAAAGAAGAAAGAAAGAAGTACGAAAGAAGTAAGAAAGAAGAAAGAAAGAAGTAAGAAAGAAGTATGAAAGAATTAAGAAAGAATAAAGAAAGAAGTAAGAAATAAGTAAGAAAGAAGTAAGAAAGAAGTAAGAAAGAAGTAAGAAAGAAAGAAGAAAGAAGTAAGAAAGAAAGAAGAAAGATGTAAGAAAGAAATAAGAAAGAAGTAAGAAAGAAGTAAGAAAGAAGGAAGAAAGAAGTAAGAAAGAAAGAAGAAAGAAGTAAGGAAGAAGAAAGAAAGAAGTATGAAAGAAGTAAGAAAGAAGTAAGAAAGAAAGAAGTAAGAAAGAAGTCAGAAAGAAGTAAGAAAGAAGAAAAAAGAAGTTAGAAAGAAGTAATAAAGAAGTAATAAAGAAGTAAGAAAGAAGTAAGAAAGAAAGAAGTAAGAAAGAAGTAAGAAAGAAGTAAGAAAGAAGTAAGAAAGAAGTTTGAAAGAAGTAAGAAGGAATGAAGAAAGAAGTAAGAAAGAAGTAAGAAAGAAGTAAGAAAGAAGTAAGAAAGAAGTAAGAAAGAAGTAAGAAAGAAGTAAGAAAGAAGTAAGAATGAAGTAAGAAGGAATGAAGAAAGAAATAAGAAAGAAGTCAGAAAGAAGTAAGAAAGAAGTAAGAAAGAAAGAAGTAAGAAAGAAGTAAGAAAGAAGTTAGAAAGAAGTAAGAAAGAAGTAAGAAAGAAGTTAGAAATAAGTAAGAAATAAGTAAGAAAGAAGTAAGAAAGAAGTAAGAAAGAAGTAAGAAAGAAGTAAGAAAGAAAGAAGTAAGAAAGAAGTAAGAAAGAAGTAAGAAAGAAGAAAAAAGAAGTTAGAAAGAAGTAAGAAGGAATGAAGAAAGAAGTAAGAAAGAAGAAAGAAAGAAGTATGAAAGAAGTAAGAAAGAAGTAAGAAAGAAGTAAGAAAGAAGTAAGAAAGAAGTACGAAAGAAGTACGAAAGAAGTACGAAAGAAGTAAGAAAGAAGTAAGAAAGAAAGAAGAATGAAGAAAGAAGTAAGAAAGAAGTAAGAAAGAAGTAAGAAAGAAGTAAGAAAGAAGTAAGAAAGAGGTAAGAAAGGAGTAAGAAAGAAAGAAGAAAGAAGTAAGAAAGAAGTAAGAAAGAAGTATGAAAGAAGTAAGAAAGAAGAAAGAAAGAAGTAAGAAAGAAGTAAGAAAGAAGTAAGAAAGAAGTAAGAAAGAAAGAAGAAAGAAGAAAGAAAGAAGTAAGAAAGAAGTAAGAAAGAAGTAAGAAAGAAAGAAGTAAGAAAGAAGTAAGAAAGAAGTAAGAAAGAAGTAAGAAGGAATGAAGAAAGAAGTAAGAAAGAAGTAAGAAAGAAGTAAGAAAGAAGTAAGAAAGAAGTAAGAAGGAATGAAGAAAGAAATAAGAAATAAGTCAGAAAGAAGTAAGAAAGAAGTAAGAAAGAAAGAAGTAAGAAAGAAGTAAGAAAGAAGTTAGAAAGAAGTAAGAAAGAAGTAAGAAAGAATTAAGAAAGAAAGAAGTAAGAAAGAAGTAAGAAAGAAGTAAGAAAGAAGAAAAAGGAAGTTAGAAAGAAGTAAGAAGGAATGAAGAAAGAAGTAAGAAAGAAGAAAGAAAGAAGTAAGAAAGAAGTAAGAAAGAAGTAAGAAAGAAAGAAGAAAGAAGTAAGAAAGAAGTAAGAAAGAAATAAGAAAGAAGTAAGAAGGAATGAAGAAAGAAGTAAGAAAGAAGAAAGAAAGAAGTATGAAAGAAATAAGAAAGAAGTAAGAAAGAAAGAAGTAAGAAAGAAGTAAGAAAGAAGTATGAAAGAAGTAAGAAAGAAGAAAGAAAGAAGTAAGAAAGAAGTAAGAAGAAATGAAGAAAGAAGTAAGAAAGAAGTTAGAAAGAAGTAAGAAATAAGTAAGAAAGAAGTAAGAAAGAAGAAAGAAGTAAGAAAGAAGTAAGAAGGAATGAAGAAAGAAGTAAGAAAGAAGTAAGAAAGAAGAAAGAAAGAAGTAAGAAAGAAGTATGAAAGAAGAAAGAAAGAAGTAAGAAGGAATGAAGAAAGAAGTAAGAAAGAAGAAAGAAAGAAGGTAGAAAGAAGTAAGAGAGAAGTAAGAAAGAAGTAAGAAAGAAGTAAGAAAGAAAGAAGAAAGAAGTAAGAAAGAAGTAAGAAAGAAGTAAGAAAGAAGTAAGAAAGAAGTAAGAAAGAAGAAAGAAAGAAGTACGAAAGAAGTAAGAAAGAAGAAAGAAAGAAGTAAGAAAGAAGAATGAAAGAATTAAGAAAGAAGAAAGAAAGAAAGAAGAAAGAAGTAAGAAAGAAGTAAGAAAGAAGTAAGAAAGAAGTAGGAAAGAAGTAAAAAGGAATAAAGAAAGAAGTAAGAAAGAAGTAAGAAAGAAGTAAGAAAGAAGTACGAAAGAAGTACGAAAGAAGTAAGAAAGAAGTAAAAAAGAAAGAAGAATGAAGAAAGAAGTAAGAAAGAAGTAAGAAAGAAGTAAGAAAGAAGTAAAAAAGAAAGAAGAATGAAGAAAGAAGTAAGAAAGAAGTAAGAAAGAAGTAAGAAAGAAGTAAGAAAGAAGTAAGAAAGAGGTAAGAAAGGAGTAAGAAAGAAAGAAGAAAGAAGTAAGAAAGAAGTAAGAAAGAAGTATGAAAGAAGTAAGAAAGAAGAAAGAAAGAAGTAAGAAAGAAGTAAGAAAGAAGTAAGAAAGAAAGAAGAAAGAAGAAAGAAAGAAGTAAGAAAGAAGTAAGAAAGAAGTAAGAAAGAAGTAAGAAAGAAGAAAGAAAGAAGTAAGAAAGAAGTAAGAAAGAAGTAAGAAAGAAGTAAGAAGGAATGAAGAAAGAAGTAAGAAAGAAGTAAGAAAGAAGTAAGAAAGAAGTAAGAAAGAAGTAAGAAAGAAGTAAGAAAGAAGTAAGAAGGAATGAAGAAAGAAATAAGAAATAAGTCAGAAAGAAGTAAGAAAGAAGTAAGAAAGAAAGAAGTAAGAAAGAAGTAAGAAAGAAGTTAGAAAGAAGTAAGAAAGAAGTAAGAAAGAATTAAGAAAGAAAGAAGTAAGAAAGAAGTAAGAATGAAGTAAGAAAGAAGAAAAAAGAAGTTAGAAAGAAGTAAGAAGGAATGAAGAAAGAAGTAAGAAAGAAGAAAGAAAGAAGTATGAAAGAAGTAAGAAAGAAGTAAGAAAGAAG
Organism: Columba livia; assembly: GCF_036013475.1. Taxonomy (NCBI): domain Eukaryota; kingdom Metazoa; phylum Chordata; class Aves; order Columbiformes; family Columbidae; genus Columba; species Columba livia. The sequence goes on from NW_027043053.1 coordinate 167,997, forward strand.
TAAGAAAGAAGTAAGAAAGAAAGAAGTAAGAAAGAAGTAAGAAAGAAGTAAGAAAGAAGTAAGAAAGTAGTAAGAAAGAAGTAAGAAAGAAGTAAGAAAGAAGTAAGAAAGAAGTAAGAAGGAATGAAGAAAGAAGTAAGAAAGAAGTAAGAAAGAAGAAAGAAAGAAGTAAGAAAGAAGAAAGAAAGAAGTAAGCAAGAAGTAAGAAAGAAGTAAGAAAAGTTAGAAAGAAGTAAGAAAGAAGTAAGAAAGAAGTAAGAAAGAAAGAAGAAAGAAGAAAGAAGTAAGAAAGAAGTAAGAAAGAAGTAAGAAAGAAGTATGAAAGAAGAAAGATAGAAGTAAGAAAGAAGTTAGAAAGAAGTAAGGAAGAAGAAAGAAAGAAGTATGAAAGAAGTAAGAAAGAAGTAAGAAAGAAAGAAGTAAGAAAGAAGTAAGAAAGAAGTAAGAAAGAAGTACGAAAGAAGTACGAAAGAAGTACGAAAGAAGTAAGAAAGAAGTAAGAAAGAAAGAAGAATGAAGAAAGAAGTAAGAAAGAAGTAAGAAAGAAGTAAGAAAGAAGTAAGAAAGAAGTAAGAAAGAGGTAAGAAAGGAGTAAGAAAGAAAGAAGAAAGAAGTAAGAAAGAAGTAAGAAAGAAGTATGAAAGAAGTAAGAAAGAAGAAAGAAAGAAGTAAGAAAGAAGTAAGAAAGAAGTAAGAAAGAAGTAAGAAAGAAAGAAGAAAGAAGAAAGAAAGAAGTAAGAAAGAAGTAAGAAAGAAGTAAGAAAGAAGTAAGAAAGAAGTAAGAAAGAAAGAAGTAAGAAAGAAGTAAGAAAGAAGTAAGAAAGAAGTAAGAAGGAATGAAGAAAGAAGTAAGAAAGAAGTAAGAAAGAAGTAAGAAAGAAGTAAGAAAGAAGTAAGAAAGAAGTAAGAAAGAAAGAAGAAAGAAGTAAGAAAGAAGTAAGAAAGAAGTAAGAAAGAAGTAAGAAAGAAAGAAGTAAGAAAGAAGTAAGAAAGAAGTAAGAAAGCAGTATGAAAGAAGTAATAAAGAAGAAAGAAAGAAGTAAGAAAGAAGTAAGAAGGAATGAAGAAAAAAGTAAGAAAGAAGTAAGAAAGAAGAAAGAAAGAAGTAAGAAAGAAGTATGAAAGAATTAAGAAAGAAGAAAGAAAGAAGTACGAAAGAAGTAAGAAAGAAGTAAGAAAGAAGTAAGAAGAAATGAAGAAAGAAGTAAGAAAGAAGTTAGAAAGAAGTAAGAAATAAGTAAGAAAGAAGTAAGAAAGAAGAAAGAAGTAAGAAAGAAGTAAGAAGGAATGAAGAAAGAAGTAAGAAAGAAGTAAGAAAGAAGAAAGAAAGAAGTAAGAAAGAAGTATGAAAGAAGAAAGAAAGAAGTAAGAAGGAATGAAGAAAGAAGTAAGAAAGAAGAAAGAAAGAAGGTAGAAAGAAGTAAGAGAGAAGTAAGAAAGAAGTTAGAAAGAAGTAAGAAATAAGTAAGAAAGAAGTAAGAAAGAGGTAAGAAAGAAGTAAGGAAGAAAGAAGTAAGAAAAAAGTAAGAAAGAAGTAAGAAAGAAGTAAGAAAGAAGAAAAAAGAAGTTAGAAAGAAGAAAGAAAGAAGTAAGAAAGAAGTAAGAAAGAAGTAAGAAAGAAGTAAGAAAGAAGTAAGAAAGAAGTAAGAAAGAAGAAAGAAAGAAGTAAGAAAGAAGTAAGAAAGAAGTAAGAAAGAAGTAAGAAAGAAGTAAGAAAGAAAGAAGAAAGAAGTAAGAAAGAAGTAAGAAAGAAGTAAGAAAGAAGTAAGAAAGAAGAAAGAAAGAAGTACGAAAGAAGTAAGAAAGAAGAAAGAAAGAAGTAAGAAAGAAGTATGAAAGAATTAAGAAAGAAGAAAGAAAGAAGTACGAAAGAAGTAAGAAAGAAGTAAGAAAGAAGTAAGAAAGAAGTAAGAAAGAAAGAAGAAAGAAGTAAGAAAGAAGTAAGAAAGAAGTAAGAAAGAAGTAGGAAAGAAGTAAAAAGGAATAAAGAAAGAAGTAAGAAAGAAGTAAGAAAGAAGTAAGAAAGAAGTACGAAAGAAGTACGAAAGAAGTAAGAAAGAAGTAAGAAAGAAAGAAGAATGAAGAAAGAAGTAAGAAAGAAGTAAGAAAGAAGTAAGAAAGAAGTAAGAAAGAAGTAAGAAAGAGGTAAGAAAGGAGTAAGAAAGAAAGAAGAAAGAAGTAAGAAAGAAGTAAGAAAGAAGTATGAAAGAAGTAAGAAAGAAGAAAGAAAGAAGTAAGAAAGAAGTAAGAAAGAAGTAAGAAAGAAAGAAGAAAGAAGAAAGAAAGAAGTAAGAAAGAAGTAAGAAAGAAGTAAGAAAGAAGTAAGAAAGAAGAAAGAAAGAAGTAAGAAAGAAGTAAGAAAGAAGTAAGAAAGAAGTAAGAAGGAATGAAGAAAGAAGTAAGAAAGAAGTAAGAAAGAAGTAAGAAAGAAGTAAGAAAGAAGTACGAAAGAAGTAAGAAAGAAGTAAGAAAGAAAGAAGAATGAAGAAAGAAGTAAGAAAGAAGTAAGAAAGAAGTAAGAAAGAAGTAAGAAAGAAGTAAGAAAGAGGTAAGAATGAAGTAAGAAAGAAGAAAAAAGAAGTTAGAAAGAAGTAAGAAGGAATGAAGAAAGAAGTAAGAAAGAAGAAAGAAAGAAGTATGAAAGAAGTAAGAAAGAAGTAAGAAAGAAGTAAGAAAGAAGTAAGAAAGAAGTAAGAAAGAAAGAAGTAAGAAAGAAGTAAGAAAGAAGTAAGAAAGAAGTACGAAAGAAGTACGAAAGAAGTAAGAAAGAAGTAAGAAAGAAAGAAGAATGAAGAAAGAAGTAAGAAAGAAGTAAGAAAGAAGTAAGAAAGAAGTAAGAAAGAAGTAAGAAAGAAGTAAGAAAGAGGTAAGAAAGGAGTAAGAAAGAAAGAAGAAAGAAGTAAGAAAGAAGTAAGAAAGAAGTATGAAAGAAGTAAGAAAGAAGAAAGAAAGAAGTAAGAAAGAAGTAAGAAAGAAGTAAGAAAGAAGTAAGAAAGAAGTAAGAAAGAAGTAAGAAGGAATGAAGAAAGAAATAAGAAATAAGTCAGAAAGAAGTAAGAAAGAAGTAAGAAAGAAAGAAGTAAGAAAGAAGTAAGAAAGAAGTTAGAAAGAAGTAAGAAAGAAGTAAGAAAGAATTAAGAAAGAAAGAAGTAAGAAAGAAGTAAGAAAGAAGTAAGAAAGAAGAAAAAGGAAGTTAGAAAGAAGTAAGAAGGAATGAAGAAAGAAGTAAGAAAGAAGAAAGAAAGAAGTAAGAAAGAAGTAAGAAAGAAGTAAGAAAGAAAGAAGAAAGAAGTAAGAAAGAAGTAAGAAAGAAATAAGAAAGAAGTAAGAAGGAATGAAGAAAGAAGTAAGAAAGAAGAAAGAAAGAAGTATGAAAGAAATAAGAAAGAAGTAAGAAAGAAAGAAGTAAGAAAGAAGTAAGAAAGAAGTATGAAAGAAGTAAGAAAGAAGAAAGAAAGAAGTAAGAAAGAAGTAAGAAGAAATGAAGAAAGAAGTAAGAAAGAAGTTAGAAAGAAGTAAGAAATAAGTAAGAAAGAAGTAAGAAAGAAGAAAGAAGTAAGAAAGAAGTAAGAAGGAATGAAGAAAGAAGTAAGAAAGAAGTAAGAAAGAAGAAAGAAAGAAGTAAGAAAGAAGTATGAAAGAAGAAAGAAAGAAGTAAGAAGGAATGAAGAAAGAAGTAAGAAAGAAGAAAGAAATAAGGTAGAAAGATGTAAGAGAGAAGTAAGAAAGAAGTTAGAAAGAAGTAAGAAATAAGTAAGAAAGAAGTAAGAAAGAGGTAAGAAAGAAGTAAGGAAGAAAGAAGTAAGAAAAAAGTAAGAAAGAAGTAAGAAAGAAGTAAGAAAGAAGAAAAAAGAAGTTAGAAAGAAGAAAGAAAGAAGTAAGAAAGAAGTAAGAAAGAAGTAAGAAAGAAGTAAGAAAGAAGTAAGAAAGAAGTAAGAAAGAAGAAAGAAAGAAGTAAGAAAGAAGTAAGAAAGAAGTAAGAAAGAAGTAAGAAAGAAGTAAGAAAGAAAGAAGAAAGAAGTAAGAAAGAAGTAAGAAAGAAGTAAGAAAGAAGTAAGAAAGAAGAAAGAAAGAAGTACGAAAGAAGTAAGAAAGAAGAAAGAAAGAAGTAAGAAAGAAGTATGAAAGAATTAAGAAAGAAGAAAGAAAGAAGTACGAAAGAAGTAAGAAAGAAGTAAGAAAGAAGTAAGAAAGAAGTAAGAAAGAAAGAAGAAAGAAGTAAGAAAGAAGTAAGAAAGAAGTAAGAAAGAAGTAGGAAAGAAGTAAAAAGGAATAAAGAAAGAAGTAAGAAAGAAGTAAGAAAGAAGTAAGAAAGAAGTACGAAAGAAGTACGAAAGAAGTAAGAAAGAAGTAAGAAAGAAAGAAGAATGAAGAAAGAAGTAAGAAAGAAGTAAGAAAGAAGTAAGAAAGAAGTAAGAAAGAAGTAAGAAAGAGGTAAGAAAGGAGTAAGAAAGAAAGAAGAAAGAAGTAAGAAAGAAGTAAGAAAGAAGTATGAAAGAAGTAAGAAAGAAGAAAGAAAGAAGTAAGAAAGAAGTAAGAAAGAAGTAAGAAAGAAGTAAGAAAGAAAGAAGAAAGAAGAAAGAAAGAAGTAAGAAAGAAGTAAGAAAGAAGTAAGAAAGAAGTAAGAAGGAATGAAGAAAGAAGTAAGAAAGAAGTAAGAAAGAAGTAAGAAAGAAGTAAGAAAGAAGTAAGAAAGAAGTAAGAAGGAATGAAGAAAGAAATAAGAAATAAGTCAGAAAGAAGTAAGAAAGAAGTAAGAAAGAAAGAAGTAAGAAAGAAGTAAGAAAGAAGTTAGAAAGAAGTAAGAAAGAAGTAAGAAAGAATTAAGAAAGAAAGAAGTAAGAAAGAAGTAAGAAAGAAGTAAGAAAGAAGAAAAAAGAAGTTAGAAAGAAGTAAGAAGGAATGAAGAAAGAAGTAAGAAAGAAGAAAGAAAGAAGTATGAAAGAAGTAAGAAAGAAGTAAGAAAGAAAGAAGTAAGAAAGAAGTAAGAAAGAAGTAAGAAAGAAGTAAGAAGGAATGAAGAAAGAAGTACGAAAGAAGTAAGAAAGAAGAAAGAAAGAAGTAAGAAAGAAGTATGAAAGAATTAAGAAAGAAGAAAGAAAGAAGTACGAAAGAAGTAAGAAAGAAGTAAGAAAGAAGTAAGAAAGAAAGAAGTAAGAAAGAAGTAAGAAAGAAGTAAGAAAGCAATATGAAAGAAGTAATAAAGAAGAAAGAAAGAAGTAAGAAAGAAGTAAGAAGGAATGAAGAAAAAAGTAAGAAAGAAGTAAGAAAGAAGAAAGAAAGAAATAAGAAAGAAGTATGAAAGAATTAAGAAAGAAGAAAGAAAGAAGTACGAAAGAAGTAAGAAAGAAGTAAGAAAGAAGTAAGAAAGAAGTAAGAAGAAATGAAGAAAGAAGTAAGAAAGAAGTTAGAAAGAAGTAAGAAATAAGTAAGAAAGAAGTAAGAAAGAAGAAAGAAGTAAGAAAGAAGTAAGAAGGAATGAAGAAAGAAGTAAGAAAGAAGTAAGAAAGAAGAAAGAAAGAAGTAAGAAAGAAGTATGAAAGAAGAAAGAAAGAAGTAAGAAGGAATGAAGAAAGAAGTAAGAAAGAAGAAAGAAAGAAGGTAGAAAGAAGTAAGAGAGAAGTAAGAAAGAAGTTAGAAAGAAGTAAGAAATAAGTAAGAAAGAATTAAGAAAGAGGTAAGAAAGAAGTAAGGAAGAAAGAAGTAAGAAAAAAGTAAGAAAGAAGTAAGAAAGAAGTAAGAAAGAAGAAAAAAGAAGTTAGAAAGAAGAAAGAAAGAAGTAAGAAAGAAGTAAGAAAGAAGTAAGAAAGAAGTAAGAAAGAAGTAAGAAAGAAGTAAGAAAGAAGAAAGAAAGAAGTAAGAAAGAAGTAAGAAAGAAGTAAGAAAGAAGTAAGAAAGAAGTAAGAAAGAAAGAAGAAAGAAGTAAGAAAGAAGTAAGAAAGAAGTAAGAAAGAAGTAAGAAAGAAGAAAGAAAGAAGTACGAAAGAAGTAAGAAAGAAGAAAGAAAGAAGTAAGAAAGAAGTATGAAAGAATTAAGAAAGAAGAAAGAAAGAAGTACGAAAGAAGTAAGAAAGAAGTAAGAAAGAAGTAAGAAAGAAGTAAGAAAGAAAGAAGAAAGAAGTAAGAAAGAAGTAAGAAAGAAGTAAGAAAGAAGTAGGAAAGAAGTAAAAAGGAATAAAGAAAGAAGTAAGAAAGAAGTAAGAAAGAAGTAAGAAAGAAGTACGAAAGAAGTACGAAAGAAGTAAGAAAGAAGTAAGAAAGAAAGAAGAATGAAGAAAGAAGTAAGAAAGAAGTAAGAAAGAAGTAAGAAAGAAGTAAGAAAGAGGTAAGAAAGGAGTAAGAAAGAAAGAAGAAAGAAGTAAGAAAGAAGTAAGAAAGAAGTATGAAAGAAGTAAGAAAGAAGAAAGAAAGAAGTAAGAAAGAAGTAAGAAAGAAGTAAGAAAGAAAGAAGAAAGAAGAAAGAAAGAAGTAAGAACTAAGTAAGAAAGAAGTAAGAAAGAAGTAAGAAAGAAGAAAGAAAGAAGTAAGAAAGAAGTAAGAAAGAAGTAAGAAAGAAGTAAGAAGGAATGAAGAAAGAAGTAAGAAAGAAGTAAGAAAGAAGTAAGAAAGAAGTAAGAAAGAAGTAAGAAAGAAGTAAGAAGGAATGAAGAAAGAAATAAGAAATAAGTCAGAAAGAAGTAAGAAAGAAGTAAGAAAGAAAGAAGTAAGAAAGAAGTAAGAAAGAAGTTAGAAAGAAGTAAGAAAGAAGTAAGAAAGAATTAAGAAAGAATGAAGTAAGAAAGAAGTAAGAATGAAGTAAGAAAGAAGAAAAAAGAAGTTAGAAAGAAGTAAGAAGGAATGAAGAAAGAAGTAAGAAAGAAGAAAGAAAGAAGTATGAAAGAAGTAAGAAAGAAGTAAGAAAGAAGTAAGAAAGAAGTAAGAAAGAAAGAAGTAAGAAAGAAGTAAGAAAGAAGTAAGAAAGAAGTACGAAAGAAGTACGAAAGAAGTAAGAAAGAAGTAAGAAAGAAAGAAGAATGAAGAAAGAAGTAAGAAAGAAGTAAGAAAGAAGTAAGAAAGAAGTAAGAAAGAAGTAAGAAAGAGGTAAGAAAGGAGTAAGAAAGAAAGAAGAAAGAAGTAAGAAAGAAGTAAGAAAGAAGTATGAAAGAAGTAAGAAAGAAGAAAGAAAGAAGTAAGAAAGAAGTAAGAAAGAAGTAAGAAAGAAGTAAGAAAGAAGTAAGAAGGAATGAAGAAAGAAATAAGAAATAAGTCAGAAAGAAGTAAGAAAGAAGTAAGAAAGAAAGAAGTAAGAAAGAAGTAAGAAAGAAGTTAGAAAGAAGTAAGAAAGAAGTAAGAAAGAATTAAGAAAGAAAGAAGTAAGAAAGAAGTAAGAAAGAAGTAAGAAAGAAGAAAAAGGAAGTTAGAAAGAAGTAAGAAGGAATGAAGAAAGAAGTAAGAAAGAAGAAAGAAAGAAGTAAGAAAGAAGTAAGAAAGAAGTAAGAAAGAAAGAAGAAAGAAGTAAGAAAGAAGTAAGAAAGAAATAAGAAAGAAGTAAGAAGGAATGAAGAAAGAAGTAAGAAAGAAGAAAGAAAGAAGTATGAAAGAAATAAGAAAGAAGTAAGAAAGAAAGAAGTAAGAAAGAAGTAAGAAAGAAGTATGAAAGAAGTAAGAAAGAAGAAAGAAAGAAGTAAGAAAGAAGTAAGAAGAAATGAAGAAAGAAGTAAGAAAGAAGTTAGAAAGAAGTAAGAAATAAGTAAGAAAGAAGTAAGAAAGAAGAAAGAAGTAAGAAAGAAGTAAGAAGGAATGAAGAAAGAAGTAAGAAAGAAGTAAGAAAGAAGAAAGAAAGAAGTAAGAAAGAAGTATGAAAGAAGAAAGAAAGAAGTAAGAAGGAATGAAGAAAGAAGTAAGAAAGAAGAAAGAAAGAAGGTAGAAAGAAGTAAGAGAGAAGTAAGAAAGAAGTTAGAAAGAAGTAAGAAATAAGTAAGAAAGAAGTAAGAAAGAGGTAAGAAAGAAGTAAGGAAGAAAGAAGTAAGAAAAAAGTAAGAAAGAAGTAAGAAAGAAGTAAGAAAGAAGAAAAAAGAAGTTAGAAAGAAGAAAGAAAGAAGTAAGAAAGAAGTAAGAAAGAAGTAAGAAAGAAGTAAGAAAGAAGTAAGAAAGAAGTAAGAAAGAAGAAAGAAAGAAGTAAGAAAGAAGTAAGAAAGAAGTAAGAAAGAAGTAAGAAAGAAGTAAGAAAGAAAGAAGAAAGAAGTAAGAAAGAAGTAAGAAAGAAGTAAGAAAGAAGTAAGAAAGAAGAAAGAAAGAAGTACGAAAGAAGTAAGAAAGAAGAAAGAAAGAAGTAAGAAAGAAGTATGAAAGAATTAAGAAAGAAGAAAGAAAGAAGTACGAAAGAAGTAAGAAAGAAGTAAGAAAGAAGTAAGAAAGAAGTAAGAAAGAAAGAAGAAAGAAGTAAGAAAGAAGTAAGAAAGAAGTAAGAAAGAAGTAGGAAAGAAGTAAAAAGGAATAAAGAAAGAAGTAAGAAAGAAGTAAGAAAGAAGTAAGAAAGAAGTACGAAAGAAGTACGAAAGAAGTAAGAAAGAAGTAAGAAAGAAAGAAGAATGAAGAAAGAAGTAAGAAAGAAGTAAGAAAGAAGTAAGAAAGAAGTAAGAAAGAAGTAAGAAAGAGGTAAGAAAGGAGTAAGAAAGAAAGAAGAAAGAAGTAAGAAAGAAGTAAGAAAGAAGTATGAAAGAAGTAAGAAAGAAGAAAGAAAGAAGTAAGAAAGAAGTAAGAAAGAAGTAAGAAAGAAAGAAGAAAGAAGAAAGAAAGAAGTAAGAAAGAAGTAAGAAAGAAGTAAGAAAGAAGTAAGAAAGAAGTAAGAAAGAAGTAAGAAAGAAGTAAGAAAGAAGTAAGAAGGAATGAAGAAAGAAGTAAGAAAGAAGTAAGAAAGAAGTAAGAAAGAAGTAAGAAAGAAGTAAGAAAGAAGTAAGAAAGAAGTAAGAAGGAATGAAGAAAGAAATAAGAAATAAGTCAGAAAGAAGTAAGAAAGAAGTAAGAAAGAAAGAAGTAAGAAAGAAGTAAGAAAGAAGTTAGAAAGAAGTAAGAAAGAAGTAAGAAAGAATTAAGAAAGAAAGAAGTAAGAAAGAAGTAAGAATGAAGTAAGAAAGAAGAAAAAAGAAGTTAGAAAGAAGTAAGAAGGAATGAAGAAAGAAGTAAGAAAGAAGAAAGAAAGAAGTATGAAAGAAGTAAGAAAGAAGTAAGAAAGAAGTAAGAAAGAAGTAAGAAAGAAAGAAGTAAGAAAGAAGTAAGAAAGAAGTAAGAAAGAAGTAAGAAAGTAGTAAGAAAGAAGTAAGAAAGAAGTAAGAAAGAAGTAAGAAAGAAGTAAGAAGGAATGAAGAAAGAAGTAAGAAAGAAGTAAGAAAGAAGAAAGAAAGAAGTAAGAAAGAAGAAAGAAAGAAGTAAGCAAGAAGTAAGAAAGAAGTAAGAAAAGTTAGAAAGAAGTAAGAAAGAAGTAAGAAAGAAGTAAGAAAGAAAGAAGAAAGAAGAAAGAAGTAAGAAAGAAGTAAGAAAGAAGTAAGAAAGAAGTATGAAAGAAGAAAGATAGAAGTAAGAAAGAAGTTAGAAAGAAGTAAGGAAGAAGAAAGAAAGAAGTATGAAAGAAGTAAGAAAGAAGTAAGAAAGAAAGAAGTAAGAAAGAAGTAAGAAAGAAGTAAGAAAGAAGTACGAAAGAAGTACGAAAGAAGTACGAAAGAAGTAAGAAAGAAGTAAGAAAGAAAGAAGAATGAAGAAAGAAGTAAGAAAGAAGTAAGAAAGAAGTAAGAAAGAAGTAAGAAAGAAGTAAGAAAGAGGTAAGAAAGGAGTAAGAAAGAAAGAAGAAAGAAGTAAGAAAGAAGTAAGAAAGAAGTATGAAAGAAGTAAGAAAGAAGAAAGAAAGAAGTAAAAAAGAAGTAAGAAAGAAGTAAGAAAGAAGTAAGAAAGAAAGAAGAAAGAAGAAAGAAAGAAGTAAGAAAGAAGTAAGAAAGAAGTAAGAAAGAAGTAAGAAAGAAGTAAGAAAGAAAGAAGTAAGAAAGAAGTAAGAAAGAAGTAAGAAAGAAGTAAGAAGGAATGAAGAAAGAAGTAAGAAAGAAGTAAGAAAGAAGTAAGAAAGAAGTAAGAAAGAAGTAAGAAAGAAGTAAGAAGGAATGAAGAAAGAAATAAGAAATAAGTCAGAAAGAAGTAAGAAAGAAGTAAGAAAGAAAGAAGTAAGAAAGAAGTAAGAAAGAAGTTAGAAAGAAGTAAGAAAGAAGTAAAAAAGAATTAAGAAAGAAAGAAGTAAGAAAGAAGTAAGAAAGAAGTAAGAAAGAAGAAAAAAGAAGTTAGAAAGAAGTAAGAAGGAATGAAGAAAGAAGTAAGAAAGAAGAAAGAAAGAAGTATGAAAGAAGTAAGAAAGAAGTAAGAAAGAAAGAAGTAAGAAAGAAGTAAGAAAGAAGTAAGAAAGAAGTAAGAAAGAAGTAAGAAGGAATGAAGAAAGAAGTACGAAAGAAGTAAGAAAGAAGAAAGAAAGAAGTAAGAAAGAAGTATGAAAGAATTAAGAAAGAAGAAAGAAAGAAGTACGAAAGAAGTAAGAAAGAAGTAAGAAAGAAGTAAGAAAGAAAGAAGTAAGAAAGAAGTAAGAAAGAAGTAAGAAAGCAGTATGAAAGAAGTAATAAAGAAGAAAGAAAGAAGTAAGAAAGAAGTAAGAAGGAATGAAGAAAAAAGTAAGAAAGAAGTAAGAAAGAAGAAAGAAAGAAGTAAGAAAGAAGTATGAAAGAATTAAGAAAGAAGAAAGAAAGAAGTACGAAAGAAGTAAGAAAGAAGTAAGAAAGAAGTAAGAAAGAAGTAAGAAGAAATGAAGAAAGAAGTAAGAAAGAAGTTAGAAAGAAGTAAGAAATAAGTAAGAAAGAAGTAAGAAAGAAGAAAGAAGTAAGAAAGAAGTAAGAAGGAATGAAGAAAGAAGTAAGAAAGAAGTAAGAAAGAAGAAAGAAAGAAGTAAGAAAGAAGTATGAAAGAAGAAAGAAAGAAGTAAGAAGGAATGAAGAAAGAAGTAAGAAAGAAGAAAGAAAGAAGGTAGAAAGAAGTAAGAGAGAAGTAAGAAAGAAGTTAGAAAGAAGTAAGAAATAAGTAAGAAAGAAGTAAGAAAGAGGTAAGAAAGAAGTAAGGAAGAAAGAAGTAAGAAAAAAGTAAGAAAGAAGTAAGAAAGAAGTAAGAAAGAAGAAAAAAGAAGTTAGAAAGAAGAAAGAAAGAAGTAAGAAAGAAGTAAGAAAGAAGTAAGAAAGAAGTAAGAAAGAAGTAAGAAAGAAGTAAGAAAGAAGAAAGAAAGAAGTAAGAAAGAAGTAAGAAAGAAGTAAGAAAGAAGTAAGAAAGAAGTAAGAAATAAAGAAGAAAGAAGTAAGAAAGAAGTAAGAAAGAAGTAAGAAAGAAGTAAGAAAGAAGAAAGAAAGAAGTACGAAAGAAGTAAGAAAGAAGAAAGAAAGAAGTAAGAAAGAAGTATGAAAGAATTAAGAAAGAAGAAAGAAAGAAGTACGAAAGAAGTAAGAAAGAAGTAAGAAAGAAGTAAGAAAGAAGTAAGAAAGAAAGAAGAAAGAAGTAAGAAAGAAGTAAGAAAGAAGTAAGAAAGAAGTAGGAAAGAAGTAAAAAGGAATAAAGAAAGAAGTAAGAAAGAAGTAAGAAAGAAGTAAGAAAGAAGTACGAAAGAAGTACGAAAGAAGTAAGAAAGAAGTAAGAAAGAAAGAAGAATGAAGAAAGAAGTAAGAAAGAAGTAAGAAAGAAGTAAGAAAGAAGTAAGAAAGAAGTAAGAAAGAGGTAAGAAAGGAGTAAGAAAGAAAGAAGAAAGAAGTAAGAAAGAAGTAAGAAAGAAGTATGAAAGAAGTAAGAAAGAAGAAAGAAAGAAGTAAGAAAGAAGTAAGAAAGAAGTAAGAAAGAAAGAAGAAAGAAGAAAGAAAGAAGTAAGAAAGAAGTAAGAAAGAAGTAAGAAAGAAGTAAGAAAGAAGAAAGAAAGAAGTAAGAAAGAAGTAAGAAAGAAGTAAGAAAGAAGTAAGAAGGAATGAAGAAAGAAGTAAGAAAGAAGTAAGAAAGAAGTAAGAAAGAAGTAAGAAAGAAGTAAGAAAGAAGTAAGAAAGAAGTAAGAAGGAATGAAGAAAGAAATAAGAAATAAGTCAGAAAGAAGTAAGAAAGAAGTAAGAAAGAAAGAAGTAAGAAAGAAGTAAGAAAGAAGTTAGAAAGAAGTAAGAAAGAAGTAAGAAAGAATTAAGAAAGAAAGAAGTAAGAAAGAAGTAAGAATGAAGTAAGAAAGAAGAAAAAAGAAGTTAGAAAGAAGTAAGAAGGAATGAAGAAAGAAGTAAGAAAGAAGTAAGAAAGAAGTAAGAAAGAAGTAAGAAAGAAGTAAGAAAGAAGAAAGAAAGAAGTAAGAAAGAAGTAAGAAAGAAGTAAGAAAGAAGTAAGAAAGAAGTAAGAAAGAAAGAAGAAAGAAGTAAGAAAGAAGTAAGAAAGAAGTAAGAAAGAAGTAGGAAAGAAGTAAAAAGGAATAAAGAAAGAAGTAAGAAAGAAGTAAGAAAGAAGTAAGAAAGAAGTACGAAAGAAGTACGAAAGAAGTAAGAAAGAAGTAAGAAAGAAAGAAGAATGAAGAAAGAAGTAAGAAAGAAGTAAGAAAGAAGTAAGAAAGAAGTAAGAAAGAAGTAAGAAAGAGGTAAGAAAGGAGTAAGAAAGAAAGAAGAAAGAAGTAAGAAAGAAGTAAGAAAGAAGTATGAAAGAAGTAAGAAAGAAGAAAGAAAGAAGTAAGAAAGAAGTAAGAAAGAAGTAAGAAAGAAAGAAGAAAGAAGAAAGAAAGAAGTAAGAAAGAAGTAAGAAAGAAGTAAGAAAGAAGTAAGAAAGAAGAAAGAAAGAAGTAAGAAAGAAGTAAGAAAGAAGTAAGAAAGAAGTAAGAAGGAATGAAGAAAGAAGTAAGAAAGAAGTAAGAAAGAAGTAAGAAAGAAGTAAGAAAGAAGTAAGAAAGAAGTAAGAAAGAAGTAAGAAGGAATGAAGAAAGAAATAAGAAATAAGTCAGAAAGAAGTAAGAAAGAAGTAAGAAAGAAAGAAGTAAGAAAGAAGTAAGAAAGAAGTTAGAAAGAAGTAAGAAAGAAGTAAGAAAGAATTAAGAAAGAAAGAAGTAAGAAAGAAGTAAGAATGAAGTAAGAAAGAAGAAAAAAGAAGTTAGAAAGAAGTAAGAAGGAATGAAGAAAGAAGTAAGAAAGAAGAAAGAAAGAAGTATGAAAGAAGTAAGAAAGAAGTAAGAAAGAAGTAAGAAAGAAGTAAGAAAGAAAGAAGTAAGAAAGAAGTAAGAAAGAAGTAAGAAAGAAGTAAGAAAGTAGTAAGAAAGAAGTAAGAAAGAAGTAAGAAAGAAGTAAGAAAGAAGTAAGAAGGAATGAAGAAAGAAGTAAGAAAGAAGTAAGAAAGAAGAAAGAAAGAAGTAAGAAAGAAGAAAGAAAGAAGTAAGCAAGAAGTAAGAAAGAAGTAAGAAAAGTTAGAAAGAAGTAAGAAAGAAGTAAGAAAGAAGTAAGAAAGAAAGAAGAAAGAAGAAAGAAGTAAGAAAGAAGTAAGAAAGAAGTAAGAAAGAAGTATGAAAGAAGAAAGATAGAAGTAAGAAAGAAGTCAGAAAGAAGTAAGGAAGAAGAAAGAAAGAAGTATGAAAGAAGTAAGAAAGAAGAAAGAAAGAAGTAAGAAAGAAGTATGAAAGAATTAAGAAAGAAGAAAGAAAGAAGTACGAAAGAAGTAAGAAAGAAGTAAGAAAGAAGTAAGAAAGAAGTAAGAAAGAAAGAAGAAAGAAGTAAGAAAGAAGTAAGAAAGAAGTAAGAAAGAAGTAGGAAAGAAGTAAAAAGGAATAAAGAAAGAAGTAAGAAAGAAGTAAGAAAGAAGTAAGAAAGAAGTACGAAAGAAGTACGAAAGAAGTAAGAAAGAAGTAAGAAAGAAAGAAGAATGAAGAAAGAAGTAAGAAAGAAGTAAGAAAGAAGTAAGAAAGAAGTAAGAAAGAAGTAAGAAAGAGTTAAGAAAGGAGTAAGAAAGAAAGAAGAAAGAAGTAAGAAAGAAGTAAGAAAGAAGTATGAAAGAAGTAAGAAAGAAGAAAGAAAGAAGTAAGAAAGAAGTAAGAAAGAAGTAAGAAAGAAAGAAGAAAGAAGAAAGAAAGAAGTAAGAAAGAAGTAAGAAAGAAGTAAGAAAGAAGTAAGAAAGAAGAAAGAAAGAAGTAAGAAAGAAGTAAGAAAGAAGTAAGAAAGAAGTAAGAAGGAATGAAGAAAGAAGTAAGAAAGAAGTAAGAAAGAAGTAAGAAAGAAGTAAGAAAGAAGTAAGAAAGAAGTAAGAAAGAAGTAAGAAGGAATGAAGAAAGAAATAAGAAATAAGTCAGAAAGAAGTAAGAAAGAAGTAAGAAAGAAAGAAGTAAGAAAGAAGTAAGAAAGAAGTTAGAAAGAAGTAAGAAAGAAGTAAGAAAGAATTAAGAAAGAAAGAAGTAAGAAAGAAGTAAGAATGAAGTAAGAAAGAAGAAAAAAGAAGTTAGAAAGAAGTAAGAAGGAATGAAGAAAGAAGTAAGAAAGAAGTAAGAAAGAAGTAAGAAAGAAGTAAGAAAGAAGTAAGAAAGAAGAAAGAAAGAAGTAAGAAAGAAGTAAGAAAGAAGTAAGAAAGAAGTAAGAAAGAAGTAAGAAAGAAAGAAGAAAGAAGTAAGAAAGAAGTAAGAAAGAAGTAAGAAAGAAGTAGGAAAGAAGTAAAAAGGAATAAAGAAAGAAGTAAGAAAGAAGTAAGAAAGAAGTAAGAAAGAAGTACGAAAGAAGTACGAAAGAAGTAAGAAAGAAGTAAGAAAGAAAGAAGAATGAAGAAAGAAGTAAGAAAGAAGTAAGAAAGAAGTAAGAAAGAAGTAAGAAAGAAGTAAGAAAGAGGTAAGAAAGGAGTAAGAAAGAAAGAAGAAAGAAGTAAGAAAGAAGTAAGAAAGAAGTATGAAAGAAGTAAGAAAGAAGAAAGAAAGAAGTAAGAAAGAAGTAAGAAAGAAGTAAGAAAGAAAGAAGAAAGAAGAAAGAAAGAAGTAAGAAAGAAGTAAGAAAGAAGTAAGAAAGAAGTAAGAAAGAAGAAAGAAAGAAGTAAGAAAGAAGTAAGAAAGAAGTAAGAAAGAAGTAAGAAGGAATGAAGAAAGAAGTAAGAAAGAAGTAAGAAAGAAGTAAGAAAGAAGTAAGAAAGAAGTAAGAAAGAAGTAAGAAAGAAGTAAGAAGGAATGAAGAAAGAAATAAGAAATAAGTCAGAAAGAAGTAAGAAAGAAGTAAGAAAGAAAGAAGTAAGAAAGAAGTAAGAAAGAAGTTAGAAAGAAGTAAGAAAGAAGTAAGAAAGAATTAAGAAAGAAAGAAGTAAGAAAGAAGTAAGAATGAAGTAAGAAAGAAGAAAAAAGAAGTTAGAAAGAAGTAAGAAGGAATGAAGAAAGAAGTAAGAAAGAAGAAAGAAAGAAGTATGAAAGAAGTAAGAAAGAAGTAAGAAAGAAGTAAGAAAGAAGTAAGAAAGAAAGAAGTAAGAAAGAAGTAAGAAAGAAGTAAGAAAGAAGTAAGAAAGTAGTAAGAAAGAAGTAAGAAAGAAGTAAGAAAGAAGTAAGAAAGAAGTAAGAAGGAATGAAGAAAGAAGTAAGAAAGAAGTAAGAAAGAAGAAAGAAAGAAGTAAGAAAGAAGAAAGAAAGAAGTAAGCAAGAAGTAAGAAAGAAGTAAGAAAAGTTAGAAAGAAGTAAGAAAGAAGTAAGAAAGAAGTAAGAAAGAAAGAAGAAAGAAGAAAGAAGTAAGAAAGAAGTAAGAAAGAAGTAAGAAAGAAGTATGAAAGAAGAAAGATAGAAGTAAGAAAGAAGTTAGAAAGAAGTAAGGAAGAAGAAAGAAAGAAGTATGAAAGAAGTAAGAAAGAAGTAAGAAAGAAAGAAGTAAGAAAGAAGTAAGAAAGAAGTAAGAAAGAAGTACGAAAGAAGTACGAAAGAAGTACGAAAGAAGTAAGAAAGAAGTAAGAAAGAAAGAAGAATGAAGAAAGAAGTAAGAAAGAAGTAAGAAAGAAGTAAGAAAGAAGTAAGAAAGAAGTAAGAAAGAGGTAAGAAAGGAGTAAGAAAGAAAGAAGAAAGAAGTAAGAAAGAAGTAAGAAAGAAGTATGAAAGAAGTAAGAAAGAAGAAAGAAAGAAGTAAGAAAGAAGTAAGAAAGAAGTAAGAAAGAAGTAAGAAAGAAAGAAGAAAGAAGAAAGAAAGAAGTAAGAAAGAAGTAAGAAAGAAGTAAGAAAGAAGTAAGAAAGAAGTAAGAAAGAAGTAAGAAAGAAAGAAGTAAGAAAGAAGTAAGAAAGAAGTAAGAAAGAAGTAAGAAGGAATGAAGAAAGAAGTAAGAAAGAAGTAAGAAAGAAGTAAGAAAGAAGTAAGAAAGAAGTAAGAAAGAAGTAAGAAGGAATGAGGAAAGAAATAAGAAATAAGTCAGAAAGAAGTAAGAAAGAAGTAAGAAAGAAGTAAGAAAGAAGTTAGAAAGAAGTAAGAAAGAAGTAAGAAAGAGTTAAGAAAGAAAGAAGTAAGAAAGAAGTAAGAAAGAAGTAAGAAAGAAGAAAAAAGAAGTTAGAAAGAAGTAAGAAGGAATGAAGAAAGAAGTAAGAAAGAAGAAAGAAAGAAGTATGAAAGAAGTAAGAAAGAAGTAAGAAAGAAAGAAGTAAGAAAGAAGTAAGAAAGAAGTAAGAAAGAAGTAAGAAAGAAGTAAGAAGGAATGAAGAAAGAAGTACGAAAGAAGTAAGAAAGAAGAAAGAAAGAAGTAAGAAAGAAGTATGAAAGAATTAAGAAAGAAGAAAGAAAGAAGTACGAAAGAAGTAAGAAAGAAGTAAGAAAGAAGTAAGAAAGAAAGAAGTAAGAAAGAAGTAAGAAAGAAGTAAGAAAGCAGTATGAAAGAAGTAATAAAGAAGAAAGAAAGAAGTAAGGAAGAAGTAAGAAGGAATGAAGAAAAAAGTAAGAAAGAAGTAAGAAAGAAGAAAGAAAGAAGTAAGAAAGAAGTATGAAAGAATTAAGAAAGAAGAAAGAAAGAAGTACGAAAGAAGTAAGAAAGAAGTAAGAAAGAAGTAAGAAAGAAGTAAGAAAGAAGTAAGAAAGAAAGAAGAAAGAAGTAAGAAAGAAGTAAGAAAGAAATAAGAAAGAAGTAAGAAGGAATGAAGAAAGAAGTAAGAAAGAAGAAAGAAAGAAGTATGAAAGAAATAAGAAAGAAGTAAGAAAGAAAGAAGTAAGAAAGAAGTAAGAAAGAAGTATGAAAGAAGTAAGAAAGAAGAAAGAAAGAAGTAAGAAAGAAGTAAGAAGAAATGAAGAAAGAAGTAAGAAAGAAGTTAGAAAGAAGTAAGAAATAAGTAAGAGAGAAGTAAGAAAGAAGAAAGAAGTAAGAAAGAAGTAAGAAGGAATGAAGAAAGAAGTAAGAAAGAAGTAAGAAAGAAGAAAGAAAGAAGTAAGAAAGAAGTATGAAAGAAGAAAGAAAGAAGTAAGAAGGAATGAAGAAAGAAGTAAGAAAGAAGAAAGAAAGAAGGTAGAAAGAAGTAAGAAAGAAGTAAGAAAGAAGTTAGAAAGAAGTAAGAAATAAGTAAGAAAGAAGTAAGAAAGAGGTAAGAAAGAAGTAAGGAAGAAAGAAGTAAGAAAAAAGTAAGAAAGAAGTAAGAAAGAAGTAAGAAAGAAAAAAAGAAGTTAGAAAGAAGAAAGAAAGAAGTAAGAAAGAAGTAAGAAAGAAGTAAGAAAGAAGTAAGAAAGAAGTAAGAAAGAAGTAAGAAAGAAGAAAGAAAGAAGTAAGAAAGAAGTAAGAGAGAAGTAAGAAAGAAGTAAGAAAGAAGTAAGAAAGAAAGAAGAAAGAAGTAAGAAAGAAGTAAGAAAGAAGTAAGAAAGAAGTAAGAAAGAAGAAAGAAAGAAGTACGAAAGAAGTAAGAAAGAAGAAAGAAAGAAGTAAGAAAGAAGTATGAAAGAATTAAGAAAGAAGAAAGAAAGAAGTACGAAAGAAGTAAGAAAGAAGTAAGAAAGAAGTAAGAAAGAAGTAAGAAAGAAAGAAGAAAGAAGTAAGAAAGAAGTAAGAAAGAAGTAAGAAAGAAGTAGGAAAGAAGTAAAAAGGAATAAAGAAAGAAGTAAGAAAGAAGTAAGAAAGAAGTAAGAAAGAAGTAAGAAAGAAGGAAGAAAGAAGTAAGAAAGAAAGAAGAAAGAAGTAAGGAAGAAGAAAGAAAGAAGTATGAAAGAAGTAAGAAAGAAGTAAGAAAGAAAGAAGTAAGAAAGAAGTCAGAAAGAAGTAAGAAAGAAGAAAAAAGAAGTTAGAAAGAAGTAATAAAGAAGTAATAAAGAAGTAAGAAAGAAGTAAGAAAGAAAGAAGTAAGAAAGAAGTAAGAAAGAAGTAATAAAGAAGTAAGAAAGAAGTAAGAAAGAAGTAAGAAGGAATGAAGAAAGAAGTAAGAAAGAAGTAAGAAAGAAGTAAGAAAGAAAGAAGAAAGAAAGAAGTAAGAAAGAAAGAAGTAAGAAAGAAGTAAGAAAGAAGTAAGAAAGAAGTATGAAAAAAGTAATAAAGAAGAAAGAAAGAAGTAAGAAAGAAGTAAGAAGGAATGAAGAAAGAAGGAAGAAAGAAGTTAGAAAGAAGTAAGAAATAAGTAAGAAAGAAGTAAGAAAGAAGTAAGAAAGAAGTAAGAAAGAAGTAAGAAGGAATGAAGAAAGAAGTAAGAAAGAAGTAAGAAAGAAGAAAGAAAGAAGTAAGAAAGAAGTAAGAAAGAAGTAAGAAAGAAAGAAGAAAGAAGTAAGAAAGAAGTAAGAAAGAAGAAAGAAAGAAGTAAGAAGGAATGAAGAAAGAAGTAAGAAAGAAGAAAGAAAGAAGTATGAAAGAAGTAAGAAAGAAGTAAGAAAGAAAGAAGTAAGAAAGAAGTAAGAAAGAAGTAAGAAAGAAGATAGAAAGAAGTAAGAAAGAAGTAAGAAAGAAGTTAGAAAGAAGTAAGAAATAAGTAAGAAAGAAGTAAGAAAGAGGTAAGAAAGAAGTAAGGAAGAAAGAAGTAAGAAAGAAGTAAGAAAGAAGAAAGAAAGAAGTAAGAAAGAAGAGAAAAGAAGTTAGAAAGAAGTAAGAAAGAAGTAAGAAAAAGTAAGAAAGAAGAAAGAAAAAAGTAAGAAAGAAGAAAGAAAGAAGTACGAAAGAAGTAAGAAAGAAGAAAGAAAGAAGTAAGAAAGAAGTATGAAAGAATTAAGAAAGAAGAAAGAAAGAAGTACGAAATAAGTAAGAAAGAAGTAAGAAAGAAGTAAGAAAGAAGTAAGAAAGAAAGAAGAAAGAAGTAAGAAAGAAGTAAGAAAGAAGTAAGAAAGAAGTAAGAAAGAAGGAAGAAAGAAGTAAGAAAGAAAGAAGAAAGAAGTAAGGAAGAAGAAAGAAAGAAGTATGAAAGAAGTAAGAAAGAAGTAAGAAAGAAAGAAGTAAGAAAGAAGTCAGAAAGAAGTAAGAAAGAAGTAAGAAAGAAAGAAGTAAGAAAGAAGTAAGAAAGAAGTAAGAAAGAAGTTTGAAAGAAGTAAGAAGGAATGAAGAAAGAAGTAAGAAAGAAGTAAGAAAGAAGTAAGAAAGAAGTAAGAAAGAAGTAAGAAAGAAAGAAGTAAGAAAGAAGTAAGAAAGAAGTTAGAAAGAAGTAAGAAAGAAGTAAGAAAGAAGTTAGAAATAAGTAAGAAATAAGTAAGAAAGAAGTAAGAAAGAAGTAAGAAAGAAGAAAAAAGAAGTTAGAAAGAAGTAAGAAGGAATGAAGAAAGTAGTAAGAAAGAAGAAAGAAAGAAGTATGAAAGAAGTAAGAAAGAAGTAAGAAAGAAAGAAGTAAGAAAGAAGTAAGAAAGAAGTAATAAAGAAGTAAGAAAGAAGTAAGAAAGAAGTAAGAAGGAATGAAGAAAGAAGTAAGAAAGAAGAAAGAAAGAAGTATGAAAGAAGTAAGAAAGAAGTAAGAAAGAAAGAAGTAAGAAAGAAGTAAGAAAGAAGTAAGAAAGAAGTATGAAAGAAGTAATAAAGAAGAAAGAAAGAAGTAAGAAAGAATTAAGAAGGAATGAAGAAAGAAGTAAGAAAGAAGTTAGAAAGAAGTAAGAAAGAAGTAAGAAAGAAGTAAGAAAGAAGTAAGAAAGAAGTAAGAAGGAATGAAGAAAGAAGAAAGAAAGAAGTAAGAAAGAAGTATGAAAGAATTAAGAAAGAAGAAAGAAAGAAGTAAGAAAGAAGTAAGAAAGAAGTAAGAAAGAAGTAAGAAAGAAAGAAGAAAGAAGTAAGAAAGAAGTAAGAAAGAAGAAAGAAAGAAGTAAGAAGGAATGAAGAAAGAAGTAAAAAGAAGAAAGAAAGAAGTATGAAAGAAGTAAGAAAGAAGTAAGAAAGAAAGAAGTAAGAAAGAAGTAAGAAAGAAGTAAGAAAGAAGATAGAAAGAAGTAAGAAAGAAGTAAGAAAGAAGTTAGAAAGAAGTAAGAAATAAGTAAGAAAGAAGTAAGAAAGAGGTAAGAAAGAAGTAAGGAAGAAAGAAGTAAGAAAGAAGTAAGAAAGAAGTAAGAAAGAAGTAAGAAAGAAGAAAAAAGAAGTTAGAAAGAAGTAAGAAAGAAGTAAGAAAAAGTAAGAAAGAAGAAAGTAAGAAGAAAGAAAGAAAGAACAAAGAAGTAAGAAAGAAGTAAGAAAGAAGTAAGAAAGAAGTACGAAAGAAGTACGAAAGAAGTAAGAAAGAAGTAAGAAAGAAGTAAGAAAGAAAGAAGAATGAAGAAAGAAGTAAGAAAGAAGTAAGAAAGAAGTAAGAAAGAAGTAAGAAAGAAGTAAGAAAGAGGTAAGAAAGGAGTAAGAAAGAAAGAAGAAAGAAGTAAGAAAGAAGTAAGAAAGAAGTATGAAAGAAGTAAGAAAGAAGAAAGAAAGAAGTAAGAAAGAAGTAAGAAAGAAGTAAGAAAGAAGTAAGAAAGAAAGAAGAAAGAAGAAAGAAAGAAGTAAGAAAGAAGTAAGAAAGAAGTAAGATAGAAGTAAGAAAGAAGTAAGAAAGAAAGAAGAAAGAAGTAAGAAAGAAGAAAGAAAGAAGTAAGAAAGAAGTAAGAAAGAAGAAAGAAAGAAGTACGAAAGAAGTAAGAAAGAAGTAAGAAAGAAGTAAGAAAGAAGTAAGAAAGAAAGAAGAAAGAAGTAAGAAAGAAGTAAGAAAGAAGTAAGAAGGAATGAAGAAAGAAGTTAGAAAGAAGTAAGAAAGAAGTAAGAAAGAAGAAAGAAAGAAGTAAGAAAGAAAGAAGAAAGAAGAAAGAAAGAAGTAAGAAAGAAGTAAGAAAGAAGTAAGAAAGAAGAAAGAAAGAAGTAAGAAGGAATGAAGAAAGAAGTAAGAAAGAAGAAAGATAGAAGTTTGAACGAAGTAAGAAAGAAGTAAGGAAGGAAGAAGTAAGAAAGAAGTAAGAAAGAAGTAAGAAAGAAGAAAAAAGAAGTTAGAGAGAAGTAATAAAGAAGTAATAAAGAAGTAAGAAAGAACTAAGAAAGAAAGAAGTAAGAAAGAAGTAAAAAAGAAGTTTGAAAGAAGTAAGAAGGAATGAAGAAAGAAGTAAGAAAGAAGTAAGAAAGAAGTAAGAAAGAAGTAAGAAAGAAGTAAGAAAGAAGTAAGGAAGAAGTAAGAAAGAAGTAAGAAGGAATGAAGAAAGAAATAAGAAAGAAGTCAGAAAGAAGTAAGAAAGAAGTAAGAAAGAAGTAAGAATGAAGTAAGAAAGAAGTAAGAAAGAAGTAAGAAGGAATGAAGAAAGAAGTAAGAAAGAAGAAAGAAAGAAGTATGAAAGAAGTAAGAGAGCAGTAAGAAAGAAAGAAGTAAGAAAGAAGTAAGAAAGAAGTAAGAAAGAAGTATGAAAGAAGTAATAAAGAAGAAAGAAAGAAGTAAGAAAGAAGTAAGAAGGAATGAAGAAAGAAGTAAGAAAGAAGTTAGAAAGAAGTAAGAAATAAGTAAGAAAGAAGTAAGAAAGAAGTAAGAAAGAAGTAAGAAAGAAGTAAGAAGGAATGAAGAAAGAAGTAAGAAAGAAGTACGAAAGAAGTACGAAAGAAGTAAGAAAGAAGTAAGAAAGAAGTAAGAAGTAAGAAAGAAGTAAGAAAGAGGTAAGAAAGAAGTAAGGAAGAAAGAAGTAAGAAAAAAGTAAGAAAGAAGTAAGAAAGAAGTAAGAAAGAAGAAAAAAGAAGTTAAAAAGAAGAAAGAAAGAAGTAAGAAAGAAGTAAGAAAGAAGTAAGAAAGAAGTAAGAAAGAAGTAAGAAAGAAGAAAGAAAGAAGTAAGAAAGAAGTAAGAAAGAAGAAAGAAAGAAGTAAGAAAGAAGTAAGAAAGAAAGAAGTAAGAAAGAAGTAAGAAAGAAGTAAGAAAGAAAGAAGAAAGAAGTAAGAAAGAAGTAAGAAAGAAGTAAGAAAGAAGTAAGAAGGAATGAAGAAAAAAGTAAGAAAGAAGTAAGAAAGAAGAAAGAAAGAAGTAAGAAAGAAGTAAGAAAGAAGAAAGAAAGAAGTAAGAAGGAATGAATAAAGAAGTAAGAAAGAAGAAATAAAGAAGGTAGAAAGAAGTAAGAAAGAAGTAAGAAAGAAGTTAGAAAGAAGTAAGAAATAAGTAAGAAAGAAGTAAGAAAGAGGTAAGAAAGAAGTAAGGAAGAAAGAAGTAAGAAAAAAGTAAGAAAGAAGTAAGAAAGAAGTAAGAAAGAAGAAAAAAGAAGTTAAAAAGAAGAAAGAAAGAAGTAAGAAAGAAGTAAGAAAGAAGTAAGAAAGAAGTAAGAAAGAAGTAAGAAAGAAGAAAGAAAGAAGTAAGAAAGAAGTAAGAAAGAAGAAAGAAAGAAGTAAGAAAGAAGTAAGAAAGAAAGAAGTAAGAAAGAAGTAAGAAAGAAGTAAGAAAGAAAGAAGTAAGAAAGAAGTAAGAAAGAAGTAAGAAGGAATGAAGAAAGAAGTAAGAAAGAAGTAAGAAAGAAAGAAGAAAGAAGAAAGAAAGAAGTAAGAAAGAAGTAAGAAAGAAGTAAGAAAGAAGTAAGAAATAATTAAGAAAGAAAGAAGAAAGAAGTAAGAAAGAAGTAAGAAAGAAGTAAGAAAGAAGTAAGAAAGGAGAAAGAAAGAAGTACGAAAGAAGTAAGAAAGAAGTAAGAAAGAAGTAAGAAAGAAGTAAGAAAGAAAGAAGAAAGAAGTAAGAAAGAAGTAAGAAAGAAGTAAGAAGGAATGAAGAAAGAAGTTAGAAAGAAGTAAGAAAGAAGTAAGAAAGAAGAAAGAAAGAAGTAAGAAAGAAGTAAGAAAGAAGTAAGAAAGAAGAAAGAAAGAAGTAAGAAGGAATGAAGAAAGAAGTAAGAAAGAAGAAAGATAGAAGTATGAACGAAGTAAGAAAGAAGTAAGGAAGAAAGAAGTAAGAAAGAAGTAAGAAAGAAGTAAGAAAGAAGAAAAAAGAAGTTAGAGAGAAGTAATAAAGAAGTAATAAAGAAGTAAGAAAGAAGAAAGAAAGAAGTAAGAAAGAAGTAAGAAAGAAGTAAGAAAGAAGTTTGAAAGAAGTAAGAAGGAATGAAGAAAGAAGAAAGAAAGAAGTAAGAAAGAAGAAAGAAAGAAGTAAGAAAGAAGAAAGAAAGAAGTAAGAAAGAAGTAAGAAGAAGTAAGAAAGAAGTAAGAAAGAAAGAAGAAAGAAGTAAGAAAGAAGTAAGAGAGAAGAGAGAATGTAGTAATAAGGAATGAAGAAAGAAGTAAGAAGGAATGAAGAAAGAAGTAAGAAAGAAGTAAGAAAGAAGAAAGAAAGAAGTAAGAAAGAAGTAAGAAAGAAGTAAGAAAGAAGTATGAAAGAAGTAAGAAAGAAGAAAGAAAGAAGTAAGAAAGAAGTAAGAAGAAATGAAGAAAGAAGTAAGAAAGAAGTAAGAAGGAATGAAGAAAGAAGTAAGAAAGAAGTAAGAAAGAAGAAAGAAAGAAGTAAGAAAGAAGTAAGAAAGAAGTAAGAAAGAAGTAAGAAAGAAGAAAGAAAGAAGTAAGCAAGAAGTAAGAAAGAAGTAAGAAAGAAGTTAGAAAGAAGTAAGAAAGAAGTAAGAAAGAAGTAAGAAAGAAAGAAGAAAGAAGAAAGAAGTAAGAAAGAAGTAAGAAAGAAGTAAGAAAGAAGAAAGAAAGAAGTAAGAAGGAATGAAGAAAGAAGTAAGAAAGAAGAAAGAAAGAAGTATGAAAGAAGTAAGAAAGAAGTAAGAAAGAAAGAAGTAAGAAAGAAGTAAGAAAGAAGTAAGAAAGAAGTTAGAAAGAAGTAAGAAAGAAGTAAGAAAGAAGTTAGAAAGAAGTAAGAAATAAGTAAGAAAGAAGTAAGAAAGAAGTAAGAAAGAAGTAAGAAAGAAAGAAGTAAGAAAGAAGTAAGAAAGAAGTAAGAAAGAAGTAAGAAAGAAGAAAGAAAGAAGAAATAAGTAAGAAAGAAGTAAGAAAGAAGTATGAAAGAAGTAAGAAAGAAGAAAGAAAGAAGTAAGAAAGAAGTAAGAAGGAATGAAGAAAGAAGTAAGAAAGAAGTTAGAAAGAAGTAAGAAATAAGTAAGAAAGAAGTAAGAAATAAGTAAGAAAGAAGTAAGAAAGAAGTAAGAAGGAATGAAGAAAGAAGTAAGAAAGAAGTAAGAAAGAAGTAAGAAAGAAGAAAGAAAGAAGTAAGAAAGAAGTAAGAAAGAAGTAAGAAAGAAGTAAGAAAGAAGTAAGAAAGAAAGAAGAAAGAAGTAAGAAAGAAGTAAGAAAGAAGTAAGAAAGAAGTAAGAAAGAAGTAAGAAAGAAGTAAGAAGGAATGAAGAAATAAGTAAGAAAGAAGTAAGAAAGAAGAAAGAAAGAAGTATGAAAGAAGTAAGAAAGAAGTAAGAAAGAAAGAAGTAAGAAAGAAGTAAGAAAGAAGTAAGAAAGAAGGTAGAAAGAAGTAAGAAAGAGGTAAGAAAGAAGTAAGGAAGAAAGAAGTAAGAAAAAAGTAAGAAAGAAGTAAGAAAGAAGTAAGAAAGAAGAAAAAAGAAGTTAGAAAGAAGAAAGAAAGAAGTAAGAAAGAAGTAAGAAAGAAGTAAGAAAGAAGTAAGAAAGAAGTAAGAAAGAACTAAGAAAGAAAGAAGAAAGAAGTAAGAAAGAAGTAAGAAAGAAGAAAGAAAGAAGTAAGAAAGAAGTAAGAAAGAAGTACGAAAGAAGTACGAAAGAAGTAAGAAAGAAGTAAGAAAGAAGTAAGAAAGAAAGAAGAATGAAGAAAGAAGTAAGAAAGAAGTAAGAAAGAAGTAAGAAAGAATTAAGAAAGAGGTAAGAAAGGAGTAAGAAAGAAAGAAGAAAGAAGTAAGAAAGAAGTAAGAAAGAAGTATGAAAGAAGTAAGAAAGAAGAAAGAAAGAAGTAAGAAAGAAGTAAGAAAGAAGTAAGAAAGAAGTAAGAAAGAAGTAAGAAAGAAGTAAGAAAGAAAGAAGTAAGAAAGAAGTAAGAAAGAAGTAAGAAAGAAGTAAGAAGGAATGAAGAAAGAAGTAAGAAAGAAGTAAGAAAGAAGTAAGAAAGAAGTAAGAAAGAAGTAAGAAAGAAGTAAGAAAAAAGTAAGAAAGAAATAAGAAGGAATGAAGAAAGAAATAAGAAAGAAGTCAGAAAGAAGTAAGAAAGAAGTAAGAAAGAAAGAAGTAAGAAAGAAGTAAGAAAGAAGTTAGAAAGAAGTAAGAAAGATGTAAGAAAGAAGTAAGAAAGAATTAAGAAAGAAAGAAGTAAGAAAGAAGTAAGAAAGAAGTAAGAAAGAAGAAAAAAGAAGTTAGAAAGAAGTAAGAAGGAATGAAGAAAGAAGTAAGAAAGAAGAAAGAAAAAGTATGAAAGAAGTAAGAAAGAAGTAAGAAAGAAAGAAGTAAGAAAGAAGTAAGAAAGAAGTAAGAAAGAAGTTAAGAAAGAAGTAAGAAGGAATGAAGAAAGAAGTAAGAAAGAAGAAAGAAAGAATTATGAAAGAAGTAAGAAAGAAGTAAGAAAGAAAGAAGTAAGAAAGAAGTAAGAAAGAAGTAAGAAAGAAGTATGAAAGAAGTAATAAAGAAGAAAGAAAGAAGTAAGAAAGAAGTAAGAAGGAATGAAGAAAGAAGTAAGAAAGAAGTAAGAAAGAAGAAAGAAAGAAGTAAGAAAGAAGTAAGAAGGAATGAAGAAAGAAGTAAGAAAGAAGTAAGAAAGAAGAAAGAATGAAGTAAGAAAGAAGAAAGAAAGAAGTAAGAAAGAAGTAAGAAAGAAGTAAGAAAGAAAGAAGAAAGAAGTAAGAAAGAAGTAAGAAAGAAATAAGAAAGAAGTAAGAAGGAATGAAGAAAGAAGTAAGAAAGAAGAAAGAAAGAAGTAAGAAATAAGTAAGAAAGAAGTAAGAAAGAAGTAAGAAAGAAGTAAGAAAGAAGTAAGAAAGAAGTAAGAAGGAATGAAGAAAGAAGTAAGAAAGAAGTAAGAAAGAAGAAAGAAAGAAGTAAGAAAGAAGTAAGAAAGAAGTAAGAAAGAAGTAAGAAAGAAGAAAGAAAGAAGTAAGCAAGAAGTAAGAAAGAAGTAAGAAAGAAGTTAGAAAGAAGTAAGAAAGAAGTAAGAAAGAAGTAAGAAAGAAAGAAGAAAGAAGAAAGAAGTAAGAAAGAAGTAAGAAAGAAGTAAGAAAGAAGAAAGAAAGAAGTAAGAAGGAATGAAGAAAGAAGTAAGAAAGAAGAAAGAAGTATGAAAGAAGTAAGAAAGAAGTAAGAAAGAAAGAAGTAAGAAAGAAGTAAGAAAGAAGTAAGAAAGAAGTTAGAAAGAAGTAAGAAAGAAGTAAGAAAGAAGTTAGAAAGAAGTAAGAAATAAGTAAGAAAGAAGTAAGAAAGAAGTAAGAAAGAAGTAAGAAAGAAGTAAGAAGGAATGAAGAAAGAAGTAAGAAAGAAGTAAGAAAGAAGAAAGAAAGAAGTAAGAAAGAAGTAAGAAAGAAGTAAGAAAGAAGTAAGAAAGAAGTAAGCAAGAAGTAAGAAAGAAGTAAGAAAGAAGTTAGAAAGAAGTAAGAAAGAAGTAAGAAAGAAGTAAGAAAGAAAGAAGAAAGAAGAAAGAAGTAAGAAAGAAGTAAGAAAGAAGTAAGAAAGAAGAGAGAAAGAAGTAAGAAGGAATGAAGAAAGAAGTAAGAAAGAAGAAAGAAAGAAGTATGAAAGAAGTAAGAAAGAAGTAAGAAAGAAAGAAGTAAGAAAGAAGTAAGAAAGAAGTAAGAAAGAAGTTAGAAAGAAGTAAGAAATAAGTAAGAAAGAAGTAAGAAAGAAGTAAGAAAGAAGTAAGAAAGAAAGAACTAAGAAAGAAGTAAGAAAGAATTAAGAAAGAAGTAAGAAAGAAGAAAGAAAGAAGAAATAAGTAAGAAAGAAGTAAGAAAGAAGTATGAAAGAAGTAAGAAAGAAGAAAGAAAGAAGTAAGAAAGAAGTAAGAAGGAATGAAGAAAGAAGTAAGAAAGAAGTTAGAAAGAAGTAAGAAATAAGTAAGAAAGAAGTAAGAAATAAGTAAGAAAGAAGTAAGAAAGAAGTAAGAAGGAATGAAGAAAGAAGTAAGAAAGAAGTAAGAAAGAAGAAAGAAAGAAGTAAGAAAGAAGAAAGAAAGAAGTAAGAAAGAAGTAAGAAAGAAGTAAGAAAGAAGTAAGAAAGAAAGAAGAAAGAAGTAAGAAAAAAGTAAGAAAGAAGTAAGAAAGAAGTAAGAAAGAAGAAAAAAGAAGTTAGAAAGAAGAAAGAAAGAAGTAAGAAAGAAGTAAGAAAGAAGTAAGAAAGAAGTAAGAAAGAACTAAGAAAGAACTAAGAAAGAAAGAAGAAAGAAGTAAGAAAGAAGTAAGAAAGAAGAAAGAAAGAAGTAAGAAAGAAGTAAGAAAGAAGTACGAAAGAAGTACGAAAGAAGTAAGAAAGAAGTAAGAAAGAAGTAAGAAAGAAAGAAGAATGAAGAAAGAAGTAAGAAAGAAGTAAGAAAGAAGTAAGAAAGAATTAAGAAAGAGGTAAGAAAGGAGTAAGAAAGAAAGAAGAAAGAAGTAAGAAAGAAGTAAGAAAGAAGTATGAAAGAAGTAAGAAAGAAGAAAGAAAGAAGTAAGAAAGAAGTAAGAAAGAAGTAAGAAAGAAGTAAGAAAGAAGTAAGAAAGAAGTAAGAAAGAAAGAAGTAAGAAAGAAGTAAGAAAGAAGTAAGAAAGAAGTAAGAAGGAATGAAGAAAGAAGTAAGAAAGAAGTAAGAAAGAAGTAAGAAAAAGTAAGAAAGAAGTAAGAAAGAAGTAAGAAAGAAATAAGAAGGAATGAAGAAAGAAATAAGAAAGAAGTCAGAAAGAAGTAAGAAAGAAGTAAGAAAGAAAGAAGTAAGAAAGAAGTAAGAAAGAAGTTAGAAAGAAGTAAGAAAGATGTAAGAAAGAAGTAAGAAAGAATTAAGAAAGAAAGAAGTAAGAAAGAAGTAAGAAAGAAGTAAGAAAGAAGAAAAAAGAAGTTAGAAAGAAGTAAGAAGGAATGAAGAAAGAAGTAAGAAAGAAGATAGAAAAAGTATGAAAGAAGTAAGAAAGAAGTAAGAAAGAAAGAAGTAAGAAAGAAGTAAGAAAGAAGTAAGAAAGAAGTTAAGAAAGAAGTAAGAAGGAATGAAGAAAGAAGTAAGAAAGAAGAAAGAAAGAATTATGAAAGAAGTAAGAAAGAAGTAAGAAAGAAAGAAGTAAGAAAGAAGTAAGAAAGAAGTAAGAAAGTAGTATGAAAGAAGTAATAAAGAAGAAAGAAAGAAGTAAGAAAGAAGTAAGAAGGAATGAAGAAAGAACTAAGAAAGAAGTAAGAAAGAAGTAAGAAAGAAGTAAGAAAGAAGTAAGAAAGAACTAAGAAAGAACTAAGAAAGAAAGAAGAAAGAAGTAAGAAAGAAGTAAGAAAGAAGAAAGAAAGAAGTAAGAAAGAAGTAAGAAAGAAGTACGAAAGAAGTACGAAAGAAGTAAGAAAGAAGTAAGAAAGAAGTAAGAAAGAAAGAAGAATGAAGAAAGAAGTAAGAAAGAAGTAAGAAAGAAGTAAGAAAGAATTAAGAAAGAGGTAAGAAAGGAGTAAGAAAGAAAGAAGAAAGAAGTAAGAAAGAAGTAAGAAAGAAGTATGAAAGAAGTAAGAAAGAAGAAAGAAAGAAGTAAGAAAGAAGTAAGAAAGAAGTAAGAAAGAAGTAAGAAAGAAGTAAGAAAGAAGTAAGAAAGAAAGAAGTAAGAAAGAAGTAAGAAAGAAGTAAGAAAGAAGTAAGAAGGAATGAAGAAAGAAGTAAGAAAGAAGTAAGAAAGAAGTAAGAAAGAAGTAAGAAAGAAGTAAGAAAGAAGTAAGAAAGAAATAAGAAGGAATGAAGAAAGAAATAAGAAAGAAGTCAGAAAGAAGTAAGAAAGAAGTAAGAAAGAAAGAAGTAAGAAAGAAGTAAGAAAGAAGTTAGAAAGAAGTAAGAAAGATGTAAGAAAGAAGTAAGAAAGAATTAAGAAAGAAAGAAGTAAGAAAGAAGTAAGAAAGAAGTAAGAAAGAAGAAAAAAGAAGTTAGAAAGAAGTAAGAAGGAATGAAGAAAGAAGAAAGAAAGAAGATAGAAAAAGTATGAAAGAAGTAAGAAAGAAGTAAGAAAGAAAGAAGTAAGAAAGAAGTAAGAAAGAAGTAAGAAAGAAGTTAAGAAAGAAGTAAGAAGGAATGAAGAAAGAAGTAAGAAAGAAGAAAGAAAGAATTATGAAAGAAGTAAGAAAGAAGTAAGAAAGAAAGAAGTAAGAAAGAAGTAAGAAAGAAGTAAGAAAGTAGTATGAAAGAAGTAATAAAGAAGAAAGAAAGAAGTAAGAAAGAAGTAAGAAGGAATGAAGAAAGAACTAAGAAAGAAGTTAGAAAGAAGTAAGAAATAAGTAAGAAAGAAGTAAGAAAGAAGTAAGAAAGAAGTAAGAAAGAAGTAAGAAGGAAGTAAGAAAGAAGTAAGAAAGAAGTAAGAAAGAAGAAAGAAAGAAGTAAGAAAGAAGAAAGAAATAAGTAAGAAAGAAGTAAGAAAGAAGAAAGAAGTAAGAAAGAAGTAAGAAGGAATGAAGAAAGAAGTAAGAAAGAAGTAAGAAAGAAGAAAGAAAGAAGTAAGAAAGAAGTAAGAAAGAAGAAAGAAAGAAGTAAGAAGGAATGAAGAAAGAAGTAAGAAAGAAGAAAGAAAGAAGGTAGAAAGAAGTAAGAAAGAAGTAAGAAAGAAGTAAGAAAGAAGAAAGAAAGAAGTAAGCAAGAAGTAAGAAAGAAGTAAGAAAGAAGTTAGAAAGAAGTAAGAAAGAAGTAAGAAAGAAGTAAGAAAGAAAGAAGAAAGAAGAAAGAAGTAAGAAAGAAGTAAGAAAGAAGTAAGAAAGAAGAAAGAAAGAAGTAAGAAGGAATGAAGAAAGAAGTAAGAAAGAAGAAAGAAAGAAGTATGAAAGAAGTAAGAAAGAAGTAAGAAAGAAAGAAGTAAGAAAGAAGTAAGAAAGAAGTAAGAAAGAAGTTAGAAAGAAGTAAGAAAGAAGTAAGAAAGAAGTTAGAAAGAAGTAAGAAATAAGTAAGAAAGAAGTAAGAAAGAAGTAAGAAAGAAGTAAGAAAGAAAGAAGTAAGAAAGAAGTAAGAAAGAAGTAAGAAAGAAGTAAGAAAGAAGAAAGAAAGAAGAAATAAGTAAGAAAGAAGTAAGAAAGAAGTATGAAAGAAGTAAGAAAGAAGAAAGAAAGAAGTAAGAAAGAAGTAAGAAGGAATGAAGAAAGAAGTAAGAAAGAAGTTAGAAAGAAGTAAGAAATAAGTAAGAAAGAAGTAAGAAATAAGTAAGAAAGAAGTAAGAAAGAAGTAAGAAGGAATGAAGAAAGAAGTAAGAAAGAAGTAAGAAAGAAGAAAGAAAGAAGTAAGAAAGAAGAAAGAAAGAAGTAAGAAAGAAGTAAGAAAGAAGTAAGAAAGAAGTAAGAAAGAAAGAAGAAAGAAGTAAGAAAGAAGTAAGAAAGAAGTAAGAAAGAAGTA
Source organism: Columba livia (assembly GCF_036013475.1). NCBI lineage: Eukaryota > Metazoa > Chordata > Aves > Columbiformes > Columbidae > Columba > Columba livia. The sequence continues at coordinate 198,794 of NW_027043053.1, forward strand.
AGAAAGAAGTAAGAAAGAAGTAAGAAGGAATGAAGAAATAAGTAAGAAAGAAGTAAGAAAGAAGAAAGAAAGAAGTATGAAAGAAGTAAGAAAGAAGTAAGAAAGAAAGAAGTAAGAAAGAAGTAAGAAAGAAGTAAGAAAGAAGGTAGAAAGAAGTAAGAAAGAGGTAAGAAAGAAGTAAGGAAGAAAGAAGTAAGAAAAAAGTAAGAAAGAAGTAAGAAAGAAGTAAGAAAGAAGAAAAAAGAAGTTAGAAAGAAGAAAGAAAGAAGTAAGAAAGAAGTAAGAAAGAAGTAAGAAAGAAGTAAGAAAGAACTAAGAAAGAACTAAGAAAGAAAGAAGAAAGAAGTAAGAAAGAAGTAAGAAAGAAGAAAGAAAGAAGTAAGAAAGAAGTAAGAAAGAAGTACGAAAGAAGTACGAAAGAAGTAAGAAAGAAGTAAGAAAGAAGTAAGAAAGAAAGAAGAATGAAGAAAGAAGTAAGAAAGAAGTAAGAAAGAAGTAAGAAAGAATTAAGAAAGAGGTAAGAAAGGAGTAAGAAAGAAAGAAGAAAGAAGTAAGAAAGAAGTAAGAAAGAAGTATGAAAGAAGTAAGAAAGAAGAAAGAAAGAAGTAAGAAAGAAGTAAGAAAGAAGTAAGAAAGAAGTAAGAAAGAAGTAAGAAAGAAGTAAGAAAGAAAGAAGTAAGAAAGAAGTAAGAAAGAAGTAAGAAAGAAGTAAGAAGGAATGAAGAAAGAAGTAAGAAAGAAGTAAGAAAGAAGTAAGAAAGAAGTAAGAAAGAAGTAAGAAAGAAGTAAGAAAGAAATAAGAAGGAATGAAGAAAGAAATAAGAAAGAAGTCAGAAAGAAGTAAGAAAGAAGTAAGAAAGAAAGAAGTAAGAAAGAAGTAAGAAAGAAGTTAGAAAGAAGTAAGAAAGATGTAAGAAAGAAGTAAGAAAGAATTAAGAAAGAAAGAAGTAAGAAAGAAGTAAGAAAGAAGTAAGAAAGAAGAAAAAAGAAGTTAGAAAGAAGTAAGAAGGAATGAAGAAAGAAGTAAGAAAGAAGAAAGAAAAAGTATGAAAGAAGTAAGAAAGAAGTAAGAAAGAAAGAAGTAAGAAAGAAGTAAGAAAGAAGTAAGAAAGAAGTTAAGAAAGAAGTAAGAAGGAATGAAGAAAGAAGTAAGAAAGAAGAAAGAAAGAATTATGAAAGAAGTAAGAAAGAAGTAAGAAAGAAAGAAGTAAGAAAGAAGTAAGAAAGATGTAAGAAAGTAGTATGAAAGAAGTAATAAAGAAGAAAGAAAGAAGTAAGAAAGAAGTAAGAAGGAATGAAGAAAGAACTAAGAAAGAAGTTAGAAAGAAGTAAGAAATAAGTAAGAAAGAAGTAAGAAAGAAGTAAGAAAGAAGAAAGAAAGAAGTAAGAAAGAAGAAAGAAAGAAGTAAGAAAGAAGTAAGAAAGAAGTAAGAAAGAAAGAAGAAAGAATTAAGAAAGAAGTAAGAAAGAAATAAGAAAGAAGTAAGAAGGAATGAAGAAAGAAGTAAGAAAGAAGAAAGAAATAAGTATGAAAGAAATAAGAAAGAAGTAAGAAAGAAAGAAGTAAGAAAGAAGTAAGAAATAAGTATGAAAGAAGTAAGAAAGAAGAAAGAAAGAAGTAAGAAAGAAGTAAGAAGGAATGAAGAAAGAAGTAAGAAAGAAGTTAGAAAGAAGTAAGAAATAAGTAAGAAAGAAGTAAGAAAGAAGAAAGAAGTAAGAAAGAAGTAAGAAGGAATGAAGAAAGAAGTAAGAAAGAAGTAAGAAAGAAGAAAGAAAGAAGTAAGAAAGAAGTAAGAAAGAAGAAAGAAAGAAGTAAGAAGGAATGAAGAAAGAAGTAAGAAAGAAGAAAGAAAGAAGGTAGAAAGAATTAAGAAAGAAGTAAGAAAGAAGTAAGAAAGAAGAAAGAAAGAAGTAAGCAAGAAGTAAGAAAGAAGTAAGAAAGAAGTTAGAAAGAAGTAAGAAAGAAGTAAGAAAGAAGTAAGAAAGAAAGAAGAAAGAAGAAAGAAGTAAGAAAGAAGTAAGAAAGAAGTAAGAAAGAAGAAAGAAAGAAGTAAGAAGGAATGAAGAAAGAAGTAAGAAAGAAGAAAGAAAGAAGTATGAAAGAAGTAAGAAAGAAGTAAGAAAGAAAGAAGTAAGAAAGAAGTAAGAAAGAAGTAAGAAAGAAGTTAGAAAGAAGTAAGAAAGAAGTAAGAAAAGTTAGAAAGAAGTAAGAAATAAGTAAGAAAGAAGTAAGAAAGAAGTAAGAAAGAAGTAAGAAAGAAAGAAGTAAGAAAGAAGTAAGAAAGAAGTAAGAAAGAAATAAGAAAGAAGAAAGAAAGAAGAAATAAGTAAGAAAGAAGTAAGAAAGAAGTATGAAAGAAGTAAGAAAGAAGAAAGAAAGAAGTAAGAAAGAAGTAAGAAGGAATGAAGAAAGAAGTAAGAAAGAAGTTAGAAAGAAGTAAGAAATAAGTAAGAAAGAAGTAAGAAATAAGTAAGAAAGAAGTAAGAAAGAAGTAAGAAGGAATGAAGAAAGAAGTAAGAAAGAAGTAAGAAAGAAGAAAGAAAGAAGTAAGAAAGAAGAAAGAAAGAAGTAAGAAAGAAGTAAGAAAGAAGTAAGAAAGAAGTAAGAAAGAAAGAAGAAAGAAGTAAGAAAGAAGTAAGAAAGAAGTAAGAAAGAAGTAAGAAAGAAGTAAGAAAGAAGTAAGAAGGAATGAAGAAATAAGTAAGAAAGAAGTAAGAAAGAAGAAAGAAAGAAGTATGAAAGAAGTAAGAAAGAAGTAAGAAAGAAAGAAGTAAGAAAGAAGTAAGAAAGAAGTAAGAAAGAAGGTAGAAAGAAGTAAGAAAGAGGTAAGAAAGAAGTAAGGAAGAAAGAAGTAAGAAAAAAGTAAGAAAGAAGTAAGAAAGAAGTAAGAAAGAAGAAAAAAGAAGTTAGAAAGAAGAAAGAAAGAAGTAAGAAAGAAGTAAGAAAGAAGTAAGAAAGAAGTAAGAAAGAACTAAGAAAGAACTAAGAAAGAAAGAAGAAAGAAGTAAGAAAGAAGTAAGAAAGAAGAAAGAAAGAAGTAAGAAAGAAGTAAGAAAGAAGTACGAAAGAAGTACGAAAGAAGTAAGAAAGAAGTAAGAAAGAAGTAAGAAAGAAAGAAGAATGAAGAAAGAAGTAAGAAAGAAGTAAGAAAGAAGTAAGAAAGAATTAAGAAAGAGGTAAGAAAGGAGTAAGAAAGAAAGAAGAAAGAAGTAAGAAAGAAGTAAGAAAGAAGTATGAAAGAAGTAAGAAAGAAGAAAGAAAGAAGTAAGAAAGAAGTAAGAAAGAAGTAAGAAAGAAGTAAGAAAGAAGTAAGAAAGAAGTAAGAAAGAAAGAAGTAAGAAAGAAGTAAGAAAGAAGTAAGAAAGAAGTAAGAAGGAATGAAGAAAGAAGTAAGAAAGAAGTAAGAAAGAAGTAAGAAAGAAGTAAGAAAGAAGTAAGAAAGAAGTAAGAAAGAAGTAAGAAAGAAATAAGAAGGAATGAAGAAAGAAATAAGAAAGAAGTCAGAAAGAAGTAAGAAAGAAGTAAGAAAGAAAGAAGTAAGAAAGAAGTAAGAAAGAAGTTAGAAAGAAGTAAGAAAGATGTAAGAAAGAAGTAAGAAAGAATTAAGAAAGAAAGAAGTAAGAAAGAAGTAAGAAAGAAGTAAGAAAGAAGAAAAAAGAAGTTAGAAAGAAGTAAGAAGGAATGAAGAAAGAAGTAAGAAAGAAGAAAGAAAAAGTATGAAAGAAGTAAGAAAGAAGTAAGAAAGAAAGAAGTAAGAAAGAAGTAATAAAGAAGTAAGAAATAATGAAGAAAGAAGTAAGAAAGAAGTAAGAAAGAAGAAAGAAAGAAGTAAGAAAGAAGAAAGAAAGAAGTAAGAAAGAAGTAAGAAAGAAGTAAGAAAGAAAGAAGAAAGAAGTAAGAAAGAAGTAAGAAAGAAATAAGAAAGAAGTAAGAAGGAATGAAGAAAGAAGTAAGAAAGAAGAAAGAAAGAAGTATGAAAGAAATAAGAAAGAAGTAAGAAAGAAAGAAGTAAGAAAGAAGTAAGAAAGAAGTATGAAAGAAGTAAGAAAGAAGAAAGAAAGAAGTAAGAAAGAAGTAAGAAGGAATGAAGAAAGAAGTAAGAAAGAAGTTAGAAAGAAGTAAGAAATAAGTAAGAAAGAAGTAAGAAAGAAGAAAGAAGTAAGAAAGAAGTAAGAAGGAATGAAGAAAGAAGTAAGAAAGAAGTAAGAAAGAAGAAAGAAAGAAGTAAGAAAGAAGTAAGAAAGAAGAAAGAAAGAAGTAAGAAGGAATGAAGAAAGAAGTAAGAAAGAAGAAAGAAAGAAGGTAGAAAGAAGTAAGAAAGAAGTAAGAAAGAAGTAAGAAAGAAGAAAGAAAGAAGTAAGCAAGAAGTAAGAAAGAAGTAAGAAAGAAGTTAGAAAGAAGTAAGAAAGAAGTAAGAAAGAAGTAAGAAAGAAAGAAGAAAGAAGAAAGAAGTAAGAAAGAAGTAAGAAAGAAGTAAGAAAGAAGAAAGAAAGAAGTAAGAAGGAATGAAGAAAGAAGTAAGAAAGAAGAAAGAAAGAAGTATGAAAGAAGTAAGAAAGAAGTAAGAAAGAAAGAAGTAAGAAAGAAGTAAGAAAGAAGTAAGAAAGAAGTTAGAAAGAAGTAAGAAAGAAGTAAGAAAGAAGTTAGAAAGAAGTAAGAAATAAGTAAGAAAGAAGTAAGAAAGAAGTAAGAAAGAAGTAAGAAAGAAAGAAGTAAGAAAGAAGTAAGAAAGAAGTAAGAAAGAAGTAAGAAAGAAGAAAGAAAGAAGAAATAAGTAAGAAAGAAGTAAGAAAGAAGTATGAAAGAAGTAAGAAAGAAGAAAGAAAGAAGTAAGAAAGAAGTAAGAAGGAATGAAGAAAGAAGTAAGAAAGAAGTTAGAAAGAAGTAAGAAATAAGTAAGAAAGAAGTAAGAAATAAGTAAGAAAGAAGTAAGAAAGAAGTAAGAAGGAATGAAGAAAGAAGTAAGAAAGAAGTAAGAAAGAAGAAAGAAAGAAGTAAGAAAGAAGAAAGAAAGAAGTAAGAAAGAAGTAAGAAAGAAGTAAGAAAGAAGTAAGAAAGAAAGAAGAAAGAAGTAAGAAAGAAGTAAGAAAGAAGTAAGAAAGAAGTAAGAAAGAAGTAAGAAAGAAGTAAGAAGGAATGAAGAAATAAGTAAGAAAGAAGTAAGAAAGAAGAAAGAAAGAAGTATGAAAGAAGTAAGAAAGAAGTAAGAAAGAAAGAAGTAAGAAAGAAGTAAGAAAGAAGTAAGAAAGAAGGTAGAAAGAAGTAAGAAAGAGGTAAGAAAGAAGTAAGGAAGAAAGAAGTAAGAAAAAAGTAAGAAAGAAGTAAGAAAGAAGTAAGAAAGAAGAAAAAAGAAGTTAGAAAGAAGAAAGAAAGAAGTAAGAAAGAAGTAAGAAAGAAGTAAGAAAGAAGTAAGAAAGAACTAAGAAAGAACTAAGAAAGAAAGAAGAAAGAAGTAAGAAAGAAGTAAGAAAGAAGAAAGAAAGAAGTAAGAAAGAAGTAAGAAAGAAGTACGAAAGAAGTACGAAAGAAGTAAGAAAGAAGTAAGAAAGAAGTAAGAAAGAAAGAAGAATGAAGAAAGAAGTAAGAAAGAAGTAAGAAAGAAGTAAGAAAGAATTAAGAAAGAGGTAAGAAAGGAGTAAGAAAGAAAGAAGAAAGAAGTAAGAAAGAAGTAAGAAAGAAGTATGAAAGAAGTAAGAAAGAAGAAAGAAAGAAGTAAGAAAGAAGTAAGAAAGAAGTAAGAAAGAAGTAAGAAAGAAGTAAGAAAGAAGTAAGAAAGAAAGAAGTAAGAAAGAAGTAAGAAAGAAGTAAGAAAGAAGTAAGAAGGAATGAAGAAAGAAGTAAGAAAGAAGTAAGAAAGAAGTAAGAAAGAAGTAAGAAAGAAGTAAGAAAGAAGTAAGAAAGAAGTAAGAAAGAAATAAGAAGGAATGAAGAAAGAAATAAGAAAGAAGTCAGAAAGAAGTAAGAAAGAAGTAAGAAAGAAAGAAGTAAGAAAGAAGTAAGAAAGAAGTTAGAAAGAAGTAAGAAAGATGTAAGAAAGAAGTAAGAAAGAATTAAGAAAGAAAGAAGTAAGAAAGAAGTAAGAAAGAAGTAAGAAAGAAGAAAAAAGAAGTTAGAAAGAAGTAAGAAGGAATAAAGAAAGAAGTAAGAAAGAAGAAAGAAAAAGTATGAAAGAAGTAAGAAAGAAGTAAGAAAGAAAGAAGTAAGAAAGAAGTAAGAAAGAAGTAAGAAAGAAGTTAAGAAAGAAGTAAGAAGGAATGAAGAAAGAAGTAAGAAAGAAGAAAGAAAGAATTATGAAAGAAGTAAGAAAGAAGTAAGAAAGAAAGAAGTAAGAAAGAAGTAAGAAAGAAGTAAGAAAGTAGTATGAAAGAAGTAATAAAGAAGAAAGAAAGAAGTAAGAAAGAAGTAAGAAGGAATGAAGAAAGAACTAAGAAAGAAGTTAGAAAGAAGTAAGAAATAAGTAAGAAAGAAGTAAGAAAGAAGTAAGAAAGAAGTAAGAAAGAAGTAAGAAGGAATGAAGAAAGAAGTAAGAAAGAAGTAAGAAAGAAGAAAGAAAGAAGTAAGAAAGAAGAAAGAAAGAAGTAAGAAAGAAGTAAGAAAGAAGTAAGAAAGAAAGAAGAAAGAAGTAAGAAAGAAGTAAGAAAGAAATAAGAAAGAAGTAAGAAGGAATGAAGAAAGAAGTAAGAAAGAAGAAAGAAAGAAGTATGAAAGAAATAAGAAAGAAGTAAGAAAGAAAGAAGTAAGAAAGAAGTAAGAAAGAAGTATGAAAGAAGTAAGAAAGAAGAAAGAAAGAAGTAAGAAAGAAGTAAGAAGGAATGAAGAAAGAAGTAAGAAAGAAGTTAGAAAGAAGTAAGAAATAAGTAAGAAAGAAGTAAGAAAGAAGAAAGAAGTAAGAAAGAAGTAAGAAGGAATGAAGAAAGAAGTAAGAAAGAAGTAAGAAAGAAGAAAGAAGTAAGAAAGAAGTAAGAAAGAAGAAAGAAAGAAGGTAGAAAGAAGTATGAAAGAAGTAAGAAAGAAGTTAGAAAGAAGTAAGAAATAAGTAAGAAAGAAGTAAGAAAGAGGTAAGAAAGAAGTAAGGAAGAAAGAAGTAAGAAAAAAGTAAGAAAGAAGTAAGAAAGAAGTAAGAAAGAAGAAAAAAGAAGTTAGAAAGAAGAAAGAAAGAAGTAAGAAAGAAGTAAGAAAGAAGTAAGAAAGAAGTAAGAAAGAAGTAAGAAAGAAGTAAGAAAGAAGAAAGAAAGAAGTAAGAAAGAAGTAAGAAAGAAGTAAGAAAGAAGTAAGAAAGAAGTAAGAAAGAAAGAAGAAAGAAGTAAGAAAGAAGTAAGAAAGAAGTAAGAAAGAAGTAAGAAAGAAGAAAGAAAGAAGTAAGAAAGAAGTAAGAAAGAAGTAAGAAAGAAGTAAGAAAGAAGTAAGAAAGAAGAAAGAAAGAAGAAATAAGTAAGAAAGAAGTAAGAAAGAACTATGAAAGAAGTAAGAAAGAAGAAAGAAAGAAGTAAGAAAGAAGTAAGAAGGAATGAAGAAAGAAGTAAGAAAGAAGTTAGAAAGAAGTAAGAAATAAGTAAGAAAGAAGTAAGAAATAAGTAAGAAAGAAGTAAGAAAGAAGTAAGAAGGAATGAAGAAAGAAGTAAGAAAGAAGTAAGAAAGAAGAAAGAAAGAAGTAAGAAAGAAGAAAGAAAGAAGTAAGAAAGAAGTAAGAAAGAAGTAAGAAAGAAGTAAGAAAGAAAGAAGAAAGAAGTAAGAAAGAAGTAAGAAAGAAGTAAGAAAGAAGTAAGAAAGAAGTAAGAAAGAAGTAAGAAGGAATGAAGAAATAAGTAAGAAAGAAGTAAGAAAGAAGAAAGAAAGAAGTAAGAAAGAAGTAAGAAAGAAGAAAGAAAGAAGTAAGAAGGAATGAAGAAAGGAGTAAGAAAGAAGAAAGAAAGAAGTATGAAAGAAGTAAGAAAGAAGTAAGAAAGAAAGAAGTAAGATAGAAGTAAGAAAGAAGTAAGAAAGAAGGTAGAAAGAAGTAAGAAAGAGGTAAGAAAGAAGTAAGGAAGAAAGAAGTAAGAAAAAAGTAAGAAAGAAGTAAGAAAGAAGTAAGAAAGAAGAAAAAAGAAGTTAGAAAGAAGAAAGAAAGAAGTAAGAAAGAAGTAAGAAAAAGTAAGAAAGAAGTAAGAAAGAACTAAGAAAGAACTAAGAAAGAAAGAAGAAAGAAGTAAGAAAGAAGAAAGAAAGAAGTAAGAAAGAAGTAAGAAAGAAGTACGAAAGAAGTACGAAAGAAGTAAGAAAGAAGTAAGAAAGAAGTAAGAAAGAAGTAAGAAAGAGGTAAGAAAGGAGTAAGAAAGAAAGAAGAAAGAAGTAAGAAAGAAGTAAGAAAGAAGTATGAAAGAAGTAAGAAAGAAGAAAGAAAGAAGTAAGAAAGAAGTAAGAAAGAAGTAAGAAAGAAGTAAGAAAGAAAGAAGAAAGAAGAAAGAAAGAAGTAAGAAAGAAGTAAAAAAGAAGTAAGAAAGAAGTAAGAAAGAAAGAAGTAAGAAAGAAGTAAGAAAGAAGTAAGAAAGAAGTAAGAAGGAATGAAGAAAGAAGTAAGAAAGAAGTAAGAAAGAAGTAAGAAAGAAGTAAGAAAGAAGTAAGAAAGAAGTAAGAAAGAAATAAGAAGGAATGAAGAAAGAAATAAGAAAGAAGTCAGAAAGAAGTAAGAAAGAAGTAAGAAAGAAAGAAGTAAGAAAGAAGTTAGAAAGAAGTAAGAAAGAAGTAAGAAAGAAGTAAGAAAGAAGTAAGAAAGAAAGAAGAAAGAAGTAAGAAAGAAGTAAGAAAGAAGTAAGAAAGAAGTAGGAAAGAAGTAAAAAGGAATAAAGAAAGAAGTAAGAAAGAAGTAAGAAAGAAGTAAGAAAGAAGGAAGAAAGAAGTAAGAAAGAAAGAAGAAATAAGTAAGGAAGAAGAAAGAAAGAAGTATGAAAGAAGTAAGAAAGAAGTAAGAAAGAAAGAAGTAAGAAAGAAGTCAGAAAGAAGTAAGAAAGAAGAAAAAAGAACTTAGAAAGAAGTAATAAAGAAGTAATAAAGAAGTAAGAAAGAAGTAAGAAAGAAAGAATTAAGAAAGAAGTAAGAAAGAAGTAAGAAAGAAGTTTGAAAGAAGTAAGAAGGAATGAAGAAAGAAGTAAGAAAGAAAGAAGTAAGAAAGAAGTAAGAAAGAAGTTAGAAAGAAGTAAGAAAGAAGAAAGAAAGAAGAAAAAAGAAGTTAGAAAGAAGTAAGAAGGAATGAAGAAAGAAGTAAGAAAGAAGAAAGAAAGAAGTATGAAAGAAGTAAGAAAGAAGTAAGAAAGAAAGAAGTAAGAAAGAAGTAAGAAAGAAGTAATAAAGAAGTAAGAAAGAAGTAAGAAAGAAGTAAGAAGGAATGAAGAAAGAAGTAAGAAAGAAGAAAGAAAGAAGTATGAAAGAAGAAAGAAAGAAGTAAGAAAGAAGTAAGAAAGAAGTAAGAAAGAAGTATGAAAGAAGTAATAAAGAAGAAAGAAAGAAGTAAGAAAGAAGTAAGAAGGAATGAAGAAAGAAGTAAGAAAGAAGTTAGAAAGAAGTAAGAAATAAGTAAGAAAGAAGTAAGAAATAAGTAAGAAAGAAGTAAGAAAGAATTAAGAAGGAATGAAGAAAGAAGTAAGAAAGAAGTAAGAAAGAAGAAAGAAAGAAGTAAGAAAGAAGAAAGAAAGAAGTAAGAAAGAAGTAAGAAAGAAGTAAGAAAGAAGGTAGAAAGAAGTAAGAAAGAGGTAAGAAGGAAGTAAGAAGGAATGAAGAAAGAAGTAAGAAAGAAGTTAGAAAGAAGTAAGAAATAAGTAAGAAAGAAGTAAGAAATAAGTAAGAAAGAAGAAAGAAAGAAGTAAGAAGGAATGAAGAAAGAAGTAAGAAAGAAGAAAGAAAGAAGTATGAAAGAAGTAAGAAAGTAGTAAGAAAGAAAGAAGTAAGAAAGAACTAAGAAAGAACTAAGAAAGAAAGAAGAAAGAAGTAAGAAAGAAGTAAGAAAGAAGAAAGAAAGAAGTAAGAAAGAAGTAAGAAAGAAGTACGAAAGAAGTACGAAAGAAGTAAGAAAGAAGTAAGAAAGAAGTAAGAAAGAAGTAAGAAAGAAGTAAGAAAGAAGTAAGAAGGAATGAAGAAAGAAGTAAGAAAGAAGTAAGAAAGAAGAAAGAAAGAAGTAAGAAAGAAGAAAGAAAGAAGTAAGAAAGAAGTAAGAAAGAAGTAAGAAAGAAAGAAGAAAGAAGTAAGAAAGAAGTAAGAAAGAAATAAGAAAGAAGTAAGAAGGAATGAAGAAAGAAGTAAGAAAGAAGAAAGAAAGAAGTATGAAAGAAATAAGAAAGAAGTAAGAAAGAAAGAAGTAAGAAAGAAGTAAGAAAGAAGTATGAAAGAAATAAGAAAGAAGAAAGAAAGAAGTAAGAAAGAAGTAAGAAGGAATGAAGAAAGAAGTAAGAAAGAAGTTAGAAAGAAGTAAGAAATAAGTAAGAAAGAAGTAAGAGAGAAGAAAGAAGTAAGAAAGAAGTAAGAAGGAATGAAGAAAGAAGTAAGAAAGAAGAAAGAAAGAAGTATGAAAGAAGTAAGAAAGTAGTAAGAAAGAAAGAAGTAAGAAAGAAGTAAGAAAGAAGTAAGAAAGAAGGTAGAAAGAAGTAAGAAAGAGGTAAGAAGGAATGAAGAAAGAAGTAAGAAAGAAGAAAGAAAGAAGTAAGAAAGAAGTAAGAAAGAAGAAAGAAAGAAGTAAGAAGGAATGAAGAAAGAAGTAAGAAAGAAGAAAGAAAGAAGGTAGAAAGAAGTAAGAAAGAAGTAAGAAAGAAGTTAGAAAGAAGTAAGAAATAAGTAAGAAAGAAGTAAGAAAGAGGTAAGAAAGAAGTAAGGAAGAAAGAAGTAAGAAAAAAGTAAGAAAGAAGTAAGAAAGAAGTAAGAAAGAAGAAAAAAGAAGTTAGAAAGAAGAAAGAAAGAAGTAAGAAAGAAGTAAGAAAGAAGTAAGAAAGAAGTAAGAAAGAAGTAAGAAAGAAGTAAGAAAGAAGAAAGAAAGAAGTAAGAAAGAAGTAAGAAAGAAGTAAGAAAGAAGTAAGAAAGAAGTAAGAAAGAAAGAAGAAAGAAGTAAGATAGAAGTAAGAAAGAAGAAAGAAAGAAGTAAGAAAGAAGAAAGAAAGAAGTAAGAAAGAAGTAAGAAAGAAGTAAGAAAGAAGTAAGAAAGAAAGAAGAAAGAAGTAAGAAAGAAGTAAGAGAGAAGAAAGAATGTAGTAATAAGGAATGAAGAAAGAAGTAAGAAAGAAGAAAGAAAGAAGTATGAAAGAAATAAGAAAGAAGTAAGAAAGAAAGAAGTAAGAAAGAAGTAAGAAAGAAGTAAGAAAGAAGTATGAAAGAAGTAAGAAAGAAGTAAGAAAGAAGAAAGAAAGAAGTAAGAAGGAATGAAGAAAGAAGTAAGAAAGAAGTTAGAAAGAAGTAAGAAATAAGTAAGAAAGAAGTAAGAAAGAAGTAAGAAAGAAGTAAGAAAGAAGTAAGAAGGAATGAAGAAAGAAGTAAGAAAGAAGTAAGAAAGAAGAAAGAAAGAAGTAAGAAAGAAGTAAGAAAGAAGTAAGAAAGAAGAAAGAAAGAAGTAAGCAAGAAGTAAGAAAGAAGTAAGAAAGAAGTTAGAAAGAAGTAAGAAAGAAGTAAGAAAGAAGTAAGAAAGAAAGAAGAAAGAAGAAAGAATTAAGAAAGAAGTAAGAAAGAAGTAAGAAAGAAGAAAGAAAGAAGTAAGAAGGAATGAAGAAAGAAGTAAGAAAGAAGAAAGAAAGAAGTATGAAAGAAGTAAGAAAGAAGTAAGAAAGAAAGAAGTAAGAAAGAAGTAAGAAAGAAGTAAGAAAGAAGTTAGAAAGAAGTAAGAAAGATGTAAGAAAGAAGTAAGAAAGAAGAAAGAAAGAAGAAATAAGTAAGAAAGAAGTAAGAAAGAACTATGAAAGAAGTAAGAAAGAAGAAAGTAAGAAGTAAGAAAGAAGTAAGAAGGAATGAAGAAAGAAGTAAGAAAGAAGTTAGAAAGAAGTAAGAAATAATTAAGAAAGAAGTAAGAAATAAGTAAGAAAGAAGTAAGAAAGAAGTAAGAAGGAATGAAGAAAGAAGTAAGAAAGAAGTAAGAAAGAAGAAAGAAAGAAGTAAGAAAGAAGAAAGAAAGAAGTAAGAAAGAAGTAAGAAAGAAGAAAGAAAGAAGTAAGAAGGAATGAAGAAAGAAGTAAGAAAGAAGAAAGAAAGAAGTATGAAAGAAGTAAGAAAGAAGTAAGAAAGAAAGAAGTAAGAAAGAAGTAAGAAAGAAGTAAGAAAGAAGGTAGAAAGAAGTAAGAAAGAGGTAAGAAAGAAGTAAGGAAGAAAGAAGTAAGAAAAAAGTAAGAAAGAAGTAAGAAAGAAGTAAGAAAGAAGAAAAAAGAAGTTAGAAAGAAGAAAGAAAGAAGTAAGAAAGAAGTAAGAAAGAAGTAAGAATGAAGTAAGAAAGAACTAAGAAAGAACTAAGAAAGAAAGAAGAAAGAAGAAAGAAAGAAGTAAGAAAGAAGAAAGAAAGAAGTAAGAAAGAAGTAAGAAAGAAGTACGAAAGAAGTACGAAAGAAGTAAATAAGAAGTAAGAAAGAAGTAAGAAAGAAAGAAGAATGAAGAAAGAAGTAAGAAAGAAGTAAGAAAGAAGTAAGAAAGAAGTAAGAAAGAAGTAAGAAAGAGGTAAGAAAGGAGTAAGAAAGAAAGAAGAAAGAAGTAAGAAAGAAGTAAGAAAGAAGTATGAAAGAAGTAAGAAAGAAGAAAGAAAGAAGTAAGAAAGAGGAAAGAAAGAAGTAAGAAAGAAGTAAGAAGGAAGTAAGAAAGAAGTAAGAAAGAAGTAAGAAAGAAGTAAGAAAGAAAGAAGAAAGAAGAAAGAAAGAAGTAAGAAAGAAGTAAGAAAGAAGTAAGAAAGAAGTAAGAAAGAAGTAAGAAAGAAGTAAGAAAGAAGTAAGAAGGAATGAAGAAAGAAGTAAGAAAGAAGTAAGAAAGAAGAAAGAAAGAAGTAAGAAAGAAGAAAGAAAGAAGTAAGAAGGAATGAAGAAAGAAGTAAGAAAGAAGAAATAAAGAAGGTAGAAAGAAGTAAGAAAGAAGTAAGAAAGAAGTTAGAAAGAAGTAAGAAAGAAAGAAGTAAGAAAGAAGTAAGAAAGAAGTTAGAAAGAAGTAAGAAAGAAGTAAGAAAGAAGTAAGAAAGAATTAAGAAAGAAAGAAGAAAGAAAGAAGTAAGAAAGAAGTAAGAAAGAAGAAAAAAGAAGTTAGAAAGAAGTAAGAAGGAATGAAGAAAGAAGTAAGAAAGAAGAAAGAAAGAAGTATGAAAGAAGTAAGAAAGAAGTAAGAAAGAAAGAAGTAAGAAAGAAGTAAGAAAGAAGTAAGAAAGAAGTAAGAAAGAAGTAAGAAGGAATGAAGAAAGAAGTAAGAAAGAAGAAAGAAAGAATTATGAAAGAAGTAAGAAAGAAGTAAGAAAGAAAGAAGTAAGAAAGAAGTAAGAAAGAAGTAAGAAAGAAGTATGAAAGAAGTAATAAAGAAGAAAGAAAGAAGTAAGAAAGAAGTAAGAAGGAATGAAGAAAGAAGTAAGAAAGAAGTTAGAAAGAAGTAAGAAATAAGTAAGAAAGAAGTAAGAAAGAAGTAAGAAAGAAGTAAGAAAGAAGTAAGAAGGAATGAAGAAAGAAGTAAGAAAGAAGTAAGAAAGAAGAAAGAAAGAAGTAAGAAAGAAGAAAGAAAGAAGTAAGAAAGAAGTAAGAAAGAAGTAAGAAAGAAAGAAGAAAGAAGTAAGAAAGAAGTAAGAAAGAAATAAGAAAGAAGTAAGAAGGAATGAAGAAAGAAGTAAGAAAGAAGAAAGAAAGAAGTATGAAAGAAATAAGAAAGAAGTAAGAAAGAAAGAAGTAAGAAAGAAGTAAGAAAGAAGTATGAAAGAAGTAAGAAAGAAGAAAGAAAGAAGTAAGAAAGAAGTAAGAAGGAATGAAGAAAGAAGTAAGAAAGAAGTTAGAAAGAAGTAAGAAATAAGTAAGAAAGAAGTAAGAAAGAAGAAAGAAGTAAGAAAGAAGTAAGAAGGAATGAAGAAAGAAGAAAGAAAGAAGTAAGAAAGAAGAAAGAAAGAAGTAAGAAAGAAGTAAGAAAGAAGAAAGAAAGAAGTAAGAAGGAATGAAGAAAGAAGTAAGAAAGAAGAAAGAAAGAAGGTAGAAAGAAGTAAGAAAGAAGTAAGAAAGAAGTTAGAAAGAAGTAAGAAATAAGTAAGAAAGAAGTAAGAAAGAGGTAAGAAAGAAGTAAGGAAGAAAGAAGTAAGAAAAAAGTAAGAAAGAAGTAAGAAAGAAGTAAGAAAGAAGAAAAAAGAAGTTAGAAAGAAGAAAGAAAGAAGTAAGAAAGAAGTAAGAAAGAAGTAAGAAAGAAGTAAGAAAGAAGTAAGAAAGAAGTAAGAAAGAAGAAAGAAAGAAGTAAGAAAGAAGTAAGAAAGAAGTAAGAAAGAAGTAAGAAAGAAGTAAGAAAGAAAGAAGAAAGAAGTAAGAAAGAAGTAAGAAAGAAGTAAGAAAGAAGTAAGAAAGAATAAAGAAAGAAGTAAGAAAGAAGAAAGAAAGAAGTAAGAAAGAAGTATGAAAGAATTAAGAAAGAAGAAAGAAAGAAGTACGAAAGAAGTAAGAAAGAAGTAAGAAAGAAGTAAGAAAGAAGTAAGAAAGAAAGAAGAAAGAAGTAAGAAAGAAGTAAGAAAGAAGTAAGAAAGAAGTAGGAAAGAAGTAAAAAGGAATAAAGAAAGAAGTAAGAAAGAAGTAAGAAAGAAGTAAGAAAGAAGTAAGAAAGAAGGAAGAAAGAAGTAAGAAAGAAGTAAGAAAGAAGAAAGAAAGAAGTAAGAAAGAAGTAAGAAAGAAGTAAGAAAGAAGTAAGAAAGAAGAAAGAAAGAAGAAATAAGTAAGAAAGAAGTAAGAAAGAAGTATGAAAGAAGTAAGAAAGAAGAAAGAAAGAAGTAAGAAAGAAGTAAGAAGGAATGAAGAAAGAAGTAAGAAAGAAGTTAGAAAGAAGTAAGAAATAAGTAAGAAAGAAGTAAGAAAGAAGTAAGAAAGAAGTAAGAAAGAAGTAAGAAGGAATGAAGAAAGAAGTAAGAAAGAAGTAAGAAAGAAGAAAGAAAGAAGTAAGAAAGAAGAAAGAAAGAAGTAAGAAATAAGTAAGAAGGAATGAAGAAAGAAGTAAGAAATAAGTAAGAAAGAAGTAAGAAAGAAGTAAGAAAGAAGTAAGAAAGAAGTAAGAAGGAATGAAGAAATAAGTAAGAAAGAAGTAAGAAAGAAGAAAGAAAGAAGTAAGAAAGAAGTAAGAAAGAAGAAAGAAAGAAGTAAGAAGGAATGAAGAAAGAAGTAAGAAAGAAGAAAGAAAGAAGTATGAAAGAAGTAAGAAAGAAGTAAGAAAGAAAGAAGTAAGAAAGAAGTAAGAAAGAAGTAAGAAAGAAGGTAGAAAGAAGTAAGAAAGAGGTAAGAAAGAAGTAAGGAAGAAAGAAGTAAGAAAAAAGTAAGAAAGAAGTAAGAAAGAAGTAAGAAAGAAGAAAAAAGAAGTTAGAAAGAAGAAAGAAAGAAGTAAGAAAGAAGTAAGAAAGAAGTAAGAAAGAAGTAAGAAAGAAGTAAGAAAGAACTAAGAAAGAACTAAGAAAGAAAGAAGAAAGAAGTAAGAAAGAAGTAAGAAAGAAGAAAGAAAGAAGTAAGAAAGAAGTAAGAAAGAAGTACGAAAGAAGTACGAAAGAAGTAAGAAAGAAGTAAGAAAGAAGTAAGAAAGAAGTAAGAAAGAAGTAAGAAAGAAGTAAGAAAGAAGTAAGAAGGAATGAAGAAAGAAGTAAGAAAGAAGTAAGAAAGAAGAAAGAAAGAAGTAAGAAAGAAGAAAGAAAGAAGTAAGAAAGAAGTAAGAAAGAAGTAAGAAAGAAAGAAGAAAGAAGTAAGAAAGAAGTAAGAAAGAAATAAGAAAGAAGTAAGAAGGAATGAAGAAAGAAGTAAGAAAGAAGAAAGAAAGAAGTATGAAAGAAGTAAGAAAGAAGTAAGAAAGAAAGAAGTAAGAAAGAAGTAAGAAAGAAGTAAGAAAGAAGTTAGAAAGAAGTAAGAAAGATGTAAGAAAGAAGTTAGAAAGAAGTAAGAAATAAGTAAGAATGAAGTAAGAAAGAAGTAAGAAAGAAGTAAGAAAGAAAGAAGTAAGAAAGAAGTAAGAAAGAAGTAAGAAAGAAGTAAGAAAGAAGAAAGAAAGAAGAAATAAGTATGAAAGAAGTAAGAAAGAACTATGAAAGAAGTAAGAAAGAAGAAAGAAAGAAGTAAGAAAGAAGTAAGAAGGAATGAAGAAAGAAGTAAGAAAGAAGTTAGAAAGAAGTAAGAAATAAGTAAGAAAGAAGTAAGAAATAAGTAAGAAAGAAGTAAGAAAGAAGTAAGAAGGAATGAAGAAAGAAGTAAGAAAGAAGTAAGAAAGAAGAAAGAAAGAAGTAAGAAAGAAGAAAGAAAGAAGTAAGAAAGAAGTAAGAAAGAAGTAAGAAAGAAGTAAGAAAGAAAGAAGAAAGAAGTAAGAAAGAAGTAAGAAAGAAGTAAGAAAGAAGTAAGAAAGAAGTAAGAAAGAAGTAAGAAGGAATGAAGAAATAAGTAAGAAAGAAGTAAGAAAGAAGAAAGAAAGAAGTAAGAAAGAAGTAAGAAAGAAGAAAGAAAGAAGTAAGAAGGAATGAAGAAAGAAGTAAGAAAGAAGAAAGAAAGAAGTATGAAAGAAGTAAGAAAGAAGTAAGAAAGAAAGAAGTAAGAAAGAAGTAAGAAAGAAGTAAGAAAGAAGGTAGAAAGAAGTAAGAAAGAGGTAAGAAAGAAGTAAGGAAGAAAGAAGTAAGAAAAAAGTAAGAAAGAAGTAAGAAAGAAGTAAGAAAGAAGAAAAAAGAAGTTAGAAAGAAGAAAGAAAGAAGTAAGAAAGAAGTAAGAAAGAAGTAAGAAAGAAGTAAGAAAGAAGTACGAAAGAAGTACGAAAGAAGTAAGAAAGAAGTAAGAAAGAAGTAAGAAAGAAAGAAGAATGAAGAAAGAAGTAAGAAAGAAGTAAGAAAGAAGTAAGAAAGAAGTAAGAAAGAAGTAAGAAAGAGGTAAGAAAGGAGTAAGAAAGAAAGAAGAAAGAAGTAAGAAAGAAGTAAGAAAGAAGTATGAAAGAAGTAAGAAAGAAGAAAGAAAGAAGTAAGAAAGAAGTAAGAAAGAAGTAAGAAAGAAGTAAGAAAGAAAGAAGAAAGAAGAAAGAAAGAAGTAAGAAAGAAGTAAGAAAGAAGTAAGAAAGAAGTAAGAAAGAAAGAAGTAAGAAAGAAGTAAGAAAGAAGTAAGAAAGAAGTAAGAAGGAATGAAGAAAGAAGTAAGAAAGAAGTAAGAAAGAAGTAAGAAAGAAGTAAGAAAGAAGTAAGAAAGAAGTAAGAAAGAAGTAAGAAAGAAATAAGAAGGAATGAAGAAAGAAATAAGAAAGAAGTCAGAAAGAAGTAAGAAAGAAGTAAGAAAGAAAGAAGTAAGAAATAAGTAAGAAAGAAGTTAGAAAGAAGTAAGAAAGAAGTAAGAAAGAAGTAAGAAAGAATTAAGAAAGAAAGAAGTAAGAAAGAAGTAAGAAAGAAGTAAGAAAGAAGAAAAAAGAAGTTAGAAAGAAGTAAGAAGGAATGAAGAAAGAAGTAAGAAAGAAGAAAGAAAGAAGTATGAAAGAAGTAAGAAAGAAGTAAGAAAGAAAGAAGTAAGAAAGAAGTAAGAAAGAAGTAAGAAAGAAGTAAGAAAGAAGTAAGAAGGAATGAAGAAAGAAGTAAGAAAGAAGTAAGAAAGAATTATGAAAGAAGTAAGAAAGAAGTAAGAAAGAAAGAAGTAAGAAAGAAGTAAGAAAGAAGTAAGAAAGAAGTATGAAAGAAGTAATAAAGAAGAAAGAAAGAAGTAAGAAAGAAGTAAGAAGGAATGAAGAAAGAAGTAAGAAAGAAGTTAGAAAGAAGTAAGAAATAAGTAAGAAAGAAGTAAGAAAGAAGTAAGAAAGAAGTAAGAAAGAAGTAAGAAGGAATGAAGAAAGAAGTAAGAAAGAAGTAAGAAAGAAGAAAGAAAGAAGTAAGAAAGAAGAAAGAAAGAAGTAAGAAAGAAGTAAGAAAGAAGTAAGAAAGAAAGAAGAAAGAAGTAAGAAAGAAGGAAGAAAGAAATAAGAAAGAAGTAAGAAGGAATGAAGAAAGAAGTAAGAAAGAAGAAAGAAAGAAGTATGAAAGTAATAAGAAAGAAGTAAGAAAGAAAGAAGTAAGAAAGAAGTAAGAAAGAAGTATGAAAGAAGTAAGAAAGAAGAAAGAAAGAAGTAAGAAAGAAGTAAGAAGGAATGAAGAAAGAAGTAAGAAAGAAGTTAGAAAGAAGTAAGAAATAAGTAAGAAAGAAGTAAGAAAGAAGAAAGAAGTAAGAAAGAAGTAAGAAGGAATGAAGAAAGCAGAAAGAAAGAAGTAAGAAAGAAGAAAGAAAGAAGTAAGAAAGAAGTAAGAAAGAAGAAAGAAAGAAGTAAGAATGAATGAAGAAAGAAGTAAGAAAGAAGAAAGAAAGAAGGTAGAAAGAAGTAAGAAAGAAGTAAGAAAGAAGTTAGAAAGAAGTAAGAAATAAGTAAGAAAGAAGTAAGAAAGAGGTAAGAAAGAAGTAAGGAAGAAAGAAGTAAGAAAAAAGTAAGAAAGAAGTAAGAAAGAAGTAAGAAAGTAGAAAAAAGAAGTTAGAAAGAAGAAAGAAAGAAGTAAGAATGAAGTAAGAAAGAACTAAGAAAGAACTAAGAAAGAAAGAAGAAAGAAGAAAGAAAGAAGTAAGAAAGAAGAAAGAAAGAAGTAAGAAAGAAGTAAGAAAGAAGTACGAAAGAAGTACGAAAGAAGTAAATAAGAAGTAAGAAAGAAGTAAGAAAGAAAGAAGAATGAAGAAAGAAGTAAGAAAGAAGTAAGAAAGAAGTAAGAAAGAAGTAAGAAAGAAGTAAGAAAGAGGTAAGAAAGGAGTAAGAAAGAAAGAAGAAAGAAGTAAGAAAGAAGTAAGAAAGAAGTATGAAAGAAGTAAGAAAGAAGAAAGAAAGAAGTAAGAAAGAAGTAAGAAAGAAGTAAGAAAGAAAGAAGAAAGAAGAAAGAAAGAAGTAAGAAAGAAGTAAGAAAGAAGTAAGAAAGAAGTAAGAAAGAAAGAAGTAAGAAAGAAGTAAGAAAGAAGTAAGAAAGAAGTAAGAAGGAATGAAGAAAGAAGTAAGAAAGAAGTAAGAAAGAAGAAAGAAAGAAGTAAGAAAGAAGAAAGAAAGAAGTAAGAAGGAATGAAGAAAGAAGTAAGAAAGAAGAAATAAAGAAGGTAGAAAGAAGTAAGAAAGAAGTAAGAAAGAAGTTAGAAAGAAGTAAGAAAGAAAGAAGTAAGAAAGAAGTAAGAAAGAAGTTAGAAAGAAGTAAGAAAGAAGTAAGAAAGAAGTAAGAAAGAATTAAGAAAGAAAGAAGTAAGAAAGAAGTAAGAAAGAAGTAAGAAAGAAGAAAAAAGAAGTTAGAAAGAAGTAAGAAGGAATGAAGAAAGAAGTAAGAAAGAAGAAAGAAAGAAGTATGAAAGAAGTAAGAAAGAAGTAAGAAAGAAAGAAGTAAGAAAGAAGTAAGAAAGAAGTAAGAAAGAAGTAAGAAAGAAGTAAGAAGGAATGAAGAAAGAAGTAAGAAAGAAGAAAGAAAGAATTATGAAAGAAGTAAGAAAGAAGTAAGAAAGAAAGAAGTAAGAAAGAAGTAAGAAATAAGTAAGAAAGAAGTAAGAAAGAAGTAAGAAAGAAGAAAGAAAGAAGTAAGAAAGAAGTAAGAAAGAAGTAAGAAAGAAAGAAGAAAGAAGTAAGAAAGAAGTAAGAAAGAAATAAGAAAGAAGTAAGAAGGAATGAAGAAAGAAGTAAGAAAGAAGAAAGAAAGAAGTATGAAAGAAATAAGAAAGAAGTAAGAAAGAAAGAAGTAAGAAAGAAGTAAGAAAGAAGTATGAAAGAAGTAAGAAAGAAGAAAGAAAGAAGTAAGAAAGAAGTAAGAAGGAATGAAGAAAGAAGTAAGAAAGAAGTTAGAAAGAAGTAAGAAATAAGTAAGAAAGAAGTAAGAAAGAAGAAAGAAGTAAGAAAGAAGTAAGAAGGAATGAAGAAAGAAGAAAGAAAGAAGTAAGAAAGAAGAAAGAAAGAAGTAAGAAAGAAGTAAGAAAGAAGAAAGAAAGAAGTAAGAAGGAATGAAGAAAGAAGTAAGAAAGAAGAAAGAAAGAAGGTAGAAAGAAGTAAGAAAGAAGCAAGAAAGAAGTTAGAAAGAAGTAAGAAATAAGTAAGAAAGAAGTAAGAAAGAGGTAAGAAAGAAGTAAGGAAGAAAGAAGTAAGAAAAAAGTAAGAAAGAAGTAAGAAAGAAGTAAGAAAGAAGAAAAAAGAAGTTAGAAAGAAGAAAGAAAGAAGTAAGAAAGAAGTAAGAAAGAAGTAAGAAAGAAGTAAGAAAGAAGTAAGAAAGAAGAAAGAAAGAAGTAAGAAAGAAGTAAGAAAGAAGTAAGAAAGAAGTAAGAAAGAAGTAAGAAAGAAAGAAGAAAGAAGTAAGAAAGAAGTAAGAAAGAAGTAAGAAAGAAGTAAGAAAGAATAAAGAAAGAAGTAAGAAAGAAGAAAGAAAGAAGTAAGAAAGAAGTATGAAAGAATTAAGAAAGAAGAAAGAAAGAAGTACGAAAGAAGTAAGAAAGAAGTAAGAAAGAAGTAAGAAAGAAGTAAGAAAGAAAGAAGAAAGAAGTAAGAAAGAAGTAAGAAAGAAGTAAGAAAGAAGTAGGAAAGAAGTAAAAAGGAATAAAGAAAGAAGTAAGAAAGAAGTAAGAAAGAAGTAAGAAAGAAGGAAGAAAGAAGTAAGAAAGAAAGAAGAAAGAAGTAAGGAAGAAGAAAGAAAGAAGTATGAAAGAAGTAAGAAAGAAGTAAGAAAGAAAGAAGTAAGAAAGAAGTCAGAAAGAAGTAAGAAAGAAGAAAAAAGAAGTTAGAAAGAGGTAATAAAGAAGTAAGAAAGAAGTAAGAAAGAAAGAAGTAAGAAAGAAGTAAGAAAGAAGTAAGAAAGAAGTTTGAAAGAAGTTTGAAAGAAGTAAGAAGGAATGAAGAAAGAAGTAAGAAAGAAGTAAGAAAGAAGTAAGAAAGAAGTAAGAAAGAAGTAAGAAAGAAGTAAGAAAGAAGTAAGAAGGAATGAAGAAAGAAATAAGAAAGAAGTCAGAAAGAAGTAAGAAAGAAGTAAGAAAGAAATAAGTAAGAAAGAAGTAAGAAAGAAGTAAGAAAGAAGTAAGAAAGAAGTTAGAAGGAAGTAAGAAAGAAGTAAGAAAGAAGTAAGAAAGAATTAAGAAAGAAAGAAGTAAGAAAGAAGTAAGAAAGAAAGATGTAAGAAAGAAGTAAGAAAGAAGAAAGAAAGAAGAAAAAAGAAGTTAGAAAGAAGTAAGAAGGAATGAAGAAAGAAGTAAGAAAGAAGAAAGAAAGAAGTATGAGAGAAGTAAGAAAGAAGTAAGAAAGAAAGAAGTAAGAAAGAAGTAAGAAAGAAGTAATAAAGAAGTAAGAAAGAAGTAAGAAAGAATTAAGAAGGAATGAAGAAAGAAGTAAGAAAGAAGAAAGAAAGAAGTATGAAAGAAGAAAGAAAGAAGTAAGAAAGAAGTAAGAAAGAAGTAAGAAAGAAGTATGAAAGAAGTAATAAAGAAGAAAGAAAGAAGTAAGAAAGAAGTAAGAAGGGATGAAGAAAGAAGTAAGAAAGAAGTTAGAAAGAAGTAAGAAATAAGTAAGAAAGAAGTAAGAAAGAAATAAGAAAGAAGTAAGAAAGAAGTAAGAAGGAATGAAGAAAGAAGTAAGAAAGAAGTAAGAAAGAAGAAAGAAAGAAGTAAGAAAGAAGAAAGAAAGAAGTAAGAAAGAAGTAAGAAAGAAGTAAGAAAGAAGTAAGAAAGAAGAAAGAAAGAAGAAATAAGTAAGAAAGAAGTAAGAAAGAAGTATGAAAGAAGTAAGAAAGAAGAAAGAAAGAAGTAAGAAAGAAGTAAGAAGGAATGAAGAAAGAAGTAAGAAAGAAGTTAGAAAGAAGTAAGAAATAAGTAAGAAAGAAGTAAGAAATAAGTAAGAAAGAAGTAAGAAAGAAGTAAGAAGGAATGAAGAAAGAAGTAAGAAAGAAGTAAGAAAGAAGAAAGAAAGAAGTAAGAAAGAAGAAAGAAAGAAGTAAGAAAGAAGTAAGAAAGAAGTAAGAAAGAAGTAAGAAAGAAAGAAGAAAGAAGTAAGAAAGAAGTAAGAAAGAAGTAAGAAAGAAGTAAGAAAGAAGTAAGAAAGAAGTAAGAAGGAATGAAGAAATAAGTAAGAAAGAAGTAAGAAAGAAGAAAGAAAGAAGTAAGAAAGAAGTAAGAAAGAAGAAAGAAAGAAGTAAGAAGGAATGAAGAAAGAAGTAAGAAAGAAGAAAGAAAGAAGTATGAAAGAAGTAAGAAAGAAGTAAGAAAGAAAGAAGTAAGAAAGAAGTAAGAAAGAAGTAAGAAAGAAGGTAGAAAGAAGTAAGAAAGAGGTAAGAAAGAAGTAAGGAAGAAAGAAATAAGAAAAAAGTAAGAAAGAAGTAAGAAAGAAGTAAGAAAGAAGAAAAAAGAAGTTAGAAAGAAGAAAGAAAGAAGTAAGAAAGAAGTAAGAAAGAAGTAAGAAAGAAGTAAGAAAGAAGTAAGAAAGAACTAAGAAAGAACTAAGAAAGAAAGAAGAAAGAAGTAAGAAAGAAGTAAGAAAGAAGAAAGAAAGAAGTAAGAAAGAAGTAAGAAAGAAGTACGAAAGAAGTACGAAAGAAGTAAGAAAGAAGTAAGAAAGAAGTAAGAAAGAAGTAAGAAAGAAGTAAGAAAGAAGTAAGAAAGAAGTAAGAAGGAATGAAGAAAGAAGTAAGAAAGAAGTAAGAAAGAAGAAAGAAAGAAGTAAGAAAGAAGAAAGAAAGAAGTAAGAAAGAAGTAAGAAAGAAGTAAGAAAGAAAGAAGAAAGAAGTAAGAAAGAAGTAAGAAAGAAATAAGAAAGAAGTAAGAAGGAATGAAGAAAGAAGTAAGAAAGAAGAAAGAAAGAAGTATGAAAGAAGTAAGAAAGAAGTAAGAAAGAAAGAAGTAAGAAAGAAGTAAGAAAGAATTAAGAAATAAGTAAGAATGAAGTAAGAAAGAAGTAAGAAAGAAGTAAGAAAGAAAGAAGTAAGAAAGAAGTAAGAAAGAAGTAAGAAAGAAGTAAGAAAGAAGAAAGAAAGAAGAAATAAGTAAGAAAGAAGTAAGAAAGAACTATGAAAGAAGTAAGAAAGAAGAAAGAAAGAAGTAAGAAAGAAGTAAGAAGGAATGAAGAAAGAAGTAAGAAAGAAGTTAGAAAGAAGTAAGAAATAAGTAAGAAAGAAGTAAGAAATAAGTAAGAAAGAAGTAAGAAAGAAGTAAGAAGGAATGAAGAAAGAAGTAAGAAAGAAGAAAGAAAGAAGTATGAAAGAAGTAAGAAAGAAGTAAGAAAGAAAGAAGTAAGAAAGAAGTAAGAAAGAAGTAAGAAAGAAGGTAGAAAGAAGTAAGAAAGAGGTAAGAAAGAAGTAAGGAAGAAAGAAGTAAGAAAAAAGTAAGAAAGAAGTAAGAAAGAAGTAAGAAAGAAGAAAAAAGAAGTTAGAAAGAAGAAAGAAAGAAGTAAGAAAGAAGTAAGAAAGAAGTAAGAAAGAAGTAAGAAAGAACTAAGAAAGAACTAAGAAAGAAAGAAGAAAGAAGTAAGAAAGAAGTAAGAAAGAAGAAAGAAAGAAGTAAGAAAGAAGTAAGAAAGAAGTACGAAAGAAGTACGAAAGAAGTAAGAAAGAAGTAAGAAAGAAGTAAGAAAGAAAGAAGAATGAAGAAAGAAGTAAGAAAGAAGTAAGAAAGAAGCAAGAAAGAAGTAAGAAAGAAGTAAGAAAGAGGTAAGAAAGGAGTAAGAAAGAAAGAAGAAAGAAGTAAGAAAGAAGTAAGAAAGAAGTATGAAAGAAGTAAGAAAGAAGAAAGAAAGAAGTAAGAAAGAAGTAAGAAAGAAGTAAGAAAGAAGTAAGAAAGAAAGAAGAAAGAAGAAAGAAAGAAGTAAGAAAGAAGTAAGAAAGAAGTAAGAAAGAAGTAAGAAAGAAAGAAGTAAGAAAGAAGTAAGAAAGAAGTAAGAAAGAAGTAAGAAGGAATGAAGAAAGAAGTAAGAAAGAAGTAAGAAAGAAGTAAGAAAGAAGTAAGAAAGAAGTAAGAAAGAAGTAAGAAAGAAGTAAGAAAGAAATAAGAAGGAATGAAGAAAGAAATAAGAAAGAAGTCAGAAAGAAGTAAGAAAGAAGTAAGAAAGAAAGAAGTAAGAAAGAAGTAAGAAAGAAGTTAGAAAGAAGTAAGAAAGAAGTAAGAAAGAGGTAAGAAAGGAGTAAGAAAGAAAGAAGAAAGAAGTAAGAAAGAAGTAAGAAAGAAGTATGAAAGAAGTAAGAAAGAAGAAAGAAAGAAGTAAGAAAGAAGTAAGAAAGAAGTAAGAAAGAAGTAAGAAAGAAAGAAGAAAGAAGAAAGAAAGAAGTAAGAAAGAAGTAAGAAAGAAGTAAGAAAGAAGTAAGAAAGAAAGAAGTAAGAAAGAAGTAAGAAAGAAGTAAGAAAGAAGTAAGAAGGAATGAAGAAAGAAGTAAGAAAGAAGTAAGAAAGAAGAAAGAAAGAAGTAAGAAAGAAGAAAGAAAGAAGTAAGAAGGAATGAAGAAAGAAGTAAGAAAGAAGAAATAAAGAAGGTAGAAAGAAGTAAGAAAGAAGTAAGAAAGAAGTTAGAAAGAAGTAAGAAAGAAAGAAGTAAGAAAGAAGTAAGAAAGAAGTTAGAAAGAAGTAAGAAAGAAGTAAGAAAGAAGTAAGAAAGAATTAAG
This sequence comes from Columba livia, assembly GCF_036013475.1. NCBI lineage: Eukaryota > Metazoa > Chordata > Aves > Columbiformes > Columbidae > Columba > Columba livia. The sequence goes on from NW_027043053.1 coordinate 223,549, forward strand.
AAAGAAAGAAGTAAGAAAGAAGTAAGAAAGAAGTAAGAAAGAAGAAAAAAGAAGTCAGAAAGAAGTAAGAAGGAATGAAGAAAGAAGTAAGAAAGAAGAAAGAAAGAAGTATGAAAGAAGTAAGAAAGAAGTAAGAAAGAAAGAAGTAAGAAAGAAGTAAGAAAGAAGTAAGAAATAAGTAAGAAAGAAGTAAGAAGGAATGAAGAAAGAAGTAAGAAAGAAGAAAGAAAGAATTATGAAAGAAGTAAGAAAGAAGTAAGAAAGAAAGAAGTAAGAAAGAAGTAAGAAATAAGTAAGAAAGAAGTAAGAAAGAAGTAAGAAAGAAGAAAGAAAGAAGTAAGAAAGAAGTAAGAAAGAAGTAAGAAAGAAAGAAGAAAGAAGTAAGAAAGAAGTAAGAAAGAAATAAGAAAGAAGTAAGAAGGAATGAAGAAAGAAGTAAGAAAGAAGAAAGAAAGAAGTATGAAAGAAATAAGAAAGAAGTAAGAAAGAAAGAAGTAAGAAAGAAGTAAGAAAGAAGTATGAAAGAAGTAAGAAAGAAGAAAGAAAGAAGTAAGAAAGAAGTAAGAAGGAATGAAGAAAGAAGTAAGAAAGAAGTTAGAAAGAAGTAAGAAATAATTAAGAAAGAAGTAAGAAAGAAGAAAGAAGTAAGAAAGAAGTAAGAAGGAATGAAGAAAGAAGAAAGAAAGAAGTAAGAAAGAAGAAAGAAAGAAGTAAGAAAGAAGTAAGAAAGAAGAAAGAAAGAAGTAAGAAGGAATGAAGAAAGAAGTAAGAAAGAAGAAAGAAAGAAGGTAGAAAGAAGTAAGAAAGAAGCAAGAAAGAAGTTAGAAAGAAGTAAGAAATAAGTAAGAAAGAAGTAAGAAAGAGGTAAGAAAGAAGTAAGGAAGAAAGAAGTAAGAAAAAAGTAAGAAAGAAGTAAGAAAGAAGTAAGAAAGAAGAAAAAAGAAGTTAGAAAGAAGAAAGAAAGAAGTAAGAAAGAAGTAAGAAAGAAGTAAGAAAGAAGTAAGAAAGAAGTAAGAAAGAAGAAAGAAAGAAGTAAGAAAGAAGTAAGAAAGAAGTAAGAAAGAAGTAAGAAAGAAGTAAGAAAGAAAGAAGAAAGAAGTAAGAAAGAAGTAAGAAAGAAGTAAGAAAGAAGTAAGAAAGAATAAAGAAAGAAGTAAGAAAGAAGAAAGAAAGAAGTAAGAAAGAAGTATGAAAGAATTAAGAAAGAAGAAAGAAAGAAGTACGAAAGAAGTAAGAAAGAAGTAAGAAAGAAGTAAGAAAGAAGTAAGAAAGAAAGAAGAAAGAAGTAAGAAAGAAGTAAGAAAGAAGTAAGAAAGAAGTAGGAAAGAAGTAAAAAGGAATAAAGAAAGAAGTAAGAAAGAAGTAAGAAAGAAGTAAGAAAGAAGGAAGAAAGAAGTAAGAAAGAAAGAAGAAAGAAGTAAGGAAGAAGAAAGAAAGAAGTATGAAAGAAGTAAGAAAGAAGTAAGAAAGAAAGAAGTAAGAAAGAAGTCAGAAAGAAGTAAGAAAGAAGAAAAAAGAAGTTAGAAAGAGGTAATAAAGAAGTAAGAAAGAAGTAAGAAAGAAAGAAGTAAGAAAGAAGTAAGAAAGAAGTAAGAAAGAAGTTTGAAAGAAGTTTGAAAGAAGTAAGAAGGAATGAAGAAAGAAGTAAGAAAGAAGTAAGAAAGAAGTAAGAAAGAAGTAAGAAAGAAGTAAGAAAGAAGTAAGAAAGAAGTAAGAAGGAATGAAGAAAGAAATAAGAAAGAAGTCAGAAAGAAGTAAGAAAGAAGTAAGAAAGAAAGAAGTAAGAAAGAAGTAAGAAAGAAGTAAGAAAGAAGTAAGAAAGAAGTTAGAAAGAAGTAAGAAAGAAGTAAGAAAGAAGAAAGAAAGAAGAAATAAGTAAGAAAGAAGTAAGAAAGAACTATGAAAGAAGTAAGAAAGAAGAAAGAAAGAAGTAAGAAAGAAGTAAGAAGGAATGAAGAAAGAAGTAAGAAAGAAGTTAGAAAGAAGTAAGAAATAAGTAAGAAAGAAGTAAGAAATAAGTAAGAAAGAAGTAAGAAAGAAGTAAGAAGGAATGAAGAAAGAAGTAAGAAAGAAGAAAGAAAGAAGTATGAAAGAAGTAAGAAAGAAGTAAGAAAGAAAGAAGTAAGAAAGAAGTAAGAAAGAAGTAAGAAAGAAGGTAGAAAGAAGTAAGAAAGAGGTAAGAAAGAAGTAAGGAAGAAAGAAGTAAGAAAAAAGTAAGAAAGAAGTAAGAAAGAAGTAAGAAAGAAGAAAAAAGAAGTTAGAAAGAAGAAAGAAAGAAGTAAGAAAGAAGTAAGAAAGAAGTAAGAAAGAAGTAAGAAAGAACTAAGAAAGAACTAAGAAAGAAAGAAGAAAGAAGTAAGAAAGAAGTAAGAAAGAAGAAAGAAAGAAGTAAGAAAGAAGTAAGAAAGAAGTACGAAAGAAGTACGAAAGAAGTAAGAAAGAAGTAAGAAAGAAGTAAGAAAGAAAGAAGAATGAAGAAAGAAGTAAGAAAGAAGTAAGAAAGAAGTAAGAAAGAAGTAAGAAAGAAGTAAGAAAGAGGTAAGAAAGGAGTAAGAAAGAAAGAAGAAAGAAGTAAGAAAGAAGTAAGAAAGAAGTATGAAAGAAGTAAGAAAGAAGAAAGAAAGAAGTAAGAAAGAAGTAAGAAAGAAGTAAGAAAGAAGTAAGAAAGAAAGAAGAAAGAAGAAAGAAAGAAGTAAGAAAGAAGTAAGAAAGAAGTAAGAAAGAAGTAAGAAAGAAAGAAGTAAGAAAGAAGTAAGAAAGAAGTAAGAAAGAAGTAAGAAAGAAGTAAGAAAGAAGTAAGAAAGAAATAAGAAGGAATGAAGAAAGAAATAAGAAAGAAGTCAGAAAGAAGTAAGAAAGAAGTAAGAAAGAAAGAAGTAAGAAAGAAGTAAGAAAGAAGTTAGAAAGAAGTAAGAAAGAAGTAAGAAAGAGGTAAGAAAGGAGTAAGAAAGAAAGAAGAAAGAAGTAAGAAAGAAGTAAGAAAGAAGTATGAAAGAAGTAAGAAAGAAGAAAGAAAGAAGTAAGAAAGAAGTAAGAAAGAAGTAAGAAAGAAGTAAGAAAGAAAGAAGAAAGAAGAAAGAAAGAAGTAAGAAAGAAGTAAGAAAGAAGTAAGAAAGAAGTAAGAAAGAAAGAAGTAAGAAAGAAGTAAGAAAGAAGTAAGAAAGAAGTAAGAAGGAATGAAGAAAGAAGTAAGAAAGAAGTAAGAAAGAAGAAAGAAAGAAGTAAGAAAGAAGAAAGAAAGAAGTAAGAAGGAATGAAGAAAGAAGTAAGAAAGAAGAAATAAAGAAGGTAGAAAGAAGTAAGAAAGAAGTAAGAAAGAAGTTAGAAAGAAGTAAGAAAGAAAGAAGTAAGAAAGAAGTAAGAAAGAATTAAGAAAGAAAGAAGTAAGAAAGAAGTAAGAAAGAAGTAAGAAAGAAGAAAAAAGAAGTCAGAAAGAAGTAAGAAGGAATGAAGAAAGAAGTAAGAAAGAAGAAAGAAAGAAGTATGAAAGAAGTAAGAAAGAAGTAAGAAAGAAAGAAGTAAGAAAGAAGTAAGAAAGAAGTAAGAAAGAAGTAAGAAAGAAGTAAGAAGGAATGAAGAAAGAAGTAAGAAAGAAGAAAGAAAGAATTATGAAAGAAGTAAGAAAGAAGTAAGAAAGAAAGAAGTAAGAAAGAAGTAAGAAATAAGTAAGAAAGAAGTAAGAAAGAAGTAAGAAAGAAGAAAGAAAGAAGTAAGAAAGAAGTAAGAAAGAAGTAAGAAAGAAAGAAGAAAGAAGTAAGAAAGAAGTAAGAAAGAAATAAGAAAGAAGTAAGAAGGAATGAAGAAAGAAGTAAGAAAGAAGAAAGAAAGAAGTATGAAAGAAATAAGAAAGAAGTAAGAAAGAAAGAAGTAAGAAAGAAGTAAGAAAGAAGTATGAAAGAAGTAAGAAAGAAGAAAGAAAGAAGTAAGAAAGAAGTAAGAAGGAATGAAGAAAGAAGTAAGAAAGAAGTTAGAAAGAAGTAAGAAATAATTAAGAAAGAAGTAAGAAAGAAGAAAGAAGTAAGAAAGAAGTAAGAAGGAATGAAGAAAGAAGAAAGAAAGAAGTAAGAAAGAAGAAAGAAAGAAGTAAGAAAGAAGTAAGAAAGAAGAAAGAAAGAAGTAAGAAGGAATGAAGAAAGAAGTAAGAAAGAAGAAAGAAAGAAGGTAGAAAGAAGTAAGAAAGAAGCAAGAAAGAAGTTAGAAAGAAGTAAGAAATAAGTAAGAAAGAAGTAAGAAAGAGGTAAGAAAGAAGTAAGGAAGAAAGAAGTAAGAAAAAAGTAAGAAAGAAGTAAGAAAGAAGTAAGAAAGAAGAAAAAAGAAGTTAGAAAGAAGAAAGAAAGAAGTAAGAAAGAAGTAAGAAAGAAGTAAGAAAGAAGTAAGAAAGAAGTAAGAAAGAAGAAAGAAAGAAGTAAGAAAGAAGTAAGAAAGAAGTAAGAAAGAAGTAAGAAAGAAGTAAGAAAGAAAGAAGAAAGAAGTAAGAAAGAAGTAAGAAAGAAGTAAGAAAGAAGTAAGAAAGAATAAAGAAAGAAGTAAGAAAGAAGAAAGAAAGAAGTAAGAAAGAAGTATGAAAGAATTAAGAAAGAAGAAAGAAAGAAGTACGAAAGAAGTAAGAAAGAAGTAAGAAAGAAGTAAGAAAGAAGTAAGAAAGAAAGAAGAAAGAAGTAAGAAAGAAGTAAGAAAGAAGTAAGAAAGAAGTAGGAAAGAAGTAAAAAGGAATAAAGAAAGAAGTAAGAAAGAAGTAAGAAAGAAGTAAGAAAGAAGGAAGAAAGAAGTAAGAAAGAAAGAAGAAAGAAGTAAGGAAGAAGAAAGAAAGAAGTATGAAAGAAGTAAGAAAGAAGTAAGAAAGAAAGAAGTAAGAAAGAAGTCAGAAAGAAGTAAGAAAGAAGAAAAAAGAAGTTAGAAAGAGGTAATAAAGAAGTAAGAAAGAAGTAAGAAAGAAAGAAGTAAGAAAGAAGTAAGAAAGAAGTAAGAAAGAAGTTTGAAAGAAGTTTGAAAGAAGTAAGAAGGAATGAAGAAAGAAGTAAGAAAGAAGTAAGAAAGAAGTAAGAAAGAAGTAAGAAAGAAGTAAGAAAGAAGTAAGAAAGAAGTAAGAAGGAATGAAGAAAGAAATAAGAATGAAGTCAGAAAGAAGTAAGAAAGAAGTAAGAAAGAAAGAAGTAAGAAAGAAGTAAGAAAGAAGTAAGAAAGAAGTAAGAAAGAAGTTAGAAAGAAGTAAGAAAGAAGTAAGAAAGAAGTAAGAAAGAATTAAGAAAGAAAGAAGTAAGAAAGAAGTAAGAAAGAAAGAAGTAAGAAAGAAGTAAGAAAGAAGAAAGAAAGAAGAAAAAAGAAGTTAGAAAGAAGTAAGAAGGAATGAAGAAAGAAGTAAGAAAGAAGAAAGAAAGAAGTATGAGAGAAGTAAGAAAGAAGTAAGAAAGAAAGAAGTAAGAAAGAAGTAAGAAAGAAGTAATAAAGAAGTAAGAAAGAAGTAAGAAAGAAGTAAGAAGGAATGAAGAAAGAAGTAAGAAAGAAGAAAGAAAGAAGTATGAAAGAAGAAAGAAAGAAGTAAGAAAGAAGTAAGAAAGAAGTAAGAAAGAAGTATGAAAGAAGTAATAAAGAAGAAAGAAAGAAGTAAGAAAGAAGTAAGAAGGGATGAAGAAAGAAGTAAGAAAGAAGTTAGAAAGAAGTAAGAAATAAGTAAGAAAGAAGTAAGAAAGAAATAAGAAAGAAGTAAGAAAGAAGTAAGAAGGAATGAAGAAAGAAGTAAGAAAGAAGTAAGAAAGAAGAAAGAAAGAAGTAAGAAAGAAGAAAGAAAGAAGTAAGAAAGAAGGAAGAAAGAAGTAAGAAAGAAAGAAGAAAGAAGTAAGGAAGAAGAAAGAAAGAAGTATGAAAGAAGTAAGAAAGAAGTAAGAAAGAAAGAAGTAAGAAAGAAGTCAGAAAGAAGTAAGAAAGAAGAAAAAAGAAGTTAGAAAGAGGTAATAAAGAAGTAAGAAAGAAGTAAGAAAGAAAGAAGTAAGAAAGAAGTAAGAAAGAAGTAAGAAAGAAGTTTGAAAGAAGTTTGAAAGAAGTAAGAAAGAATGAAGAAAGAAGTAAGAAAGAAGTAAGAAAGAAGTAAGAAAGAAGTAAGAAAGAAGTAAGAAAGAAGTAAGAAAGAAGTAAGAAGGAATGAAGAAAGAAATAAGAAAGAAGTCAGAAAGAAGTAAGAAAGAAGTAAGAAAGAAAGAAGTAAGAAAGAAGTAAGAAAGAAGTAAGAAAGAAGTTAGAAAGAAGTAAGAAAGAAGTAAGAAAGAAGTAAGAAAGAATTAAGAAAGAAAGAAGTAAGAAAGAAGTAAGAAAGAAAGAAGTAAGAAAGAAGTAAGAAAGAAGAAAGAAAGAAGAAAAAAGAAGTTAGAAAGAAGTAAGAAGGAATGAAGAAAGAAGTAAGAAAGAAGAAAGAAAGAAGTATGAGAGAAGTAAGAAAGAAGTAAGAAAGAAAGAAGTAAGAAAGAAGTAAGAAAGAAGTAATAAAGAAGTAAGAAAGAAGTAAGAAAGAAGTAAGAAGGAATGAAGAAAGAAGTAAGAAAGAAGAAAGAAAGAAGTATGAAAGAAGAAAGAAAGAAGTAAGAAAGAAGTAAGAAAGAAGTAAGAAAGAAGTATGAAAGAAGTAATAAAGAAGAAAGAAAGAAGTAAGAAAGAAGTAAGAAGGGATGAAGAAAGAAGTAAGAAAGAAGTTAGAAAGAAGTAAGAAATAAGTAAGAAAGAAGTAAGAAAGAAATAAGAAAGAAGTAAGAAAGAAGTAAGAAGGAATGAAGAAAGAAGTAAGAAAGAAGTAAGAAAGAAGAAAGAAAGAAGTAAGAAAGAAGAAAGAAAGAAGTAAGAAAGAAGTAAGAAAGAAGTAAGAAAGAAGTAAGAAAGAAGAAAGAAAGAAGAAATAAGTAAGAAAGAAGTAAGAAAGAAGTATGAAAGAAGTAAGAAAGAAGAAAGAAAGAAGTAAGAAAGAAGTAAGAAGGAATGAAGAAAGAAGTAAGAAAGAAGTTAGAAAGAAGTAAGAAATAAGTAAGAAAGAAGTAAGAAATAAGTAAGAAAGAAGTAAGAAAGAAGTAAGAAGGAATGAAGAAAGAAGTAAGAAAGAAGTAAGAAAGAAGAAAGAAAGAAGTAAGAAAGAAGAAAGAAAGAAGTAAGAAAGAAGTAAGAAAGAAGTAAGAAAGAAGTAAGAAAGAAAGAAGAAAGAAGTAAGAAAGAAGTAAGAAAGAAGTAAGAAAGAAGTAAGAAAGAAGTAAGAAAGAAGTAAGAAGGAATGAAGAAATAAGTAAGAAAGAAGTAAGAAAGAAGAAAGAAAGAAGTAAGAAAGAAGTAAGAAAGAAGAAAGAAAGAAGTAAGAAGGAATGAAGAAAGAAGTAAGAAAGAAGAAAGAAAGAAGTATGAAAGAAGTAAGAAAGAAGTAAGAAAGAAAGAAGTAAGAAAGAAGTAAGAAAGAAGTAAGAAAGAAGGTAGAAAGAAGTAAGAAAGAGGTAAGAAAGAAGTAAGGAAGAAAGAAATAAGAAAAAAGTAAGAAAGAAGTAAGAAAGAAGTAAGAAAGAAGAAAAAGAAGTTAGAAAGAAGAAAGAAAGAAGTAAGAAAGAAGTAAGAAAGAAGTAAGAAAGAAGTAAGAAAGAAGTAAGAAAGAACTAAGAAAGAACTAAGAAAGAAAGAAGAAAGAAGTAAGAAAGAAGTAAGAAAGAAGAAAGAAAGAAGTAAGAAAGAAGTACGAAAGAAGTACGAAAGAAGTAAGAAAGAAGTAAGAAAGAAGTAAGAAAGAAGTAAGAAAGAAGTAAGAAAGAAGTAAGAAAGAAGTAAGAAGGAATGAAGAAAGAAGTAAGAAAGAAGTAAGAAAGAAGAAAGAAAGAAGTAAGAAAGAAGAAAGAAAGAAGTAAGAAAGAAGTAAGAAAGAAGTAAGAAAGAAAGAAGAAAGAAGTAAGAAAGAAGTAAGAAAGAAATAAGAAAGAAGTAAGAAGGAATGAAGAAAGAAGTAAGAAAGAAGAAAGAAAGAAGTATGAAAGAAGTAAGAAAGAAGTAAGAAAGAAAGAAGTAAGAAAGAAGTAAGAAAGAAGTAAGAAAGAAGTTAGAAAGAAGTAAGAAAGATGTAAGAAAGAAGTTAGAAAGAAGTAAGAAATAAGTAAGAATGAAGTAAGAAAGAAGTAAGAAAGAAGTAAGAAAGAAAGAAGTAAGAAAGAAGTAAGAAGGAATGAAGAAAGAAGTAAGAAAGAAGTTAGAAAGAAGTAAGAAATAAGTAAGAAAGAAGTAAGAAATAAGTAAGAAAGAAGTAAGAAAGAAGTAAGAAGGAATGAAGAAAGAAGTAAGAAAGAAGAAAGAAAGAAGTATGAAAGAAGTAAGAAAGAAGTAAGAAAGAAAGAAGTAAGAAAGAAGTAAGAAAGAAGTAAGAAAGAAGGTAGAAAGAAGTAAGAAAGAGGTAAGAAAGAAGTAAGGAAGAAAGAAGTAAGAAAAAAGTAAGAAAGAAGTAAGAAAGAAGTAAGAAAGAAGAAAAAAGAAGTTAGAAAGAAGAAAGAAAGAAGTAAGAAAGAAGTAAGAAAGAAGTAAGAAAGAAGTAAGAAAGAACTAAGAAAGAACTAAGAAAGAAAGAAGAAAGAAGTAAGAAAGAAGTAAGAAAGAAGAAAGAAAGAAGTAAGAAAGAAGTAAGAAAGAAGTACGAAAGAAGTACGAAAGAAGTAAGAAAGAAGTAAGAAAGAAGTAAGAAAGAAAGAAGAATGAAGAAAGAAGTAAGAAAAAAGTAAGAAAGAAGTAAGAAAGAAGTAAGAAAGAAGTAAGAAAGAGGTAAGAAAGGAGTAAGAAAGAAAGAAGAAAGAAGTAAGAAAGAAGTAAGAAAGAAGTATGAAAGAAGTAAGAAAGAAGAAAGAAAGAAGTAAGAAAGAAGTAAGAAAGAAGTAAGAAAGAAGTAAGAAAGAAAGAAGAAAGAAGAAAGAAAGAAGTAAGAAAGAAGTAAGAAAGAAGTAAGAAAGAAGTAAGAAAGAAAGAAGTAAGAAAGAAGTAAGAAAGAAGTAAGAAAGAAGTAAGAAGGAATGAAGAAAGAAGTAAGAAAGAAGTAAGAAAGAAGTAAGAAAGAAGTAAGAAAGAAGTAAGAAAGAAGTAAGAAAGAAGTAAGAAAGAAATAAGAAGGAATGAAGAAAGAAATAAGAAAGAAGTCAGAAAGAAGTAAGAAAGAAGTAAGAAAGAAAGAAGTAAGAAAGAAGTAAGAAAGAAGTTAGAAAGAAGTAAGAAAGAAGTAAGAAAGAAGTAAGAAAGAATTAAGAAAGAAAGAAGTAAGAAAGAAGTAAGAAAGAAGTAAGAAAGAAGAAAAAAGAAGTTAGAAAGAAGTAAGAAGGAATGAAGAAAGAAGTAAGAAAGAAGAAAGAAAGAAGTATGAAAGAAGTAAGAAAGAAGTAAGAAAGAAAGAAGTAAGAAAGAAGTAAGAAAGAAGTAAGAAAGAAGTAAGAAAGAAGTAAGAAGGAATGAAGAAAGAAGTAAGAAAGAAGTAAGAAAGAATTATGAAAGAAGTAAGAAAGAAGTAAGAAAGAAAGAAGTAAGAAAGAAGTAAGAAAGAAGTAAGAAAGAAGTATGAAAGAAGTAATAAAGAAGAAAGAAAGAAGTAAGAAAGAAGTAAGAAGGAATGAAGAAAGAAGTAAGAAAGAAGTTAGAAAGAAGTAAGAAATAAGTAAGAAAGAAGTAAGAAAGAAGTAAGAAAGAAGTAAGAAAGAAGTAAGAAGGAATGAAGAAAGAAGTAAGAAAGAAGTAAGAAAGAAGAAAGAAAGAAGTAAGAAAGAAGAAAGAAAGAAGTAAGAAAGAAGTAAGAAAGAAGTAAGAAAGAAAGAAGAAAGAAGTAAGAAAGAAGGAAGAAAGAAATAAGAAAGAAGTAAGAAGGAATGAAGAAAGAAGTAAGAAAGAAGAAAGAAAGAAGTATGAAAGAAATAAGAAAGAAGTAAGAAAGAAAGAAGTAAGAAAGAAGTAAGAAAGAAGTATGAAAGAAGTAAGAAAGAAGAAAGAAAGAAGTAAGAAAGAAGTAAGAAGGAATGAAGAAAGAAGTAAGAAAGAAGTTAGAAAGAAGTAAGAAATAAGTAAGAAAGAAGTAAGAAAGAAGAAAGAAGTAAGAAAGAAGTAAGAAGGAATGAAGAAAGCAGAAAGAAAGAAGTAAGAAAGAAGAAAGAAAGAAGTAAGAAAGAAGTAAGAAAGAAGAAAGAAAGAAGTAAGAAGGAATGAAGAAAGAAGTAAGAAAGAAGAAAGAAAGAAGGTAGAAAGAAGTAAGAAAGAAGTAAGAAAGAAGTTAGAAAGAAGTAAGAAATAAGTAAGAAAGAAGTAAGAAAGAGGTAAGAAAGAAGTAAGGAAGAAAGAAGTAAGAAAAAAGTAAGAAAGAAGTAAGAAAGAAGTAAGAAAGAAGAAAAAAGAAGTTAGAAAGAAGAAAGAAAGAAGTAAGAATGAAGTAAGAAAGAACTAAGAAAGAACTAAGAAAGAAAGAAGAAAGAAGAAAGAAAGAAGTAAGAAAGAAGAAAGAAAGAAGTAAGAAAGAAGTAAGAAAGAAGTACGAAAGAAGTACGAAAGAAGTAAATAAGAAGTAAGAAAGAAGTAAGAAAGAAAGAAGAATGAAGAAAGAAGTAAGAAAGAAGTAAGAAAGAAGTAAGAAGTAAGAAAGAGGTAAGAAAGGAGTAAGAAAGAAAGAAGAAAGAAGTAAGAAAGAAGTAAGAAAGAAGTATGAAAGAAGTAAGAAAGAAGTAAGAAAGAAGTAAGAAAGAAGTAAGAAAGAAAGAAGAAAGAAGAAAGAAAGAAGTAAGAAAGAAGTAAGAAAGAAGTAAGAAAGAAGTAAGAAAGAAAGAAGTAAGAAAGAAGTAAGAAAGAAGTAAGAAAGAAGTAAGAAGGAATGAAGAAAGAAGTAAGAAAGAAGTAAGAAAGAAGAAAGAAAGAAGTAAGAAAGAAGAAAGAAAGAAGTAAGAAGGAATGAAGAAAGAAGTAAGAAAGAAGAAATAAAGAAGGTAGAAAGAAGTAAGAAAGAAGTAAGAAAGAAGTTAGAAAGAAGTAAGAAAGAAAGAAGTAAGAAAGAAGTAAGAAAGAAGTTAGAAAGAAGTAAGAAAGAAGTAAGAAAGAAGTAAGAAAGAATTAAGAAAGAAAGAAGTAAGAAAGAAGTAAGAAAGAAGTAAGAAAGAAGAAAAGAGAAGTTAGAAAGAAGTAAGAAGGAATGAAGAAAGAAGTAAGAAAGAAGAAAGAAAGAAGTATGAAAGAAGTAAGAAAGAAGTAAGAAAGAAAGAAGTAAGAAAGAAGTAAGAAAGAAGTAAGAAAGAAGTAAGAAAGAAGTAAGAAGGAATGAAGAAAGAAGTAAGAAAGAAGAAAGAAAGAATTATGAAAGAAGTAAGAAAGAAGTAAGAAAGAAAGAAGTAAGAAAGAAGTAAGAAAGAAGTAAGAAAGAAGTATGAAAGAAGTAATAAAGAAGAAAGAAAGAAGTAAGAAAGAAGTAAGAAGGAATGAAGAAAGAAGTAAGAAAGAAGTTAGAAAGAAGTAAGAAATAAGTAAGAAAGAAGTAAGAAAGAAGTAAGAAAGAAGTAAGAAAGAAGTAAGAAGGAATGAAGAAAGAAGTAAGAAAGAAGTAAGAAAGAAGAAAGAAAGAAGTAAGAAAGAAGAAAGAAAGAAGTAAGAAAGAAGTAAGAAAGAAGTAAGAAAGAAAGAAGAAAGAAGTAAGAAAGAAGTAAGAAAGAAATAAGAAAGAAGTAAGAAGGAATGAAGAAAGAAGTAAGAAAGAAGAAAGAAAGAAGTATGAAAGAAATAAGAAAGAAGTAAGAAAGAAAGTAGTAAGAAAGAAGTAAGAAAGAAGTATGAAAGAAGTAAGAAAGAAGAAAGAAAGAAGTAAGAAAGAAGTAAGAAGGAATGAAGAAAGAAGTAAGAAAGAAGTTAGAAAGAAGTAAGAAATAAGTAAGAAAGAAGTAAGAAAGAAGAAAGAAGTAAGAAAGAAGTAAGAAGGAATGAAGAAAGAAGAAAGAAAGAAGTAAGAAAGAAGAAAGAAAGAAGTAAGAAAGAAGTAAGAAAGAAGAAAGAAAGAAGTAAGAAAGAAGTAAGAAAGAAGTAAGAAAGAAGAAAGAAAGAAGGTAGAAAGAAGTAAGAAAGAAGTAAGAAAGAAGTAAGAAAGAAGTAAGAAAGAAGTAAGAAGGAATGAAGAAATAAGTAAGAAAGAAGTAAGAAAGAAGAAAGAAAGAAGTAAGAAAGAAGTAAGAAAGAAGAAAGAAAGAAGTAAGAAGGAATGAAGAAAGAAGAAAGAAGAAAGAAAGAAGTATGAAAGAAGTAAGAAAGAAGTAAGAAAGAAAGAAGTAAGAAAGAAGTAAGAAAGAAGTAAGAAAGAAGGTAGAAAGAAGTAAGAAAGAGGTAAGAAAGAAGTAAGGAAGAAAGAAATAAGAAAAAAGTAAGAAAGAAGTAAGAAAGAAGTAAGAAAGAAGTAAGAAAGAAGAAAAAAGAAGTTAGAAAGAAGAAAGAAAGAAGTAAGAAAGAAGTAAGAAAGAAGTAAGAAAGAAGTAAGAAAGAAGTAAGAAAGAACTAAGAAAGAACTAAGAAAGAAAGAAGAAAGAAGTAAGAAAGAAGTAAGAAAGAAGAAAGAAAGAAGTAAGAAAGAAGTAAGAAAGAAGTACGAAAGAAGTACGAAAGAAGTAAGAAAGAAGTAAGAAAGAAGTAAGAAAGAAGTAAGAAAGAAGTAAGAAAGAAGTAAGAAAGAAGTAAGAAGGAATGAAGAAAGAAGTAAGAAAGAAGTAAGAAAGAAGAAAGAAAGAAGTAAGAAAGAAGAAAGAAAGAAGGAAGAAAGAAGTAAGAAGGAATGAAGAAAGAAGTAAGAAAGAAGTAAGAAAGAAGTAAGAAAGAAGTAAGAAAGAAGTAAGAAAGAAGTAAGAAAGAAGTAAGAAAGAAATAAGAAGGAATGAAGAAAGAAATAAGAAAGAAGTCAGAAAGAAGTAAGAAAGAAGTAAGAAAGAAAGAAGTAAGAAAGAAGTAAGAAAGAAGTTAGAAAGAAGTAAGAAAGAAGTAAGAAAGAAGTAAGAAAGAATTAAGAAAGAAAGAAGTAAGAAAGAAGTAAGAAAGAAGTAAGAAAGAAGAAAAAAGAAGTTAGAAAGAAGTAAGAAGGAATGAAGAAAGAAGTAAGAAAGAAGAAAGAAAGAAGTATGAAAGAAGTAAGAAAGAAGTAAGAAAGAAAGAAGTAAGAAAGAAGTAAGAAAGAAGTAAGAAAGAAGTAAGAAAGAAGTAAGAAGGAATGAAGAAAGAAGTAAGAAAGAAGTAAGAAAGAATTATGAAAGAAGTAAGAAAGAAGTAAGAAAGAAAGAAGTAAGAAAGAAGTAAGAAAGAAGTAAGAAAGAAGTATGAAAGAAGTAATAAAGAAGAAAGAAAGAAGTAAGAAAGAAGTAAGAAGGAATGAAGAAAGAAGTAAGAAAGAAGTTAGAAAGAAGTAAGAAATAAGTAAGAAAGAAGTAAGAAAGAAGTAAGAAAGAAGTAAGAAAGAAGTAAGAAGGAATGAAGAAAGAAGTAAGAAAGAAGTAAGAAAGAAGAAAGAAAGAAGTAAGAAAGAAGAAAGAAAGAAGTAAGAAAGAAGTAAGAAAGAAGTAAGAAAGAAAGAAGAAAGAAGTAAGAAAGAAGTAAGAAAGAAATAAGAAAGAAGTAAGAAGGAATGAAGAAAGAAGTAAGAAAGAAGAAAGAAAGAAGTATGAAAGAAATAAGAAAGAAGTAAGAAAGAAAGTAGTAAGAAAGAAGTAAGAAAGAAGTATGAAAGAAGTAAGAAAGAAGAAAGAAAGAAGTAAGAAAGAAGTAAGAAGGAATGAAGAAAGAAGTAAGAAAGAAGTTAGAAAGAAGTAAGAAATAAGTAAGAAAGAAGTAAGAAAGAAGAAAGAAGTAAGAAAGAAGTAAGAAGGAATGAAGAAAGAAGAAAGAAAGAAGTAAGAAAGAAGAAAGAAAGAAGTAAGAAAGAAGTAAGAAAGAAGAAAGAAAGAAGTAAGAAAGAAGTAAGAAAGAAGTAAGAAAGAAGAAAGAAAGAAGGTAGAAAGAAGTAAGAAAGAAGTAAGAAAGAAGTAAGAAAGAAGTAAGAAAGAAGTAAGAAGGAATGAAGAAATAAGTAAGAAAGAAGTAAGAAAGAAGAAAGAAAGAAGTAAGAAAGAAGTAAGAAAGAAGAAAGAAAGAAAGAAGAAAGAAGTAAGAAAGAAGTAAGAAAGAAATAAGAAAGAAGTAAGAAGGAATGAAGAAAGAAGTAAGAAAGAAGAAAGAAAGAAGTATGAAAGAAGTAAGAAAGAAGTAAGAAAGAAAGAAGAAAGAAGTAAGAAAGAAGTAAGAAAGAAATAAGAAAGAAGTAAGAAGGAATGAAGAAAGAAGTAAGAAAGAAGAAAGAAAGAAGTATGAAAGAAGTAAGAAAGAAGTAAGAAAGAAAGAAGTAAGAAAGAAGTAAGAAAGAAGTAAGAAAGAAGTTAGAAAGAAGTAAGAAAGAAGAAAGAAAGAAGTAAGAAGGAATGAAGAAAGAAGTAAGAAAGAAAGAAGAAAGAAGTAAGAAAGAAGTAAGAAAGAAGTATGAAAGAAGTTAGAAAGAAGTAAGAAAGAAAGAAGTAAGAAAGAAGTAAGAAAGAAGTTAGAAAGAAGTAAGAAAGAAGTAAGAAAGAAGTAAGAAAGAATTAAGAAAGAAAGAAGTAAGAAAGAAGTAAGAAAGAAGTAAGAAAGAAGAAAAAAGAAGTTAGAAAGAAGTAAGAAGGAATGAAGAAAGAAGTAAGAAAGAAGAAAGAAAGAAGTATGAAAGAAGTAAGAAAGAAGTAAGAAAGAAAGAAGTAAGAAAGAAGTAAGAAAGAAGTAAGAAAGAAGTAAGAAAGAAGTAAGAAGGAATGAAGAAAGAAGTAAGAAAGAAGAAAGAAAGAATTATGAAAGAAGTAAGAAAGAAGTAAGAAAGAAAGAAGTAAGAAAGAAGTAAGAAAGAAGTAAGAAAGAAGTATGAAAGAAGTAATAAAGAAGAAAGAAAGAAGTAAGAAAGAAGTAAGAAGGAATGAAGAAAGAAGTAAGAAAGAAGTTAGAAAGAAGTAAGAAATAAGTAAGAAAGAAGTAAGAAAGAAGTAAGAAAGAAGTAAGAAAGAAGTAAGAAAGAAGTAAGAAGGAATGAAGAAAGAAGTAAGAAAGAAGTAAGAAAGAAGAAAGAAAGAAGTAAGAAAGAAGAAAGAAAGAAGTAAGAAAGAAGTAAGAAAGAAGTAAGAAAGAAAGAAGAAAGAAGTAAGAAAGAAGTAAGAAAGAAATAAGAAAGAAGTAAGAAGGAATGAAGAAAGAAGTAAGAAAGAAGAAAGAAAGAAGTATGAAAGAAATAAGAAAGAAGTAAGAAAGAAAGTAGTAAGAAAGAAGTAAGAAAGAAGTATGAAAGAAGTAAGAAAGAAGAAAGAAAGAAGTAAGAAAGAAGTAAGAAGGAATGAAGAAAGAAGTAAGAAAGAAGTTAGAAAGAAGTAAGAAATAAGTAAGAAAGAAGTAAGAAAGAAGAAAGAAGTAAGAAAGAAGTAAGAAGGAATGAAGAAAGAAGAAAGAAAGAAGTAAGAAAGAAGAAAGAAAGAAGTAAGAAAGAAGTAAGAAAGAAGAAAGAAAGAAGTAAGAAGGAATGAAGAAAGAAGTAAGAAAGAAGAAAGAAAGAAGGTAGAAAGAAGTAAGAAAGAAGTAAGAAAGAAGTTAGAAAGAAGTAAGAAATAAGTAAGAAAGAAGTAAGAAAGAGGTAAGAAAGAAGTAAGGAAGAAAGAAGTAAGAAAAAAGTAAGAAAGAAGTAAGAAAGAAGTAAGAAAGAAGAAAAAAGAAGTTAGAAAGAAGAAAGAAAGAAGTAAGAAAGAAGTAAGAAAGAAGTAAGAAAGAAGTAAGAAAGAAGTAAGAAAGAAGTAAAAAGAAGAAAGAAAGAAGTAAGAAAGAAGTAAGAAAGAAGTAAGAAAGAAGTAAGAAAGAAGTAAGAAAGAAAGAAGAAAGAAGTAAGAAAGAAGTAAGAAAGAAGTAAGAAAGAAGTAAGAAAGAATAAAGAAAGAAGTAAGAAAGAAGAAAGAAAGAAGTAAGAAAGAAGTATGAAAGAATTAAGAAAGAAGAAAGAAAGAAGTACGAAAGAAGTAAGAAAGAAGTAAGAAAGAAGTAAGAAAGAAGTAAGAAAGAAAGAAGAAAGAAGTAAGAAAGAAGTAAGAAAGAAGTAAGAAAGAAGTAGGAAAGAAGTAAAAAGGAATAAAGAAAGAAGTAAGAAAGAAGTAAGAAAGAAGTAAGAAAGAAGGAAGAAAGAAGTAAGAAAGAAAGAAGAAAGAAGTAAGGAAGAAGAAAGAAAGAAGTATGAAAGAAGTAAGAAAGAAGTAAGAAAGAAAGAAGTAAGAAAGAAGTCAGAAAGAAGTAAGAAAGAAGAAAAAAGAAGTTAGAAAGAAGTAATAAAGAAGTAAGAAAGAAGTAAGAAAGAAAGAAGTAAGAAAGAAGTAAGAAAGAAGTAAGAAAGAAGTTTGAAAGAAGTTTGAAAGAAGTAAGAAGGAATGAAGAAAGAAGTAAGAAAGATGTAAGAAAGAAGTAAGAAAGAAGTAAGAAAGAAGTAAGAAAGAAGTAAGAAAGAAGTAAGAAAGAAGTAAGAAAGAAGTAAGAAGGAATGAAGAAAGAAATAAGAAAGAAGTCAGAAAGAAGTAAGAAAGAAGTAAGAAAGAAAGAAGTAAGAAAGAAGTAAGAAAGAAGTAAGAAAGTAGTAAGAAAGAAGTTAGAAAGAAGTAAGAAAGAAGTAAGAAAGAAGTAAGAAAGAATTAAGAAAGAAAGAAGTAAGAAAGAAGTAAGAAAGAAAGAAGTAAGAAAGAAGTAAGAAAGAAGAAAGAAAGAAGAAAAAAGAAGTTAGAAAGAAGTAAGAAGGAATGAAGAAAGAAGTAAGAAAGAAGAAAGAAAGAAGTATGAGAGAAGTAAGAAAGAAGTAAGAAAGAAAGAAGTAAGAAAGAAGTAAGAAAGAAGTAATAAAGAAGTAAGAAAGAAGTAAGAAAGAAGTAAGAAGGAATGAAGAAAGAAGTAAGAAAGAAGAAAGAAAGAAGTATGAAAGAAGAAAGAAAGAAGTAAGAAAGAAGTAAGAAAGAAGTAAGAAAGAAGTATGAAAGAAGTAATAAAGAAGAAAGAAAGAAGTAAGAAAGAAGTAAGAAGGGATGAAGAAAGAAGTAAGAAAGAAGTTAGAAAGAAGTAAGAAATAAGTAAGAAAGAAGTAAGAAAGAAATAAGAAAGAAGTAAGAAAGAAGTAAGAAGGAATGAAGAAAGAAGTAAGAAAGAAGTAAGAAAGAAGAAAGAAAGAAGTAAGAAAGAAGAAAGAAAGAAGTAAGAAAGAAGTAAGAAAGAAGTAAGAAAGAAGAAAGAAAGAAGAAATAAGTAAGAAAGAAGTAAGAAAGAAGTATGAAAGAAGTAAGAAAGAAGAAAGAAAGAAGTAAGAAAGAAGTAAGAAGGAATGAAGAAAGAAGTAAGAAAGAAGTTAGAAAGAAGTAAGAAATAAGTAAGAAAGAAGTAAGAAATAAGTAAGAAAGAAGTAAGAAAGAAGTAAGAAGGAATGAAGAAAGAAGTAAGAAAGAAGTAAGAAAGAAGAAAGAAAGAAGTAAGAAAGAAGAAAGAAAGAAGTAAGAAGGAAGTAAGAAAGAAGTAAGAAAGAAGTAAGAAAGAAAGAAGAAAGAAGTAAGAAAGAAGTAAGAAAGAAGTAAGAAAGAAGTAAGAAAGAAGTAAGAAAGAAGTAAGAAGGAATGAAGAAATAAGTAAGAAAGAAGTAAGAAAGAAGAAAGAAAGAAGTAAGAAAGAAGTAAGAAAGAAGAAAGAAAGAAGTAAGAAGGAATGAAGAAAGAAGTAAGAAAGAAGAAAGAAAGAAGTATGAAAGAAGTAAGAAAGAAGTAAGAAAGAAAGAAGTAAGAAAGAAGTAAGAAAGAAGTAAGAAAGAAGGTAGAAAGAAGTAAGAAAGAGGTAAGAAAGAAGTAAGGAAGAAAGAAGTAAGAAAAAAGTAAGAAAGAAGTAAGAAAGAAGTAAGAAAGAAGAAAAAAGAAGTTAGAAAGAAGAAAGAAAGAAGTAAGAAAGAAGTAAGAAAGAAGTAAGAAAGAAGTAAGAAAGAAGTAAGAAAGAACTAAGAAAGAACTAAGAAAGAAAGAAGAAAGAAGTAAGAAAGAAGTAAGAAAGAAGAAAGAAAGAAGTAAGAAAGAAGTAAGAAAGAAGTACGAAAGAAGTACGAAAGAAGTAAGAAAGAAGTAAGAAAGAAGGAAGAAAGAAGTAAGAAAGAAGTAAGAAAGAAGTAAGAAAGAAGTAAGAAGGAATGAAGAAAGAAGTAAGAAAGAAGTAAGAAAGAAGAAAGAAAGAAGTAAGAAAGAAGAAAGAAAGAAGTAAGAAAGAAGTAAGAAAGAAGTAAGAAAGAAAGAAGAAAGAAGTAAGAAAGAAGTAAGAAAGAAATAAGAAAGAAGTAAGAAGGAATGAAGAAAGAAGTAAGAAAGAAGAAAGAAAGAAGTATGAAAGAAGTAAGAAAGAAGTAAGAAAGAAAGAAGTAAGAAAGAAGTAAGAAAGAAGTAAGAAAGAAGTTAGAAAGAAGTAAGAAAGATGTAAGAAAGAAGTTAGAAAGAAGTAAGAAATAAGTAAGAATGAAGTAAGAAAGAAGTAAGAAAGAAGTAAGAAAGAAAGAAGTAAGAAAGAAGTAATAAAGAAGTAAGAAAGAAGTAAGAAAGAAGAAAGAAAGAAGAAATAAGTAAGAAAGAAGTAAGAAAGAACTATGAAAGAAGTAAGAAAGAAGAAAGAAAGAAGTAAGAAAGAAGTAAGAAGGAATGAAGAAAGAAGTAAGAAAGAAGTTAGAAAGAAGTAAGAAATAAGTAAGAAAGAAGTAAGAAATAAGTAAGAAATAAGTAAGAAAGAAGTAAGAAGGAATGAAGAAAGAAGTAAGAAAGAAGTAAGAAAGAAGAAAGAAAGAAGTAAGAAAGAAGAAAGAAAGAAGTAAGAAAGAAGTAAGAAAGAAGTAAGAAAGAAGTAAGAAAGAAAGAAGAAAGAAGTAAGAAAGAAGTAAGAAAGAAGTAAGAAAGAAGTAAGAAAGAAGTAAGAAGGAATGAAGAAATAAGTAAGAAAGAAGTAAGAAAGAAGAAAGAAAGAAGTAAGAAAGAAGTAAGAAAGAAGAAAGAAAGAAGTAAGAAGGAATGAAGAAAGAAGTAAGAAAGAAGAAAGAAAGAAGTATGAAAGAAGTAAGAAAGAAGTAAGAAAGAAAGAAGTAAGAAAGAAGTAAGAAAGAAGTAAGAAAGAAGGTAGAAAGAAGTAAGAAAGAGGTAAGAAAGAAGTAAGGAAGAAAGAAGTAAGAAAAAAGTAAGAAAGAAGTAAGAAAGAAGTAAGAAAGAAGAAAAAGAAGTTAGAAAGAAGAAAGAAAGAAGTAAGAAAGAAGTAAGAAAGAAGTAAGAAAGAAGTAAGAAAGAACTAAGAAAGAACTAAGAAAGAAAGAAGAAAGAAGTAAGAAAGAAGTAAGAAAGAAGAAAGAAAGAAGTAAGAAAGAAGTAAGAAAGAAGTACGAAAGATGTACGAAAGAAGTAAGAAAGAAGTAAGAAAGAAGTAAGAAAGAAAGAAGAATGAAGAAAGAAGTAAGAAAGAAGTAAGAAAGAAGTAAGAAAGAAGTAAGAAAGAAGTAAGAAAGAGGTAAGAAAGGAGTAAGAAAGAAAGAAGAAAGAAGTAAGAAAGAAGTAAGAAAGAAGTAAGAAAGAAGTAAGAAAGAAGTAAGAAAGAAAGAAGTAAGAAAGAAGTAAGAAAGAAGTAAGAAAGAAGTTAGAAAGAAGTAAGAAAGATGTAAGAAAGAAGTTAGAAAGAAGTAAGAAATAAGTAAGAATGAAGTAAGAAAGAAGTAAGAAAGAAGTAAGAAAGAAAGAAGTAAGAAAGAAGTAAGAAAGAAGTAAGAAAGAAGTAAGAAAGAAGAAAGAAGAAATAAGTAAGAAAGAAGTAAGAAAGAACTATGAAAGAAGTAAGAAAGAAGAAAGAAAGAAGTAAGAAAGAAGTAAGAAGGAATGAAGAAAGAAGTAAGAAAGAAGTTAGAAAGAAGTAAGAAATAAGTAAGAAAGAAGTAAGAAATAAGTAAGAAATAAGTAAGAAAGAAGTAAGAAGGAATGAAGAAAGAAGTAAGAAAGAAGTAAGAAAGAAGAAAGAAAGAAGTAAGAAAGAAGAAAGAAAGAAGTAAGAAAGAAGTAAGAAAGAAGTAAGAAAGAAGTAAGAAAGAAAGAAGAAAGAAGTAAGAAAGAAGTAAGAAAGAAGTAAGAAAGAAGTAAGAAAGAAGTAAGAAGGAATGAAGAAAGAAGTAAGAAAGAAGTAAGAAAGAAGTAAGAAAGAAGTAAGAAAGAAGTAAGAAAGAAGTAAGAAAGAAATAAGAAGGAATGAAGAAAGAAATAAGAAAGAAGTCAGAAAGAAGTAAGAAAGAAGTAAGAAAGAAAGAAGTAAGAAAGAAGTAAGAAAGAAGTTAGAAAGAAGTTAGAAAGTAGTAAGAAAGAAGTAAGAAAGAATTAAGAAAGAAAGAAGTAAGAAAGAAGTAAGAAAGAAGTAAGAAAGAAGAAAAAAGAAGTTAGAAAGAAGTAAGAAGGAATGAAGAAAGAAGTAAGAAAGAAGAAAGAAAGAAGTATGAAAGAAGTAAGAAAGAAGTAAGAAAGAAAGAAGTAAGAAAGAAGTAAGAAAGAAGTAAGAAAGAAGTAAGAAAGAAGTAAGAAGGAATGAAGAAAGAAGTAAGAAAGAAGTAAGAAAGAATTATGAAAGAAGTAAGAAAGAAGTAAGTAAGAAAGAAGTAAGAAAGAAGTAAGAAAGAAGTAAGAAAGAAGTAAGAAAGAAGTATGAAAGAAGTAATAAAGAAGAAAGAAAGAAGTAAGAAAGAAGTAAGAAGGAATGAAGAAAGAAGTAAGAAAGAAGTTAGAAAGAAGTAAGAAATAAGTAAGAAAGAAGTAAGAAAGAAGTAAGAAAGAAGTAAGAAAGAAGTAAGAAGGAATGAAGAAAGAAGTAAGAAAGAAGTAAGAAAGAAGAAAGAAAGAAGTAAGAAAGAAGAAAGAAAGAAGTAAGAAAGAAGTAAGAAAGAAGTAAGAAAGAAAGAAGAAAGAAGTAAGAAAGAAGGAAGAAAGAAATAAGAAAGAAGTAAGAAGGAATGAAGAAAGAAGTAAGAAAGAAGAAAGAAAGAAGTATGAAAGAAATAAGAAAGAAGTAAGAAAGAAAGAAGTAAGAAATAAGTAAGAAAGAAGTATGAAAGAAGTAAGAAAGAAGAAAGAAAGAAGTAAGAAAGAAGTAAGAAGGAATGAAGAAAGAAGTAAGAAAGAAGTTAGAAAGAAGTAAGAAATAAGTAAGAAAGAAGTAAGAAAGAAGAAAGAAGTAAGAAAGAAGTAAGAAGGAATGAAGAAAGCAGAAAGAAAGAAGTAAGAAAGAAGAAAGAAAGAAGTAAGAAAGAAGTAAGAAAGAAGAAAGAAAGAAGTAAGAAGGAATGAAGAAAGAAGTAAGAAAGAAGAAAGAAAGAAGGTAGAAAGAAGTAAGAAAGAAGTAAGAAAGAAGTTAGAAAGAAGTAAGAAATAAGTAAGAAAGAAGTAAGAAAGAGGTAAGAAAGAAGTAAGGAAGAAAGAAGTAAGAAAAAAGTAAGAAAGAAGTAAGAAAGAAGTAAGAAAGAAGAAAAAAGAAGTTAGAAAGAAGAAAGAAAGAAGTAAGAAAGAAGTAAGAAAGAAGTAAGAAAGAAGTAAGAAAGAAGTAAGAAAGAAGTAAGAAAGAAGAAAGAAAGAAGTAAGAAAGAAGTAAGAAAGAAGTAAGAAAGAAGTAAGAAAGAAGTAAGAAAGAAAGAAGAAAGAAGTAAGAAAGAAGTTAGAAAGAAGTAAGAAAGAAGTAAGAAAGAATAAAGAAAGAAGTAAGAAAGAAGAAAGAAAGAAGTAAGAAAGAAGTATGAAAGAATTAAGAAAGAAGAAAGAAAGAAGTACGAAAGAAGTAAGAAAGAAGTAAGAAAGAAGTAAGAAAGAAGTAAGAAAGAAAGAAGAAAGAAGTAAGAAAGAAGTAAGAAAGAAGTAAGAAAGAAGTAGGAAAGAAGTAAGAAGGAATAAAGAAAGAAGTAAGAAAGAAGTTAGAAAGAAGTAAGAAAGAAGGAAGAAAGAAGTAAGAAAGAAAGAAGAAAGAAGTAAGGAAGAAGAAAGAAAGAAGTATGAAAGAAGTAAGAAAGAAGTAAGAAAGAAAGAAGTAAGAAAGAAGTCAGAAAGAAGTAAGAAAGAAGAAAAAAGAAGTTAGAAAGAAGTAATAAAGAAGTAATAAAGAAGTAAGAAAGAAGTAAGAAAGAAAGAAGTAAGAAAGAAGTAAGAAAGAAGTAAGAAAGAAGTTTGAAAGAAGTAAGAAGGAATGAAGAAAGAAGTAAGAAAGAAGTAAGAAAGAAGTAAGAAAGAAGTAAGAAAGAAGTAAGAAAGAAGTAAGAAAGAAGTAAGAAGGAATGAAGAAAGAAGTACGAAAGAAGTAAGAAAGAAGTAAGAAAGAAGTAAGAAAGAAGTAAGAAAGAAAGAAGAAAGAAGTAAGAAAGAAGTAAGAAAGAAGTAAGAAAGAAGTAGGAAAGAAGTAAGAAGGAATAAAGAAAGAAGTAAGAAAGAAGTAAGAAAGAAGTAAGAAAGAAGGAAGAAAGAAGTAAGAAAGAAAGAAGAAAGAAGTAAGAAAGAAGTAAGAAAGAAGTATGAAAGAAGTAAGAAAGAAGAAAGAAAGGAGTAAGAAAGAAGTAAGAAAGAAGTAAGAAAGAAGTAAGAAAGAAAGAAGAAAGAAGAAAGAAAGAAGTAAGAAAGAAGTAAGAAAGTAGTAAGAAAGAAGTAAGAAAGAAAGAAGTAAGAAAGAAGTAAGAAAGAAGTAAGAAAGAAGTAAGAAGGAATGAAGAAAGAAGTAAGAAAGAAGTAAGAAAGAAGTAAGAAAGAAGTAAGAAAGAAGTAAGAAAGAAGTAAGAAAGAAATAAGAAGGAATGAAGAAAGAAATAAGAAAGAAGTCAGAAAGAAGTAAGAAAGAAGTAAGAAAGAAAGAAGTAAGAAAGAAGTAAGAAAGAAGTTAGAAAGAAGTAAGAAAGAAGTAAGAAAGAAGTAAGAAAGAATTAAGAAAGAAAGAAGTAAGAAAGAAGTAAGAAAGAAGTAAGAAAGAAGAAAAAAGAAGTTAGAAAGAAGTAAGAAGGAATGAAGAAAGAAGTAAGAAAGAAGAAAGAAAGAAGTATGAAAGAAGTAAGAAAGAAGTAAGAAAGAAAGAAGTAAGAAAGAAGTAAGAAAGAAGTAAGAAAGAAGTAAGAAAGAAAGAAGTAAGAAAGAAGTAATAAAGAAGTAAGAAAGAAGTAAGAAAGAAGAAAGAAAGAAGAAATAAGTAAGAAAGAAGTAAGAAAGAACTATGAAAGAAGTAAGAAAGAAGAAAGAAAGAAGTAAGAAAGAAGTAAGAAGGAATGAAGAAAGAAGTAAGAAAGAAGTTAGAAAGAAGTAAGAAATAAGTAAGAAAGAAGTAAGAAATAAGTAAGAAATAAGTAAGAAAGAAGTAAGAAGGAATGAAGAAAGAAGTAAGAAAGAAGTAAGAAAGAAGAAAGAAAGAAGTAAGAAAGAAGAAAGAAAGAAGTAAGAAAGAAGTAAGAAAGAAGTAAGAAAGAAGTAAGAAAGAAAGAAGAAAGAAGTAAGAAAGAAGTAAGAAAGAAGTAAGAAAGAAGTAAGAAAGAAGTAAGAAGGAATGAAGAAATAAGTAAGAAAGAAGTAAGAAAGAAGAAAGAAAGAAGTAAGAAAGAAGTAAGAAAGAAGAAAGAAAGAAGTAAGAAGGAATGAAGAAAGAAGTAAGAAAGAAGAAAGAAAGAAGTATGAAAGAAGTAAGAAAGAAGTAAGAAAGAAAGAAGTAAGAAAGAAGTAAGAAAGAAGTAAGAAAGAAGGTAGAAAGAAGTAAGAAAGAGGTAAGAAAGAAGTAAGGAAGAAAGAAGTAAGAAAAAAGTAAGAAAGAAGTAAGAAAGAAGTAAGAAAGAAGAAAAAAGAAGTTAGAAAGAAGAAAGAAAGAAGTAAGAAAGAAGTAAGAAAGAAGTAAGAAAGAAGTAAGAAAGAACTAAGAAAGAACTAAGAAAGAAAGAAGAAAGAAGTAAGAAAGAAGTAAGAAAGAAGAAAGAAAGAAGTAAGAAAGAAGTAAGAAAGAAGTACGAAAGATGTACGAAAGAAGTAAGAAAGAAGTAAGAAAGAAGTAAGAAAGAAAGAAGAATGAAGAAAGAAGTAAGAAAGAAGTAAGAAAGAAGTAAGAAAGAAGTAAGAAAGAAGTAAGAAAGAGGTAAGAAAGGAGTAAGAAAGAAAGAAGAAAGAAGTAAGAAAGAAGTAAGAAAGAAGTAAGAAAGAAGTAAGAAAGAAGTAAGAAAGAAAGAAGTAAGAAAGAAGTAAGAAAGAAGTAAGAAAGAAGTTAGAAAGAAGTAAGAAAGATGTAAGAAAGAAGTTAGAAAGAAGTAAGAAATAAGTAAGAATGAAGTAAGAAAGAAGTAAGAAAGAAGTAAGAAAGAAGTAAGAAAGAAGAAAGAAGAAATAAGTAAGAAAGAAGTAAGAAAGAACTATGAAAGAAGTAAGAAAGAAGAAAGAAAGAAGTAAGAAAGAAGTAAGAAGGAATGAAGAAAGAAGTAAGAAAGAAGTTAGAAAGAAGTAAGAAATAAGTAAGAAAGAAGTAAGAAATAAGTAAGAAATAAGTAAGAAAGAAGTAAGAAGGAATGAAGAAAGAAGTAAGAAAGAAGTAAGAAAGAAGAAAGAAAGAAGTAAGAAAGAAGAAAGAAAGAAGTAAGAAAGAAGTAAGAAAGAAGTAAGAAAGAAGTAAGAAAGAAAGAAGAAAGAAGTAAGAAAGAAGTAAGAAAGAAGTAAGAAAGAAGTAAGAAAGAAGTAAGAAGGAATGAAGAAAGAAGTAAGAAGGAATGAAGAAAGAAGTAAGAAAGAAGTAAGAAAGAAGTAAGAAAGAAGTAAGAAAGAAATAAGAAGGAATGAAGAAAGAAATAAGAAAGAAGTCAGAAAGAAGTAAGAAAGAAGTAAGAAAGAAAGAAGTAAGAAAGAAGTAAGAAAGAAGTTAGAAAGAAGTAAGAAAGAAGTAAGAAAGAAGTAAGAAAGAATTAAGAAAGAAAGAAGTAAGAAAGAAGTAAGAAAGAAGTAAGAAAGAAGAAAAAAGAAGTTAGAAAGAAGTAAGAAGGAATGAAGAAAGAAGTAAGAAAGAAGAAAGAAAGAAGTATGAAAGAAGTAAGAAAGAAGTAAGAAAGAAAGAAGTAAGAAAGAAGTAAGAAAGAAGTAAGAAAGAAGTAAGAAAGAAGTAAGAAGGAATGAAGAAAGAATTAAGAAAGAAGTAAGAAAGAATTATGAAAGAAGTAAGAAAGAAGTAAGTAAGAAAGAAGTAAGAAAGAAGTAAGAAAGAAGTAAGAAAGAAGTAAGAAAGAAGTATGAAAGAAGTAATAAAGAAGAAAGAAAGAAGTAAGAAAGAAGTAAGAAGGAATGAAGAAAGAAGTAAGAAAGAAGTTAGAAAGAAGTAAGAAATAAGTAAGAAAGAAGTAAGAAAGAAGTAAGAAAGAAGTAAGAAAGAAGTAAGAAGGAATGAAGAAAGAAGTAAGAAAGAAGTAAGAAAGAAGAAAGAAAGAAGTAAGAAAGAAGAAAGAAAGAAGTAAGAAAGAAGTAAGAAAGAAGTAAGAAAGAAAGAAGAAAGAAGTAAGAAAGAAGGAAGAAAGAAATAAGAAAGAAGTAAGAAGGAATGAAGAAAGAAGTAAGAAAGAAGAAAGAAAGAAGTATGAAAGAAATAAGAAAGAAGTAAGAAAGAAAGAAGTAAGAAATAAGTAAGAAAGAAGTATGAAAGAAGTAAGAAAGAAGAAAGAAAGAAGTAAGAAAGAAGTAAGAAGGAATGAAGAAAGAAGTAAGAAAGAAGTTAGAAAGAAGTAAGAAATAAGTAAGAAAGAAGTAAGAAAGAAGAAAGAAGTAAGAAAGAAGTAAGAAGGAATGAAGAAAGCAGAAAGAAAGAAGTAAGAAAGAAGAAAGAAAGAAGTAAGAAAGAAGTAAGAAAGAAGAAAGAAAGAAGTAAGAAGGAATGAAGAAAGAAGTAAGAAAGAAGAAAGAAAGAAGGTAGAAAGAAGTAAGAAAGAAGTAAGAAAGAAGTTAGAAAGAAGTAAGAAATAAGTAAGAAAGAAGTAAGAAAGAGGTAAGAAAGAAGTAAGGAAGAAAGAAGTAAGAAAAAAGTAAGAAAGAAGTAAGAAAGAAGTAAGAAAGAAGAAAAAAGAAGTTAGAAAGAAGAAAGAAAGAAGTAAGAAAGAAGTAAGAAAGAAGTAAGAAAGAAGTAAGAAAGAAGTAAGAAAGAAGTAAGAAAGAAGAAAGAAAGAAGTAAGAAAGAAGTAAGAAAGAAGTAAGAAAGAAGTAAGAAAGAAGTAAGAAAGAAAGAAGAAAGAAGTAAGAAAGAAGTTAGAAAGAAGTAAGAAAGAAGTAAGAAAGAATAAAGAAAGAAGTAAGAAAGAAGAAAGAAAGAAGTAAGAAAGAAGTATGAAAGAATTAAGAAAGAAGAAAGAAAGAAGTACGAAAGAAGTAAGAAAGAAGTAAGAAAGAAGTAAGAAAGAAGTAAGAAAGAAAGAAGAAAGAAGTAAGAAAGAAGTAAGAAAGAAGTAAGAAAGAAGTAGGAAAGAAGTAAGAAGGAATAAAGAAAGAAGTAAGAAAGAAGTAAGAAAGAAGTAAGAAAGAAGGAAGAAAGAAGTAAGAAAGAAAGAAGAAAGAAGTAAGGAAGAAGAAAGAAAGAAGTATGAAAGAAGTAAGAAAGAAGTAAGAAAGAAAGAAGTAAGAAAGAAGTCAGAAAGAAGTAAGAAAGAAGAAAAAAGAAGTTAGAAAGAAGTAATAAAGAAGTAATAAAGAAGTAAGAAAGAAGTAAGAAAGAAAGAAGTAAGAAAGAAGTAAGAAAGAAGTAAGAAAGAAGTTTGAAAGAAGTAAGAAGGAATGAAGAAAGAAGTAAGAAAGAAGTAAGAAAGAAGTAAGAAAGAAGTAAGAAAGAAGTAAGAAAGAAGTAAGAAGGAATGAAGAAAGAAGTACGAAAGAAGTAAGAAAGAAGTAAGAAAGAAGTAAGAAAGAAGTAAGAAAGAAAGAAGAAAGAAGTAAGAAAGAAGTAAGAAAGAAGTAAGAAAGAAGTAGGAAAGAAGTAAGAAGGAATAAAGAAAGAAGTAAGAAAGAAGTAAGAAAGAAGTAAGAAAGAAGGAAGAAAGAAGTAAGAAAGAAAGAAGAAAGAAGTAAGAAAGAAGTAAGAAAGAAGTATGAAAGAAGTAAGAAAGAAGAAAGAAAGAAGTAAGAAAGAAGTAAGAAAGAAGTAAGAAAGAAGTAAGAAAGAAAGAAGAAAGAAGAAAGAAAGAAGTAAGAAAGAAGTAAGAAAGTAGTAAGAAAGAAGTAAGAAAGAAAGAAGTAAGAAAGAAGTAAGAAAGAAGTAAGAAAGAAGTAAGAAGGAATGAAGAAAGAAGTAAGAAAGAAGTAAGAAAGAAGTAAGAAAGAAGTAAGAAAGAAGTAAGAAAGAAGTAAGAAAGAAATAAGAAGGAATGAAGAAAGAAATAAGAAAGAAGTCAGAAAGAAGTAAGAAAGAAGTAAGAAAGAAAGAAGTAAGAAAGAAGTAAGAAAGAAGTTAGAAAGAAGTAAGAAAGAAGTAAGAAAGAAGTAAGAAAGTATTAAGAAAGAAAGAAGTAAGAAAGAAGTAAGAAAGAAGTAAGAAAGAAGAAAAAAGAAGTTAGAAAGAAGTAAGAAGGAATGAAGAAAGAAGTAAGAAAGAAGAAAGAAAGAAGTATGAAAGAAGTAAGAAAGAAGTAAGAAAGAAAGAAGTAAGAAAGAAGTAAGAAAGAAGTAAGAAAGAAGTAAGAAAGAAGTAAGAAGGAATGAAGAAAGAAGTAAGAAAGAAGTAAGAAAGAATTATGAAAGAAGTAAGAAAGAAGTAAGTAAGAAAGAAGTAAGAAAGAAGTAAGAAAGAAGTAAGAAAGAAGTAAGAAAGAAGTATGAAAGAAGTAATAAAGAAGAAAGAAAGAAGTAAGAAAGAAGTAAGAAGGAATGAAGAAAGAAGTAAGAAAGAAGTTAGAAAGAAGTAAGAAATAAGTAAGAAAGAAGTAAGAAAGAAGTAAGAAAGAAGTAAGAAAGAAGTAAGAAGGAATGAAGAAAGAAGTAAGAAAGAAGTAAGAAAGAAGAAAGAAAGAAGTAAGAAAGAAGAAAGAAAGAAGTAAGAAAGAAGTAAGAAAGAAGTAAGAAAGAAAGAAGAAAGAAGTAAGAAAGAAGGAAGAAAGAAATAAGAAAGAAGTAAGAAGGAATGAAGAAAGAAGTAAGAAAGAAGAAAGAAAGAAGTATGAAAGAAATAAGAAAGAAGTAAGAAAGTAAGAAGTAAGAAATAAGTAAGAAAGAAGTATGAAAGAAGTAAGAAAGAAGAAAGAAAGAAGTAAGAAAGAAGTAAGAAGGAATGAAGAAAGAAGTAAGAAAGAAGTTAGAAAGAAGTAAGAAATAAGTAAGAAAGAAGTAAGAAAGAAGAAAGAAGTAAGAAAGAAGTAAGAAGGAATGAAGAAAGCAGAAAGAAAGAAGTAAGAAAGAAGAAAGAAAGAAGTAAGAAAGAAGTAAGAAAGAAGAAAGAAAGAAGTAAGAAGGAATGAAGAAAGAAGTAAGAAAGAAGAAAGAAAGAAGGTAGAAAGAAGTAAGAAAGAAGTAAGAAAGAAGTTAGAAAGAAGTAAGAAATAAGTAAGAAAGAAGTAAGAAAGAGGTAAGAAAGAAGTAAGGAAGAAAGAAGTAAGAAAAAAGTAAGAAAGAAGTAAGAAAGAAGTAAGAAAGAAGAAAAAAGAAGTTAGAAAGAAGAAAGAAAGAAGTAAGAAAGAAGTAAGAAAGAAGTAAGAAAGAAGTAAGAAAGAAGTAAGAAAGAAGTAAGAAAGAAGAAAGAAAGAAGTAAGAAAGAAGTAAGAAAGAAGTAAGAAAGAAGTAAGAAAGAAGTAAGAAAGAAAGAAGAAAGAAGTAAGAAAGAAGTAAGAAAGAAGTAAGAAAGAAGTAAGAAAGAATAAAGAAAGAAGTAAGAAAGAAGAAAGAAAGAAGTAAGAAAGAAGTATGAAAGAATTAAGAAAGAAGAAAGAAAGAAGTACGAAAGAAGTAAGAAAGAAGTAAGAAAGAAGTAAGAAAGAAGTAAGAAAGAAAGAAGAAAGAAGTAAGAAAGAAGTAAGAAAGAAGTAAGAAAGAAGTAGGAAAGAAGTAAGAAGGAATAAAGAAAGAAGTAAGAAAGAAGTAAGAAAGAAGTAAGAAAGAAGGAAGAAAGAAGTAAGAAAGAAAGAAGAAAGAAGTAAGGAAGAAGAAAGAAAGAAGTATGAAAGAAGTAAGAAAGAAGTAAGAAAGAAAGAAGTAAGAAAGAAGTCAGAAAGAAGTAAGAAAGAAGAAAAAAGAAGTTAGAAAGAAGTAATAAAGAAGTAATAAAGAAGTAAGAAAGAAGTAAGAAAGAAAGAAGTAAGAAAGAAGTAAGAAAGAAGTAAGAAAGAAGTTTGAAAGAAGTAAGAAGGAATGAAGAAAGAAGTAAGAAAGAAGTAAGAAAGAAGTAAGAAAGAAGTAAGAAAGAAGTAAGAAGGAATGAAGAAAGAAATAAGAAAGAAGTCAGAAAGAAGTAAGAAAGAAGTAAGAAAGAAAGAAGTAAGAAAGAAGTAAGAAAGAAGTAAGAAAGAAGTAAGAAAGAAGTTAGAAAGAAGTAAGAAAGAAGTAAGAAAGAAGTAAGAAAGAATTAAGAAAGAAAGAAGTAAGAAAGAAGTAAGAAAGAAAGAAGTAAGAAAGAAGTAAGAAAGAAGAAAGAAAGAAGAAAAAAGAAGTTAGAAAGAAGTAAGAAGGAATGAAGAAAGAAGTAAGAAAGAAGAAAGAAAGAAGTATGAAAGAAGTAAGAAAGAAGTAAGAAAGAAAGAAGTAAGAAAGAAGTAAGAAAGAAGTAATAAAGAAGTAAGAAAGAAGTAAGAAAGAAGTAAGAAGGAATGAAGAAAGAAGTAAGAAAGAAGAAAGAAAGAAGTATGAAAGAAGAAAGAAAGAAGTAAGAAAGAAGTAAGAAAGAAGTAAGAAAGAAGTATGAAAGAAGTAATAAAGAAGAAAGAAAGAAGTAAGAAAGAAGTAAGAAGGAATGAAGAAAGAAGTAAGAAAGAAGTTAGAAAGAAGTAAGAAATAAGTAAGAAAGAAGTAAGAAAGAAGTAAGAAAGAAGTAAGAAAGAAGTAAGAAGAAATGAAGAAAGAAGTAAGAAAGAAGTAAGAAAGAAGAAAGAAAGAAGTAAGAAAGAAGAAAGAAAGAAGTAAGAAAGAAGTAAGAAAGAAGTAAGAAAGAAGTAAGAAAGAAGAAAGAAAGAAGAAATAAGTAAGAAAGAAGTAAGAAAGAAGTATGAAAGTAGTAAGAAAGAAGAAAGAAAGAAGTAAGAAAGAAGTAAGAAGGAATGAAGAAAGAAGTAAGAAAGAAGTTAGAAAGAAGTAAGAAATAAGTAAGAAATAAGTAAGAAAGAAGTAAGAAATAAGTAAGAAAGAAGTAAGAAAGAAAGAAGAAAGAAGTAAGAAAGAAGTAAGAAAGAAGTAAGAAAGAAGTAAGAAAGAAGTAAGAAAGAAGTAAGAAGGAATGAAGAAATAAGTAAGAAAGAAGTAAGAAAGAAGAAAGAAAGAATTAAGAAAGAAGTAAGAAAGAAGAAAGAAAGAAGTAAGAAGGAATGAAGAAAGAAGTAAGAAAGAAGAAAGAAAGAAGTATGAAAGAAGTAAGAAAGAAGTAAGAAAGAAGTAAGAAAGAAGGTAGAAAGAAGTAAGAAAGAGGTAAGAAAGAAGTAAGGAAGAAAGAAGTAAGAAAAAAGTAAGAAAGAAGTAAGAAAGAAGTAAGAAAGAAGAAAAAGAAGTTAGAAAGAAGAAAGAAAGACGTAAGAAAGAAGTAAGAAAGAAGTAAGAAAGAAGTAAGAAAGAACTAAGAAAGAACTAAGAAAGAAAGAAGAAAGAAGTAAGAAAGAAGTAAGAAAGAAGTAAGAAAGAAGAAAGAAAGAAGTAAGAAAGAAGTAAGAAAGAAAGAAGAATGAAGAAAGAAGTAAGAAAGAAGTAAGAAAGAAGTAAGAAAGAAGTAAGAAAGAAGTAAGAAAGACGTAAGAAAGAGGTAAGAAAGGAGTAAGAAAGAAAGAAGAAAGAAGAAAGAAAGAAGAAGGAAGTAAGAAAGAAGTAAGAAAGAAGTATGAAAGAAGTAAGAAAGAAGAAAGAAAGAAGTAAGAAAGAAGTAAGAAAGAAGTAAGAAAGAAGTAAGAAAGAAAGAAGAAAGAAGAAAGAAAGAAGTAAGAAAGAAGTAAGAAAGAAGTAAGAAAGAAGTAAGAAAGAAAGAAGTTAGAAAGAAGTAAGAAAGAAGTAAGAAAGAAGTAAGAAGGAATGAAGAAAGAAGTAAGAAAGAAGTAAGAAAGAAGTAAGAAAGAAGTAAGAAAGAAGTAAGAAAGAAGTAAGAAAGAAGTAAGAAAGAAATAAGAAGGAATGAAGAAAGAAATAAGAAAGAAGTCAGAAAGAAGTAAGAAAGAAGTAAGAAAGAAAGAAGTAAGAAAGAAGTAAGAAAGAAGTTAGAAAGAAGTAAGAAAGAAGTAAGAAAGAAGTAAGAAAGAATTAAGAAAGAAAGAAGTAAGAAAGAAGTAAGAAAGAAGTAAGAAAGAAGAAAAAAGAAGTTAGAAAGAAGTAAGAAGGAATGAAGAAAGAAGTAAGAAAGAAGAAAGAAAGAAGTATGAAAGAAGTAAGAAAGAAGTAAGAAAGAAAGAAGTAAGAAAGAAGTAAGAAAGAAGTAAGAAAGAAGTAAGAAAGAAGTAAGAAGGAATGAAGAAAGAAGTAAGAAAGAAGAAAGAAAGAATTATGAAAGAAGTAAGAAAGAAGTAAGAGAGAAAGAAGTAAGAAAGAAGTAAGAAAGAAGTAAGAAAGAAGTATGAAAGAAGTAAGAAATAAGTAAGAAAGAAGTAAGAAAGAAGTAAGAAGGAATGAAGAAAGAAGTAAGAAAGAAGTTAGAAAGAAGTAAGAAATAAGTAAGAAAGAAGTAAGAAAGAAGTAAGAAAGAAGTAAGAAAGAAGTAAGAAGGAATGAAGAAAGAAGTAAGAAAGAAGTAAGAAAGAAGAAAGAAAGAAGTAAGAAAGAAGAAAGAAAGAAGTAAGAAAGAAGTAAGAAAGAAGTAAGAAAGAAAGAAGAAAGAAGTAAGAAAGAAGTAAGAAAGAAATAAGAAAGAAGTAAGAAGGAATGAAGAAAGAAGTAAGAAAGAAGAAAGAAAGAAGTGTGAAAGAAATAAGAAAGAAGTAAGAAAGAAAGAAGTTAGAAAGAAGTAAGAAATAAGTAAGAAAGAAGTAAGAAAGAAGAAAGAAGTAAGAAAGAAGTAAGAAGGAATGAAGAAAGAAGTAAGAAAGAAGTAAGAAAGAAGAAAGAAAGAAGTAAGAAAGAAGTAAGAAAGAAGAAAGAAAGAAGTAAGAAGGAATGAAGAAAGAAGTAAGAAAGAAGAAATAAAGAAGGTAGAAAGAAGTAAGAAAGAAGTAAGAAAGAAGTTAGAAAGAAGTAAGAAATAAGTAAGAAAGAAGTAAGAAAGAGGTAAGAAAGAAGTAAGGAAGAAAGAAGTAAGAAAAAAGTAAGAAAGAAGTAAGAAAGAAGTAAGAAAGAAGTAAGAAAGAAGTAAGAAAGAAGTAAGAAAGAAGAAATAAAGAAGTAAGAAAGAAGTAAGAAAGAAGTAAGAAAGAAGTAAGAAAGAAGTAAGAAAGAAAGAAGAAAGAAGTAAGAAAGAAGTAAGAAAGAAGTAAGAAAGAAGTAAGAAAGAAGAAAGAAAGAAGTAAGAAAGAAGAAAGAAAGAAGTAAGAAAGAAGTATGAAAGAATTAAGAAAGAAGAAAGAAAGAAGTACGAAAGAAGTAAGAAAGAAGTAAGAAAGAAGTAAGAAAGAAGTAAGAAAGAAAGAAGAAAGAAGTAAGAAAGAAGTAAGAAAGAAGTAAGAAAGAAGTAGGAAAGAAGTAAAAAGGAATAAAGAAAGAAGTAAGAAAGAAGTAAGAAAGAAGTAAGAAAGAAGGAAGAAAGAAGTAAGAAAGAAAGAAGAAAGAAGTAAGGAAGAAGAAAGAAAGAAGTATGAAAGAAGTAAGAAAGAAGTAAGAAAGAAGAAAAAAGAAGTTAGAAAGAAGTAATAAAGAAGTAATAAAGAAGTAAGAAAGAAGTGAGAAAGAAAGAAGTAAGAAAGAAGTAAGAAAGAAGTAAGAAAGAATTTTGAAAGAAGTAAGAAGGAATGAAGAAAGAAGTAAGAAAGAAGTAAGAAAGAAGTAAGAAAGAAGTAAGAAAGAAGTAAGAAAGAAGTAAGAAAGAAGTAAGAAGGAATGAAGAAAGAAATAAGAAAGAAGTCAGAAAGAAGTAAGAAAGAAGTAAGAAAGAAAGAAGTAAGAAAGAAGTAAAAAAGAAGTTAGAAAGAAGTAAGAAAGAAGTAAGAAGGAATGAAGAAAGAAGTAAGAAATAAGTAAGAAAGAAGTAAGAAAGAAGTAAGAAAGAAGTAAGAAAGAAAGAAGTAAGAAAGAAGTAAGAAAGAAGTAAGAAAGAGGAAAAAAGAAGTTAGAAAGAAGTAAGAAGGAATGAAGAAAGAAGTAAGAAAGAAGAAAGAAAGAAGTATGAAAGAAGTAAGAAACAAGTAAGAAAGAAAGAAGTAAGAAAGAAGTAAGAAAGAAGTAATAAAGAAGTAAGAAAGAAGTAAGAAAGAAGTAAGAAGGAATGAAGAAAGAAGTAAGAAAGAAGAAAGAAAGAAGTATGAAAGAAGAAAGAAAGAAGTAAGAAAGAAAGAAGTAAGAAAGAAGTAAGAAAGAAGTAAGAAAGAAGTATGAAAGAAGTAATAAAGAAGAAAGAAAGAAGAAAGAAGTAAGAAGGAATGAAGAAAGAAGTAAGAAAGAAGTTAGAAAGAAGTAAGAAATAAGTAAGAAAGAAGTAAGAAAGAAGTAAGAAAGAAGTAAGAAAGAAGTAAGAAGGAATGAAGAAAGAAGTAAGAAAGAAGTAAGAAAGAAGAAAGAAAGAAGTAAGAAAGAAGAAAGTAAGAAGTAAGAAAGAAGTAAGAAAGAAGTAAGAAAGAAGTAAGAAAGAAAGAAGAAAGAAGTAAGAAAGAAGTAAGAAAGAAGAAAGAAAGAAGTAAGAAGGAATGAAGAAAGAAGTAAGAAAGAAGAAAGAAAGAAGTATGAAAGAAGTAAGAAAGAAGTAAGAAAGAAAGAAGTAAGAAAGAAGTAAGAAAGAAGTAAGAAAGAAGATAGAAAGAAGTAAGAAAGAAGTAAGAAAGAAGTTAGAAAGAAGTAAGAAATAAGTAAGAAAGAAGTAAGAAAGAGGTAAGAAAGAAGTAAGGAAGAAAGAAGTAAGAAAGAAGTAAGAAAGAAGAAAGAAAGAAGTAAGAAAGAAGAAAAAAGAAGTTAGAAAGAAGTAAGAAAGAAGTAAGAAAGAGTAAGAAAGAAGAAAGAAAGAAGTAAGAAAGAAGAAAGAAAGAAGTATGAAAGAAGTAAGAAAGAAGAAAGAAAGAAGTAAGAAAGGAGTATGAAAGAATTAAAAAAGAAGAAAGAAAGAAGTACGAAATAAGTAAGAAAGAAGTAAGAAAGAAGTAAGAAAGAAGTAAGAAAGAAAGAAGAAAGAAGTAAGAAAGAAGTAAGAAAGAAGTAAGAAGGAAGTAAGAAAGAAGAAAGAAAGAAGTAAGAAAGAAGAAAGAAAGAAGTACGAAAGAAGTAAGAAAGAAGTAAGAAAGAAGTATGAAAGAAGTAATAAAGAAGAAAGAAAGAAGTAAGAAAGAAGTAAGAAGGAATGAAGAAAGAAGTAAGAAAGAAGTTAGAAAGAAGTAAGAAATAAGTAAGAAAGAAGTAAGAAAGAAGTAAGAAAGAAGTAAGAAAGAAGTAAGAAGAAATGAAGAAAGAAGTAAGAAAGAAGTAAGAAAGAAGAAAGAAAGAAGTAAGAAAGAAGAAAGAAAGAAGTAAGAAAGAAGTAAGAAAGAAGTAAGAAAGAAGTAAGAAAGAAGAAAGAAAGAAGAAATAAGTAAGAAAGAAGTAAGAAAGAAGTATGAAAGTAGTAAGAAAGAAGAAAGAAAGAAGTAAGAAAGAAGTAAGAAGGAATGAAGAAAGAAGTAAGAAAGAAGTTAGAAAGAAGTAAGAAATAAGTAAGAAAGAAGTAAGAAATAAGTAAGAAAGAAGTAAGAAAGAAAGAAGAAAGAAGTAAGAAAGAAGTAAGAAAGAAGTAAGAAAGAAGTAAGAAAGAAGTAAGAAAGAAGTAAGAAGGAATGAAGAAATAAGTAAGAAAGAAGTAAGAAAGAAGAAAGAAAGAAGTAAGAAAGAAGTAAGAAAGAAGAAAGAAAGAAGTAAGAAGGAATGAAGAAAGAAGTAAGAAAGAAGAAAGAAAGAAGTATGAAAGAAGTAAGAAAGAAGTAAGAAAGAAGTAAGAAAGAAGGTAGAAAGAAGTAAGAAAGAGGTAAGAAAGAAGTAAGGAAGAAAGAAGTAAGAAAAAAGTAAGAAAGAAGTAAGAAAGAAGTAAGAAAGAAGAAAAAAGAAGTTAGAAAGAAGAAAGAAAGACGTAAGAAAGAAGTAAGAAAGAAGTAAGAAAGAAGTAAGAAAGAACTAAGAAAGAACTAAGAAAGAAAGAAGAAAGAAGTAAGAAAGAAGTAAGAAAGAAGTAAGAAAGAAGAAAGAAAGAAGTAAGAAAGAAGTAAGAAAGAAAGAAGAATGAAGAAAGAAGTAAGAAAGAAGTAAGAAAGAAGTAAGAAAGAAGTAAGAAAGAAGTAAGAAAGACGTAAGAAAGAGGTAAGAAAGGAGTAAGAAAGAAAGAAGAAAGAAGTAAGAAAGAAGTAAGAAAGAAGTATGAAAGAAGTAAGAAAGAAGAAAGAAAGAAGTAAGAAAGAAGTAAGAAAGAAGTAAGAAAGAAGTAAGAAAGAAAGAAGAAAGAAGAAAGAAAGAAGTAAGAAAGAAGTAAGAAAGAAGTAAGAAAGAAGTAAGAAAGAAAGAAGTTAGAAAGAAGTAAGAAAGAAGTAAGAAAGAAGTAAGAAGGAATGAAGAAAGAAGTAAGAAAGAAGTAAGAAAGAAGTAAGAAAGAAGTAAGAAAGAAGTAAGAAAGAAGTAAGAAAGAAATAAGAAGGAATGAAGAAAGAAATAAGAAAGAAGTCAGAAAGAAGTAAGAAAGAAGTAAGAAAGAAAGAAGTAAGAAAGAAGTAAGAAAGAAGTTAGAAAGAAGTAAGAAAGAAGTAAGAAAGAAGTAAGAAAGAATTAAGAAAGAAAGAAGTAAGAAAGAAGTAAGAAAGAAGTAAGAAAGAAGAAAAAAGAAGTTAGAAAGAAGTAAGAAGGAATGAAGAAAGAAGTAAGAAAGAAGAAAGAAAGAAGTATGAAAGAAGTAAGAAAGAAGTAAGAAAGAAAGAAGTAAGAAAGAAGTAAGAAAGAAGTAAGAAAGAAGTAAGAAAGAAGTAAGAAAGAAGTATGAAAGAAGTAAGAAATAAGTAAGAAAGAAGTAAGAAAGAAGTAAGAAGGAATGAAGAAAGAAGTAAGAAAGAAGTTAGAAAGAAGTAAGAAATAAGTAAGAAAGAAGTAAGAAAGAAGTAAGAAAGAAGTAAGAAAGAAGTAAGAAGGAATGAAGAAAGAAGTAAGAAAGAAGTAAGAAAGAAGAAAGAAAGAAGTAAGAAAGAAGAAAGAAAGAAGTAAGAAAGAAGTAAGAAAGAAGTAAGAAAGAAAGAAGAAAGAAGTAAGAAAGAAGTAAGAAAGAAATAAGAAAGAAGTAAGAAGGAATGAAGAAAGAAGTAAGAAAGAAGAAAGAAAGAAGTGTGAAAGAAATAAGAAAGAAGTAAGAAAGAAAGAAGTTAGAAAGAAGTAAGAAATAAGTAAGAAAGAAGTAAGAAAGAAGAAAGAAGTAAGAAAGAAGTAAGAAGGAATGAAGAAAGAAGTAAGAAAGAAGTAAGAAAGAAGAAAGAAAGAAGTAAGAAAGAAGTAAGAAAGAAGAAAGAAAGAAGTAAGAAGGAATGAAGAAAGAAGTAAGAAAGAAGAAATAAAGAAGGTAGAAAGAAGTAAGAAAGAAGTAAGAAAGAAGTTAGAAAGAAGTAAGAAATAAGTAAGAAAGAAGTAAGAAAGAGGTAAGAAAGAAGTAAGGAAGAAAGAAGTAAGAAAAAAGTAAGAAAGAAGTAAGAAAGAAGTAAGAAAGAAGTAAGAAAGAAGTAAGAAAGAAGAAATAAAGAAGTAAGAAAGAAGTAAGAAAGAAGTAAGAAAGAAGTAAGAAAGAAGTAAGAAAGAAAGAAGAAAGAAGTAAGAAAGAAGTAAGAAAGAAGTAAGAAAGAAGTAAGAAAGAAGAAAGAAAGAAGTAAGAAAGAAGAAAGAAAGAAGTAAGAAAGAAGTATGAAAGAATTAAGAAAGAAGAAAGAAAGAAGTACGAAAGAAGTAAGAAAGAAGTAAGAAAGAAGTAAGAAAGAAGTAGGAAAGAAGTAAAAAGGAATAAAGAAAGAAGTAAGAAAGAAGTAAGAAAGAAGTAAGAAAGAAGGAAGAAAGAAGTAAGAAAGAAAGAAGAAAGAAGTAAGGAAGAAGAAAGAAAGAAGTATGAAAGAAGTAAGAAAGAAGTAAGAAAGAAAGAAGTAAGAAAGAAGTCAGAAAGAAGTAAGAAAGAAGAAAAAAGAAGTTAGAAAGAAGTAATAAAGAAGTAATAAAGAAGTAAGAAAGAAGTGAGAAAGAAAGAAGTAAGAAAGAAGTAAGAAAGAAGTAAGAAAGAATTTTGAAAGAAGTAAGAAGGAATGAAGAAAGAAGTAAGAAAGAAGTGAGAAAGAAGTAAGAAAGAAGTAAGAAAGAAGTAAGAAAGAAGTAAGAAGGAATGAAGAAAGAAATAAGAAAGAAGTCAGAAAGAAGTAAGAAAGAAGTAAGAAAGAAAGAAGTAAGAAAGAAGTAAAAAAGAAGTTAGAAAGAAGTAAGAAAGAAGTAAGAAGGAATGAAGAAAGAAGTAAGAAATAAGTAAGAAAGAAGTAAGAAAGAAGTAAGAAAGAAGTAAGAAAGAAAGAAGTAAGAAAGAAGTAAGAAAGAGGAAAAAAGAAGTTAGAAAGAAGTAAGAAGGAATGAAGAAAGAAGTAAGAAAGAAGAAAGAAAGAAGTATGAAAGAAGTAAGAAACAAGTAAGAAAGAAAGAAGTAAGAAAGAAGTAAGAAAGAAGTAATAAAGAAGTAAGAAAGAAGTAAGAAAGAAGTAAGAAGGAATGAAGAAAGAAGTAAGAAAGAAGAAAGAAAGAAGTATGAAAGAAGAAAGAAAGAAGTAAGAAAGAAAGAAGTAAGAAAGAAGTAAGAAAGAAGTAAGAAAGAAGTATGAAAGAAGTAATAAAGAAGAAAGAAAGAAGAAAGAAGTAAGAAGGAATGAAGAAAGAAGTAAGAAAGAAGTTAGAAAGAAGTAAGAAATAAGTAAGAAAGAAGTAAGAAAGAAGTAAGAAAGAAGTAAGAAAGAAGTAAGAAGGAATGAAGAAAGAAGTAAGAAAGAAGTAAGAAAGAAGAAAGAAAGAAGTAAGAAAGAAGAAAGAAAGAAGTAAGAAAGAAGTAAGAAAGAAGTAAGAAAGAAGTAAGAAAGAAAGAAGAAAGAAGTAAGAAAGAAGTAAGAAAGAAGAAAGAAAGAAGTAAGAAGGAATGAAGAAAGAAGTAAGAAAGAAGAAAGAAAGAAGTATGAAAGAAGTAAGAAAGAAGTAAGAAAGAAAGAAGTAAGAAAGAAGTAAGAAAGAAGTAAGAAAGAAGATAGAAAGAAGTAAGAAAGAAGTAAGAAAGAAGTTAGAAAGAAGTAAGAAATAAGTAAGAAAGAAGTAAGAAAGAGGTAAGAAAGAAGTAAGGAAGAAAGAAGTAAGAAAGAAGCAAGAAAGAAGAAAGAAAGAAGTAAGAAAGAAGAAAAAAGAAGTTAGAAAGAAGTAAGAAAGAAGTAAGAAAGAGTAAGAAAGAAGAAAGAAAGAAGTAAGAAAGAAGAAAGAAAGAAGTATGAAAGAAGTAAGAAAGAAGAAAGAAAGAAGTAAGAAAGAAGTATGAAAGAATTAAGAAAGAAGAAAGAAAGAAGTACGAAATAAGTAAGAAAGAAGTAAGAAAGAAGTAAGAAAGAAGTAAGAAAGAAAGAAGAAAGAAGTAAGAAAGAAGTAAGAAAGAAGTAAGAAGGAAGTAAGAAAGAAGAAAGAAAGAAGTAAGAAAGAAGAAAGAAAGAAGTACGAAAGAAGTAAGAAAGAAGAAAGAAAGAAGTAAGAAAGAAGTATGAAAGAATTAAGAAAGAAGAAAGAAAGAAGTACGAAATAAGTAAGAAAGAAGTAAGAAAGAAGTAAGAAAGAAGTAAGAAAGAAAGAAGAAAGAAGTAAGAAAGAAGTAAGAAAGAAGTAAGAAAGAAGTAAGAAAGAAGGAAGAAAGAAAGAAGTAAGAAAGAAGTAAGAAAGAAGTAAGAATGAAGTAAGAAGGAATGAAGAAAGAAATAAGAAGTCAGAAAGAAGTAAGAAAGAAGTAAGAAAGAAAGAAGAAAGAAGTAAGAAAGAAGTAAGAAAGAAGTAAGAAAGAAGTAAGAAAGAAGTAAGAAAGAAGTAGGAAAGAAGTAAAAAGGAATAAAGAAAGAAGTAAGAAAGAAGTAAGAAAGAAGTAAGAAAGAAGGAAGAAAGAAGTAAGAAAGAAAGAAGAAAGAAGTAAGGAAGAAGAAAGAAAGAAGTATGAAAGAAGTAAGAAAGAAGTAAGAAAGAAAGAAGTAAGAAAAAAGTCAGAAAGAAGTAAGAAAGAAGAAAAAAGAAGTTAGAAAGAAGTAATAAAGAAGTAATAAAGAAGTAAGAAAGAAGTGAGAAAGAAAGAAGTAAGAAAGAAGTAAGAAAGAAGTAAGAAAGAATTTTGAAAGAAGTAAGAAGGAATGAAGAAAGAAGTAAGAAAGAAGTAAGAAAGAAGTAAGAAAGAAGTAAGAAAGAAGTAAGAAAGAAGTAAGAAAGAAGTAAGAAAGAAGTAAGAAGGAATGAAGAAAGAAATAAGAAAGAAGTCAGAAAGAAGTAAGAAAGAAGTAAGAAAGAAAGAAGTAAGAAAGAAGTAAAAAAGAAGTTAGAAAGAAGTAAGAAAGAAGTAAGAAGGAATGAAGAAAGAAGTAAGAAATAAGTAAGAAAGAAGTAAGAAAGAAGTAAGAAAGAAGTAAGAAAGAAAGAAGTAAGAAAGAAGTAAGAAAGAAGTAATAAAGAAGTAAGAAAGAAGTAAGAAAGAAGTAAGAAGGAATGAAGAAAGAAGTAAGAAAGAAGAAAGAAAGAAGTATGAAAGAAGAAAGAAAGAAGTAAGAAAGAAAGAAGTAAGAAAGAAGTAAGAAAGAAGTAAGAAAGAAGTATGAAAGAAGTAATAAAGAAGAAAGAAAGAAGAAAGAAGTAAGAAGGAATGAAGAAAGAAGTAAGAAAGAAGTTAGAAAGAAGTAAGAAATAAGTAAGAAAGAAGTAAGAAAGAAGTAAGAAAGAAGTAAGAAAGAAGTAAGAAAGAAGTAAGAAGGAATGAAGAAAGAAGTAAGAAAGAAGTAAGAAAGAAGAAAGAAAGAAGTAAGAAAGAAGAAAGAAAGAAGTAAGAAAGAAGTAAGAAAGAAGTAAGAAAGAAGTAAGAAAGAAAGAAGAAAGAAGTAAGAAAGAAGTAAGAAAGAAGAAAGAAAGAAGTAAGAAGGAATGAAGAAAGAAGTAAGAAAGAAGAAAGAAAGAAGTATGAAAGAAGTAAGAAAGAAGTAAGAAAGAAAGAAGTAAGAAAGAAGTAAGAAAGAAGTAAGAAAGAAGATAGAAAGAAGTAAGAAAGAAGTAAGAAAGAAGTTAGAAAGAAGTAAGAAATAAGTAAGAAAGAAGTAAGAAAGAGGTAAGAAAGAAGTAAGGAAGAAAGAAGTAAGAAAGAAGTAAGAAAGAAGAAAGAAAGAAGTAAGAAAGAAGAAAAAAGAAGTTAGAAAGAAGTAAGAAAGAAGTAAGAAAGAGTAAGAAAGAAGAAAGAAAGAAGTAAGAAAGAAGAAAGGAAGAAGTATGAAAGAAGTAAGAAAGAAGAAAGAAAGAAGTAAGAAAGAAGTATGAAAGAATTAAGAAAGAAGAAAGAAAGAAGTACGAAATAAGTAAGAAAGAAGTAAGAAAGAAGTAAGAAAGAAATAAGAAAGAAAGAAGAAAGAAGTAAGAAAGAAGTAAGAAAGAAGTAAGAAGGAAGTAAGAAAGAAGAAAGAAAGAAGTAAGAAAGAAGAAAGAAAGAAGTACGAAAGAAGTAAGAAAGAAGAAAGAAAGAAGTAAGAAAGAAGTATGAAAGAATTAAGAAAGAAGAAAGAAAGAAGTACGAAATAAGTAAGAAAGAAGTAAGAAAGAAGTAAGAAAGAAGTAAGAAAGAAAGAAGAAAGAAGTAAGAAAGAAGTAAGAAAGAAGTAAGAAAGAAATAAGAAAGAAGGAAGAAAGAAGTAAGAAAGAAAGAAGAAAGAAGTAAGGAAGAAGAAAGAAAGAAGTAAGAAAGAAGTAAGAAAGAAGTAAGAAAGAAAGAAGTAAGAAAGAAGTAAGAAAGAAGTAAGAATGAAGTAAGAAGGAATGAAGAAAGAAATAAGAAGTCAGAAAGAAGTAAGAAAGAAGTAAGAAAGAAAGAAGTAAGAAAGAAGTAAGAAAGAAGTTAGAAAGAAGTAAGAAAGAAGTAAGAAAGAAGTTAGAAATAAGTAAGAAATAAGTAAGAAAGAAGTAAGAAAGAAGTAAGAAAGAAGTAAGAAAGAAAGAAGTAAGAAAGAAGTAAGAAAGAAGTAAGAAAGAAAGAAGTAAGAAAGAAGTAAGAAAGAAGTAAGAAGGAATGAAGAAAGAAGTAAGAAAGAAGAAAGAAGTAAGAAAGAAGTAAGAAGGAATGAAGAAAGAAGTAAGAAAGAAGTAAGAAAGAAGAAAGAAAGAAGTAAGAAAGAAGAAAAAAGAAGTTAGAAAGAAGTAAGAAGGAATGAAGAAAGAAGTAAGAAAGAAGAAAGAAAGAAGTATGAAAGAAGTAAGAAAGAAGTAAGAAAGAAAGAAGTAAGAAAGAAGTAAGAAAGAAGTAAGAAGGAATGAAGAAAGTAGTAAGAAAGAAGAAAGAAGTAAGAAAGAAGAAAGAAGGAATGAAGAAAGAAGTAAGAAAGAAGTAAGAAATAAGAAAGAAAGAAGTAAGAAAGAAGTAAGAAAGAAGAAAGAAAGAAGTAAGAAGGAATGAAGAAAGAAGTAAGAAAGAAGAAAGAAAGAAGGTAGAAAGAAGTAAGAAAGAAGTAAGAAAGAAGTTAGAAAGAAGTAAGAAATAAGTAAGAAAGACGTAAGAAAGAGGTAAGAAAGAAGTAAGGAAGAAAGAAGTAAGAAAAAAGTAAGAAAGAAGTAAGAAAGAAGTAAGAAAGAAGAAAAAAGAAGTTAGAAAGAAGAAAGAAAGAAGTAAGAAAGAAGTAAGAAAGAAGTAAGAAAGAAGTAAGAAAGAAGAAAGAAAGAAGTAAGAAAGAAGTAAGAAAGAAGTAAGAAAGAAGTAAGAAAGAAGTAAGAAAGAAAGAAGAAAGAAGTAAGAAAGAAGTAAGAAAGAAGTAAGAAAGAAGTAAGAAAGAAGAAAGAAAGAAGTACGAAAGAAGTAAGAAAGAAGAAAGAAAGAAGTAAGAAAGAAAGAAGAAAGAAAGAAGTAAGAAAGAAGTTAGAAAGAAGTTAGAAAGAAGTAAGAAAGAAGTTAGAAATAAGTAAGAAAGAAGTAAGAAGGAAGTAAGAAGGAATGAAGAAAGAAGTAAGAAAGGAGAAAGAAAGAAGTATGAAAGAAGTAAGAAAGAAGTAAGAAAGAAAGAAGTAAGAAAGAAGTAAGAAAGAAGTAAGAAAGAAGTATGAAAGAAGTAATAAAGAAGAAAGAAAGAAGTAAGAAAGAAGTAAGAAGGAATGAAGAAAGAAGTAAGAAAGAAGTAAGAAAGAAGTATGAAAGAATTAAGAAAGAAGAAAGAAAGAAGTAAGAAAGAAGTAAGAAAGAAGTAAGAAAGAAGTAAGAAAGAAGTAAGAAAGAAGTAAGAAAGAAAGAAGTAAGAAAGAAGTAAGAAAGAAGTAAGAAAGAAGAAAAAAGAAATTAGAAAGAAGTAAGAAGGAATGAAGAAAGAAGTAAGAAAGAAGAAAGAAAGAAGTATGAAAGAAGTAAGAAAGAAGTAAGAAAGAAAGAAGTAAGAAAGAAGTAAGAAAGAAGTAAGAAAGAAGTAAGAAAGAAGTAAGAAAGAAGTAAGAAAGAAGTAAGAAGGAATGAAGAAAGAAGTAAGAAAGAAGAAAGAAAGAAGTATGAAAGAAGTAAGAAAGAAGTAAGAAAGAAAGAAGTAAGAAAGAAGTAAGAAAGAAGTAAGAAAGAAGTATGAAAGAAGTAATAAAGAAGAAAGAAAGAAGTAAGAAAGAAGTAAGAAGGAATGAAGAAAGAAGTAAGAAAGAAGTTAGAAAGAAGTAAGAAATAAGTAAGAAAGAAGTAAGAAAGAAGTAAGAAAGAAGTAAGAAAGAAGTAAGAAAGAAGTAAGAAGGAATGAAGAAAGAAGTAAGAAAGAAGTACGAAAGAAGTACGAAAGAAGTAAGAAAGAAGTAAGAAAGAAGTAAGAAGTAAGAAAGAAGTAAGAAAGAAGTAAGAAAGAAAGAAGAAAGAAGTAAGAAAGAAGTAAGAAAGAAATAAGAAAGAAGTAAGAAGTAATGAAGAAAGAAGTAAGAAAGAAGAAAGAAAGAAGTATGAAAGAAATAAGAAAGAAGTAAGAAAGAAAGAAGTAAGAAAGAAGTAAGAAAGAAGTATGAAAGAAGTAAGAAAGAAGAAAGAAAGAAGTAAGAAAGAAGTAAGAAGGAATGAAGAAAGAAGTAAGAAAGAAGTTAGAAAGAAGTAAGAAATAAGTAAGAAAGAAGTAAGAAAGAAGTAACAAAGAAGTAAGAAAGAAGTAAGAAGGAATGAGGAAAGAAGTAAGAAAGAAGTAAGAAAGAAGAAAGAAAGAAGTAAGAAAGAAGTAAGAAAGAAGAAAGAAAGAAGTAAGAAGGAATGAAGAAAGAAGTAAGAAAGAAGAAATAAAGAAGGTAGAAAGAAGTAAGAAAGAAGTAAGAAAGAAGTTAGAAAGAAGTTAGAAAGAAGTAAGAAAGAAGTAAGAAAGAGGTAAGAAAGAAGTAAGGAAGAAAGAAGTAAGAAAAAAGTAAGAAAGAAGTAAGAAAGAAGTAAGAAAGAAGAAAAAAGAAGTTAGAAAGAAGAAAGAAAGAAGTAAGAAAGAAGTAAGAAAGAAGTAAGAAAGAAGTAAGAAAGAAGTAAGAAAGAAGAAAGAAAGAAGTAAGAAAGAAGTAAGAAAGAAGTAAGAAAGAAGTAAGAAAGAAAGAAGAAAGAAGTAAGAAAGAAGTAAGAAAGAAGTAAGAAAGAAGT
The DNA here is from genome assembly GCF_036013475.1 of Columba livia. NCBI lineage: Eukaryota > Metazoa > Chordata > Aves > Columbiformes > Columbidae > Columba > Columba livia. The sequence continues at coordinate 267,706 of NW_027043053.1, forward strand.
AAGAAAGAAGAAAGAAAGAAGTAAGAAAGAAGTAAGAAAGAAAGAAGTAAGAAAGAAGTAAGAAAGAAGTAAGAAAGAAAGAAGAAAGAAGTAAGAAAGAAGTAAGAAAGAAGTAAGAAGGAATGAAGAAAGAAGTTAGAAAGAAGTAAGAAAGAAAGAAGAAAGAAAAAAGAAAGAAGTAAGAAAGAAGTAAGAAAGAAGTAAGAAAGAAGTAAGAAAGAAGTAAGAAAGAAAGAAGAAAGAAGTAAGAAAGAAGTAAGAAAGAAGTAAGAAAGAAGTAAGAAAGGAGAAAGAAAGAAGTACGAAAGAAGTAAGAAAGAAGTAAGAAAGAAGTAAGAAAGTAGTAAGAAAGAAAGAAGAAAGAAGTAAGAAAGAAGTAAGAAAGAAGTAAGAAGGAATGAAGAAAGAAGTAAGAAAGAAGTATGAAAGAAGTAATAAAGAAGAAAGAAAGAAGTAAGTAAGAAGTAAGAAGGAATGAAGAAAGAAGTAAGAAAGAAGTTAGAAAGAAGTAAGAAATAAGTAAGAAAGAAGTAAGAAATAAGTAAGAAAGAAGTAAGAAAGAAGTAAGAAGGAATGAAGAAAGAAGTAAGAAAGAAGTACGAAAGAAGTACGAAAGAAGTAAGAAAGAAGTAAGAAAGAAGTAAGAAAGAAGTAAGAAATAAGTAAGAAAGAAGTAAGAAAGAAAGAAGAAAGAAGTAAGAAAGAAGTAAGAAAGAAATAAGAAAGAAGTAAGAAGTAATGAAGAAAGAAGTAAGAAAGAAGAAAGAAAGAAGTATGAAAGAAATAAGAAAGAAGTAAGAAAGAAAGAAGTAAGAAAGAAGTAAGAAAGAAGTTAGAAAGAAGTAACAAAGAAGTAAGAAAGAAGTTAGAAATAAGTAAGAAATAAGTAAGAAAGTAGTAAGAAAGAAGTAAGAAAGAAGTAAGAAAGAAAGAAGAAAGAAGTAAGAAAGAAGTAAGAAAGAAAGAAGTAAGAAAGAAGTAAGAAAGAAGTAAGAAGGAATGAAGAAAGAAGTAAGAAAGAAGAAAGAAGTAAGAAAGAAGTAAGAAGGAATGAAGAAAGAAGTAAGAAAGAAGTAAGAAAGAAGAAAGAAAGAAGTAAGAAAGAAGAAAAAAGAAGTTAGAAAGAAGTAAGAAGGAATGAAGAAAGAAGTAAGAAAGAAGAAAGAAAGAAGGTAGAAAGAAGTAAGAAAGAAGTAAGAAAGAAGTTAGAAAGAAGTAAGAAATAAGTAAGAAAGACGTAAGAAAGAGGTAAGAAAGAAGTAAGGAAGAAAGAAGTAAGAAAAAAGTAAGAAAGAAGTAAGAAAGAAGTAAGAAAGAAGAAAAAAGAAGTTAGAAAGAAGAAAGAAAGAAGTAAGAAAGAAGTAAGAAAGAAGTAAGAAAGAAGTAAGAAAGAAGTAAGAAAGAAGAAAGAAAGAAGTAAGAAAGAAGTAAGAAAGAAGTAAGAAAGAAGTAAGAAAGAAGTAAGAAAGAAAGAAGAAAGAAGTAAGAAAGAAGTAAGAAAGAAGTAAGAAAGAAGTAAGAAAGCAGAAAGAAAGAAGTACGAAAGAAGTAAGAAAGAAGAAAGAAAGAAGTAAGAAAGAAAGAAGAAAGAAAGAAGTAAGAAAGAAGTTAGAAAGAAGTAAGAAAGAAGTAAGAAAGAAGTTAGAAATAAGTAAGAAATAAGTAAGAAAGAAGTAAGAAGGAATGAAGAAAGAAGTAAGAAAGAAGAAAGAAAGAAGTATGAAAGAAGTAAGAAAGAAGTAAGAAAGAAAGAAGTAAGAAAGAAGTAAGAAAGAAGTAATAAAGAAGTAAGAAAGAAGTAAGAAAGAAGTAAGAAGGAATGAAGAAAGATGTAAGAAAGAAGAAAGAAAGAAGTATGAAAGAAGTAAGAAAGAAGTAAGAAAGCAAGAAGTAAGAAAGAAGTAAGAAAGAAGTATTAAAGAAGTAATAAAGAAGAAAGAAAGAAGTAAGAAAGAAGTAAGAAGGAATGAAGAAAGAAGTAAGAAAGAAGTAAGAAATAAGTAAGAAAGAAGTAAGAAAGAAGTAAGAAAGAAGTAAGAAAGAAGTAAGAAGGAATGAAGAAAGAAGAAAGAAAGAAGTAAGAAAGAAGTATGAAAGAATTAAGAAAGAAGAAAGAAAGAAGTAAGAAAGAAGTAAGAAAGAAGTAAGAAAGAAAGAAGAAAGAAGAAAGAAGTAAGAAAGAAGAAAGAAAGAAGTAAGAAGGAATGAAGAAAGAAGTAAGAAAGAAGAAAGAAAGAAGTATGAAAGAAGTAAGAAAGAAGTAAGAAAGAAAGAAGTAAGAAAGAAGTAAGAAAGAAGTAAGAAAGAAGATAGAAAGAAGTAAGAAAGAAGTAAGAAAGAAGTTAGAAAGAAGTAAGAAATAAGTAAGAAAGAAGTAAGAAAGAGGTAAGAAAGAAGTAAGGAAGAAAGAAGTAAGAAAGAAGAAAAAAGAAGTTAGAAAGAAGTAAGAAAGAAGTAAGAAAAAGTAAGAAAGAAGAAAGTAAGAAGAAAGAAAGAAAGAACAAAGAAGTAAGAAAGAAGTAAGAAAGAAGTAAGAAAGAAGTACGAAAGAAGTACGAAAGAAGTAAGAAAGAAGTAAGAAAGAAGTAAGAAAGAAGTAAGAAAGAGGTAAGAAAGGAGTAAGAAAGATAGAAGAAAGAAGTAAGAAAGAAGTATGAAAGAAGTAAGAAAGAAGAAAGAAAGAAGTAAGAAAGAAGTAAGAAAGAAGTAAGAAAGAAGTAAGAAAGAAAGAAGAAAGAAGTAAGAAAGAAGTAAGAAAGAAGTAAGAAAGAAGTAAGAAAGAAGTAAGAAAGAAAGAAGAAAGAAGTAAGAAAGAAGTAAGAAACAAGTAAGAAAGAAAGAAGAAGTAAGAAAGAAGTAAGAAAGAAGTAAGAAAGAAGAAAGAAAGAAGTACGAAAGAAGTAAGAAAGAAGTAAGAAAGAAGTAAGAAAGAAGTAAGAAGGAATGAAGAAAGAAGTTAGAAAGAAGTAAGAAAGAAGTAAGAAAGAAGAAAGAAAGAAGTAAGAAAGAAAGAAGAAAGAAGAAAGAAATAAGTAAGAAAGAAGTAAGAAAGAAGTAAGAAAGAAGAAAGAAAGAAGTAAGAAGGAATGAAGAAAGAAGTAAGAAAGAAGAAAGATAGAAGTATGAACGAAGTAAGAAAGAAGTAAGGAAGAAAGAAGTAAGAAAGAAGTAAGAAAGAAGTAAGAAAGAAGAAAAAAGAAGTTAGAAGTAATAAAGAAGTAATAAAGAAGTAAGAAAGAAGTAAGAAAGAAAGAAATAAGAAAGAAGTAAGAAAGAAGTAAGAAAGAAGTAAGAAAGAAGTAAGAAGGAATGAAGAAAGAAGTAAGAAAGGAATAAGAAAGAAGTAAGAAAGAAGTAAGAAAGAAGTAAGAAAGAAGTAAGGAAGAAGTAAGAAAGAAGTAAGAAGGAATGAAGAAAGAAATAAGAAAGAAGTCAGAAAGAAGTAAGAAAGAAGTAAGAAAGAAAGAAGTAAGAAAGAAGTAAGAAAGAAGTTAGAAAGAAGTAAGAAAGAAGTAAGAAAGAAGTAAGAAAGAAGTAAGAAAGAAAGAAGTAAGAAAGAAGTAAGAAAGAAGTAAGAAAGAAGAAAAAAGAAGTTAGAAAGAAGTAAGAAGGAATGAAGAAAGAAGTAAGAAAGAAGAAAGAAAGAAGTATGAAAGAAGTAAGAAAGAAGTAAGAAAGAAAGAAGTAAGAAAGAAGTAAGAAAGAAGTAAGAAAGAAGTAAGAAAGAAGTAAGAAGGAATGAAGAAAGAAGTAAGAAAGAAGAAAGAAAGAAGTATGAAAGAAGTAAGAAAGAAGTAAGAAAGAAAGAAGTAAGAAAGAAGTAAGAAAGAAGTAAGAAAGAAGTATGAAAGAAGTAATAAAGAAGAAAGAAAGAAGTAAGAAAGAAGTAAGAAGGAATGAAGAAAGAAGTAAGAAAGAAAGAAGAAAGAAGTATGAAAGAAGTAAGAAAGAAGTAAGAAAGAAAGAAGTAAGAAAGAAGTAAGAAAGAAGTAAGAAGGAATGAAGAAAGAAGTAAGAAAGAAGTACGAAAGAAGTACGAAAGAAGTAAGAAAGAAGTAAGAAAGAAGTAAGAAGTAAGAAAGAAGTAAGAAAGAAGTAAGAAAGAAAGAAGAAAGAAGTAAGAAAGAAGTAAGAAAGAAATAAGAAAGAAGAAAGAAGTAATGAAGAAAGAAGTAAGAAAGAAGAAAGAAAGAAGTATGAAAGAAATAAGAAAGAAGTAAGAAAGAAAGAAGTAAGAAAGAAGTAAGAAAGAAGTATGAAAGAAGTAAGAAAGAAGAAAGAAAGAAGTAAGAAAGAAGTAAGAAGGAATGAAGAAAGAAGTAAGAAAGAAGTTAGAAAGAAGTAAGAAATAAGTAAGAAAGAAGTAAGAAAGAAGTAAGAAAGAAGTAAGAAAGAAGTAAGAAGGAATGAAGAAAGAAGTAAGAAAGAAGTAAGAAAGAAGAAAGAAAGAAGTAAGAAAGAAGTAAGAAAGAAGAAAGAAAGAAGTAAGAAGGAATGAAGAAAGAAGTAAGAAAGAAGTAAGAAAGAAAGAAGTAAGAAAGAAGTAAGAAAGAAGTAAGAAGGAATGAAGAAAGAAAGTAAGAAAGAAGAAAGAAGTAAGAAAGAAGTAAGAAGGAATGAAGAAAGAAGTAAGAAAGAAGTAAGAAAGAAGAAAGAAAGAAGTAAGAAAGAAGAAAAAAGAAGTTAGAAAGAAGTAAGAAGGAATGAAGAAAGAAGTAAGAAAGAAGAAAGGAAGAAGGTAGAAAGAAGTAAGAAAGAAGTAAGAAAGAAGTTAGAAAGAAGTAAGAAATAAGTAAGAAAGACGTAAGAAAGAAGTAAGGAAGAAAGAAGTAAGAAAAAAGTAAGAAAGAAGTAAGAAAGAAGTAAGAAAGAAGAAAAAAGAAGTTAGAAAGAAGAAAGAAAGAAGTAAGAAAGAAGTAAGAAAGAAGTAAGAAAGAAGTAAGAAAGAAGTAAGAAAGAAGAAAGAAGTAAGAAAGAAGTAAGAAAGAAGTAAGAAAGAAGTAAGAAAGAAGTAAGAAAGAAAGAAGAAAGAAGTAAGAAAGAAGTAAGAAAGAAGTAAGAAAGAAGTAAGAAAGAAGAAAGAAAGAAGTACGAAAGAAGTAAGAAAGAAGAAAGAAAGAAGTAAGAAAGAAAGAAGAAAGAAAGAAGTAAGAAAGAAGTTAGAAAGAAGTAAGAAAGAAGTAAGAAAGAAGTTAGAAATAAGTAAGAAATAAGTAAGAAAGAAGTAAGAAGGAATGAAGAAAGAAGTAAGAAAGAAGAAAGAAAGAAGTATGAAAGAAGTAAGAAAGAAGTAAGAAAGAAAGAAGTAAGAAAGAAGTAAGAAAGAAGTAATAAAGAAGTAAGAAAGAAGTAAGAAAGAAGTAAGAAGGAATGAAGAAAGAAGTAAGAAAGAAGAAAGAAAGAAGTATGAAAGAAGTAAGAAAGAAGTAAGAAAGAAAGAAGTAAGAAAGAAGTAAGAAAGAAGTAAGAAAGAAGTATGAAAGAAGTAATAAAGAAGAAAGAAAGAAGTAAGAAAGAAGGAAGAAGGAATGAAGAAAGAAGTAAGAAAGAAGTACGAAATAAGTAAGAAAGAAGTAAGAAAGAAGTAAGAAAGAAGTAAGAAAGAAGTAAGAAGGAATGAAGAAAGAAGAAAGAAAGAAGTAAGAAAGAAGTATGAAAGAATTAAGAAAGAAGAAAGAAAGAAGTAAGAAAGAAGTAAGAAAGAAGTAAGAAAGAAGTAAGAAAGAAAGAAGAAAGAAGAAAGAAGTAAGAAAGAAGAAAGAAAGAAGTAAGAAGGAATGAAGAAAGAAGTAAGAAAGAAGAAAGAAAGAAGTGTGAAAGAAGTAAGAAAGAAGTAAGAAAGAAAGAAGTAAGAAAGAAGTAAGAAAGAAGATAGAAAGAAGTAAGAAAGAAGTAAGAAAGAAGTTAGAAAGAAGTAAGAAATAAGTAAGAAAGAAGTAAGAAAGAGGTAAGAAAGAAGTAAGGAAGAAAGAAGTAAGAAAGAAGTAAGAAAGAAGAAAAAAGAAGTTAGAAAGAAGTAAGAAAGAAGTAAGAAAAAGTAAGAAAGAAGAAAGTAACAAGAAAGAAAGAAAGAACAAAGAAGTAAGAAAGAAGTAAGAAAGAAGTAAGAAAGAAGTACGAAAGAAGTACGAAAGAAGTAAGAAAGAAGTAAGAAAGAAGTAAGAAAGAAAGAAGAATGAAGAAAGAAGTAAGAAAGAAGTAAGAAAGAAGTAAGAAAGAAGTAAGAAAGAAGTAAGAAAGAGGTAAGAAAGGAGTAAGAAAGAAAGAAGAAAGAAGTAAGAAAGAAGTAAGAAAGAAGTATGAAAGAAGTAAGAAAGAAGAAAGAAAGAAGTAAGAAAGAAGTAAGAAAGAAGTAAGAAAGAAGTAAGAAAGAAAGAAGAAAGAAGTAAGAAAGAAGTAAGAAAGAAGTAAGAAAGAAGTAAGAAAGAAGTAAGAAAGAAAGAAGAAAGAAGTAAGAAAGAAGTAAGAAAGAAGTAAGAAAGAAGTAAGAAAGAAGAAAGAAAGAAGTACGAAAGAAGTAAGAAAGAAGTAAGAAAGAAGTAAGAAAGAAGTAAGAAAGAAGTAAGAAGGAATGAAGAAAGAAGTTAGAAAGAAGTAAGAAAGAAGTAAGAAAGAAGAAAGAAAGAAGTAAGAAAGAAAGAAGAAAGAAGAAAGAAATAAGTAAGAAAGAAGTAAGAAAGAAGTAAGAAAGAAGAAAGAAAGAAGTAAGAAGGAATGAAGAAAGAAGTAAGAAAGAAGAAAGATAGAAGTATGAACGAAGTAAGAAAGAAGTAAGGAAGAAAGAAGTAAGAAAGAAGTAAGAAAGAAGTAAGAAAGAAGAAAAAAGAAGTTAGAAGTAATAAAGAAGTAATAAAGAAGTAATAAAGAAGTAAGAAAGAAAGAAGTAAGAAAGAAGTAAGAAAGAAGTAAGAAAGAAGTTTGAAAGAAGTAAGAAGGAATGAAGAAAGAAGTAAGAAAGAAGTAAGAAAGAAGTAAGAAAGAAGTAAGAAAGAAGTAAGAAAGAAGTAAGGAAGAAGTAAGAAAGAAGTAAGAAAGAAGTAAGAAAGAAGAAAAAAGAAGTTAGAAAGAAGTAAGAAGGAATGAAGAAAGAAGTAAGAAAGAAGAAAGAAAGAAGTATGAAAGAAGTAAGAAAGAAGTAAGAAAGAAAGAAGTAAGAAAGAAGTAAGAAAGAAGTAAGAAAGAAGTAAGAAAGAAGTAAGAAAGAAGTAAGAAGGAATGAAGAAAGAAGTAAGAAAGAAGAAAGAAAGAAGTATGAAAGAAGTAAGAAAGAAGTAAGAAAGAAGTAAGAAGGAATGAAGAAAGAAGTAAGAAAGAAGTTAGAAAGAAGTAAGAAATAAGTAAGAAAGAAGTAAGAAAGAAGTAAGAAAGAAGTAAGAAAGAAGTAAGAAGGAATGAAGAAAGAAGTACGAAAGAAGTAAGAAAGAAGAAAGAAAGAAGTAAGAAAGAAGTAAGAAAGAAGAAAGAAAGAAGTAAGAAGGAATGAAGAAAGAAGTAAGAAAGAAGAAATAAAGAAGGTAGAAAGAAGTAAGAAAGAAGTAAGAAAGAAGAAATAAAGAAGGTAGAAAGAAGTAAGAAAGAAGTAAGAAAGAAGTTAGAAAGAAGTAAGAAATAAGTAAGAAAGAAGTAAGAAAGAGGTAAGAAAGAAGTAAGGAAGAAGAAAAAAGAAGTTAGAAAGAAGAAAGAAAGAAGTAAGAAAGAAGTAAGAAAGAAGTAAGAAAGAAGTAAGAAAGAAGTAAGAAAGAAGTAAGAAAGAAGAAAGAAAGAAGTAAGAAAGAAGTAAGAAAGAAGAAAGAAAGAAGTAAGAAAGAAGTAAGAAAGAAGTAAGAAAGAAGTAAGAAAGAAGTAAGAAAGAAAGAAGAAAGAAGTAAGAAAGAAGTAAGAAAGAAGTAAGAAAGAAGTAAGAAAGAAGTAAGAAAGAAGTAAGAAAGAATAAAGAAAGAAGTAAGAAAGAAGTAAGAAAGAAGTAAGAAAGAAGTAAGAAAGAAGTAAGAAAGAAAGAAGAAAGAAGTAAGAAAGAAGTAAGAAAGAAGTAAGAAAGAAGTAAGAAAGAAGAAAGAAAGAAGTAAGAAAGAAGTAAGAAAGAAAGAAGTAAGAAAGAAGTAAGAAAGAAGTAAGAAAGAAAGAAGAAAGAAGTAAGAAAGAAGTAAGAAAGAAGTAAGAAGGAATGAAGAAAGAAGTTAGAAAGAAGTAAGAAAGAAAGAAGAAAGAAAAAAGAAAGAAGTAAGAAAGAAGTAAGGAAGAAGTAAGAAAGAAGTAAGAAAGAAGTAAGAAAGAAAGAAGAAAGAAATAAGAAAGAAGTAAGAAAGAAGTAAGAAAGAAGTAAGAAAGGAGAAAGAAAGAAGTACGAAAGAAGTAAGAAAGAAGTAAGAAAGAAGTAAGAAAGAAGTAAGAAAGAAAGAAGAAAGAAGTAAGAAAGAAGTAAGAAAGAAGTAAGAAGGAATGAAGAAAGAAGTTAGAAAGAAGTAAGAAAGAAGCAAGAAAGAAGAAAGAAAGAAGTAAGAAAGAAAGAAGAAAGAAAGAAGTAAGAAAGAAGTAAGAAAGAAGTAAGAAAGTAAGAAGTAAGAAAGAAGTAAGAAAGAAGTAAGAAAGAAGTAAGAAAGAAGTAAGAAAGAAGTAAGAAAGAAGTAAGAAGGAATGAAGAAAGAAGTAAGAAAGAAGAAAGAAGGAAGTATGAAAGAAGTAAGAAAGAAGTAAGAAAGAAAGAAGTAAGAAAGAAGTAAGAAAGAAGTAAGAAAGAAGTATGAAAGAAGTAATAAAGAAGAAAGAAAGAAGTAAGAAAGAAGTAAGAAGGAATGAAGAAAGAAGTAAGAAAGAAGTTAGAAAGAAGTAAGAAATAAGTAAGAAAGAAGTAAGAAATAAGTAAGAAAGAAGTAAGAAAGAAGTAAGAAGGAATGAAGAAAGAAGTAAGAAAGAAGTACGAAAGAAGTACGAAAGAAGTAAGAAAGAAGTAAGAAAGAAGTAAGAAAGAAGTAAGAAATAAGTAAGAAAGAAGTAAGAAAGAAAGAAGAAAGAAGTAAGAAAGAAGTAAGAAAGAAATAAGAAAGAAAGAAGAAAGAAGTAAGAAAGAAGTAAGAAAGAAGTAAGAAAGAAGTAAGAAAGAAGTAAGAAAGAAAGAAGAAAGAAGTAAGAAAGAAGTAAGAAAGAAGTAAGAAAGAAGTAAGAAAGAAGAAAGAAAGAAGTACGAAAGAAGTAAGAAAGAAGTAAGAAAGAAGTAAGAAAGAAGTAAGAAAGAAGTAAGAAAGAAGTAAGAAGGAATGAAGAAAGAAGTTAGAAAGAAGTAAGAAAGAAGTAAGAAAGAAGAAAGAAAGAAGTAAGAAAGAAAGAAGAAAGAAGAAAGAAATAAGTAAGAAAGAAGTAAGAAAGAAGTAAGAAAGAAGAAAGAAAGAAGTAAGAAGGAATGAAGAAAGAAGTAAGAAAGAAGAAAGATAGAAGTATGAACGAAGTAAGAAAGAAGTAAGGAAGAAAGAAGTAAGAAAGAAGTAAGAAAGAAGTAAGAAAGAAGAAAAAAGAAGTTAGAAGTAATAAAGAAGTAATAAAGAAGTAAGAAAGAAGTAAGAAAGAAAGAAGTAAGAAAGAAGTAAGAAAGAAGTAAGAAAGAAGTTTGAAAGAAGTAAGAAGGAATGAAGAAAGAAGTAAGAAAGAAGTAAGAAAGAAGTAAGAAAGAAGTAAGAAAGAAGTAAGAAAGAAGTAAGGAAGAAGTAAGAAAGAAGTAAGAAAGAAGTAAGAAAGAAGAAAAAAGAAGTTAGAAAGAAGTAAGAAGGAATGAAGAAAGAAGTAAGAAAGAAGAAAGAAAGAAGTATGAAAGAAGTAAGAAAGAAGTAAGAAAGAAAGAAGTAAGAAAGAAGTAAGAAAGAAGTAAGAAAGAAGTAAGAAAGAAGTAAGAAAGAAGTAAGAAGGAATGAAGAAAGAAGTAAGAAAGAAGAAAGAAAGAAGTATGAAAGAAGTAAGAAAGAAGTAAGAAAGAAGTAAGAAGGAATGAAGAAAGAAGTAAGAAAGAAGTTAGAAAGAAGTAAGAAATAAGTAAGAAAGAAGTAAGAAAGAAGTAAGAAAGAAGTAAGAAAGAAGTAAGAAGGAATGAAGAAAGAAGTACGAAAGAAGTAAGAAAGAAGAAAGAAAGAAGTAAGAAAGAAGTAAGAAAGAAGAAAGAAAGAAGTAAGAAGGAATGAAGAAAGAAGTAAGAAAGAAGAAATAAAGAAGGTAGAAAGAAGTAAGAAAGAAGTAAGAAAGAAGAAATAAAGAAGGTAGAAAGAAGTAAGAAAGAAGTAAGAAAGAAGTTAGAAAGAAGTAAGAAATAAGTAAGAAAGAAGTAAGAAAGAGGTAAGAAAGAAGTAAGGAAGAAGAAAAAAGAAGTTAGAAAGAAGAAAGAAAGAAGTAAGAAAGAAGTAAGAAAGAAGTAAGAAAGAAGTAAGAAAGAAGTAAGAAAGAAGAAAGAAAGAAGTAAGAAAGAAGTAAGAAAGAAGAAAGAAAGAAGTAAGAAAGAAGTAAGAAAGAAGTAAGAAAGAAGTAAGAAAGAAGTAAGAAAGAAAGAAGAAAGAAGTAAGAAAGAAGTAAGAAAGAAGTAAGAAAGAAGTAAGAAAGAAGTAAGAAAGAAGTAAGAAAGAATGAAGAAAGAAGTTAGAAAGAAGTAAGAAAGAAGTAAGAAAGAAGTAAGAAAGAAGTAAGAAAGAAAGAAGAAAGAAGTAAGAAAGAAGTAAGAAAGAAGTAAGAAAGAAGTAAGAAAGAAGAAAGAAAGAAGTAAGAAAGAAGTAAGAAAGAAAGAAGTAAGAAAGAAGTAAGAAAGAAGTAAGAAAGAAAGAAGAAAGAAGTAAGAAAGAAGTAAGAAAGAAGTAAGAAGGAATGAAGAAAGAAGTTAGAAAGAAGTAAGAAAGAAAGAAGAAAGAAAAAAGAAAGAAGTAAGAAAGAAGTAAGAAAGAAGTAAGAAAGAAGTAAGAAAGAAGTAAGAAAGAAAGAAGAAAGAAATAAGAAAGAAGTAAGAAAGAAGTAAGAAAGAAGTAAGAAAGGAGAAAGAAAGAAGTACGAAAGAAGTAAGAAAGAAGTAAGAAAGAAGTAAGAAAGAAGTAAGAAAGAAAGAAGAAAGAAGTAAGAAAGAAGTAAGAAATAAGTAAGAAGGAATGAAGAAAGAAGTTAGAAAGAAGTAAGAAAGAAGCAAGAAAGAAGAAAGAAAGAAGTAAGAAAGAAAGAAGAAAGAAAGAAGTAAGAAAGAAGTAAGAAAGAAGTAAGAAAGTAAGAAGTAAGAAAGAAGTAAGAAAGAAGTAAGAAAGAAGTAAGAAAGAAGTAAGAAGGAATGAAGAAAGAAGTAAGAAAGAAGAAAGAAGGAAGTATGAAAGAAGTAAGAAAGAAGTAAGAAAGAAAGAAGTAAGAAAGAAGTAAGAAAGAAGTAAGAAAGAAGTATGAAAGAAGTAATAAAGAAGAAAGAAAGAAGTAAGAAAGAAGTAAGAAGGAATGAAGAAAGAAGTAAGAAAGAAGTTAGAAAGAAGTAAGAAATAAGTAAGAAAGAAGTAAGAAATAAGTAAGAAAGAAGTAAGAAAGAAGTAAGAAGGAATGAAGAAAGAAGTAAGAAAGAAGTACGAAAGAAGTACGAAAGAAGTAAGAAAGAAGTAAGAAAGAAGTAAGAAAGAAGTAAGAAATAAGTAAGAAAGAAGTAAGAAAGAAAGAAGAAAGAAGTAAGAAAGAAGTAAGAAAGAAATAAGAAAGAAGTAAGAAGTAATGAAGAAAGAAGTAAGAAAGAAGAAAGAAAGAAGTATGAAAGAAATAAGAAAGAATAAGAAAGAAAGAAGTAAGAAAGAAGTAAGAAAGAAGTATGAAAGAAGTAAGAAAGAAGAAAGAAAGAAGTAAGAAAGAAGTAAGAAGGAATGAAGAAAGAAGTAAGAAAGAAGTTAGAGAGAAGTAAGAAATAAGTAAGAAAGAAGTAAGAAAGAAGTAAGAAAGAAGTAAGAAAGAAGTAAGAAGGAATGAAGAAAGAAGTAAGAAGGAAGTAAGAAAGAAGAAAGAAAGAAGTAAGAAAGAAGTAAGAAAGAAGAAAGAAAGAAGTAAGAAGGAATGAAGAAAGAAGTAAGAAAGAAGAAAGAAAGAAGGTAGAAAGAAGGTAGAAAGAAGTAAGAAAGAAGTAAGAAAGAAGTTAGAAAGAAGTAGGAAATAAGTAAGAAAGAAGTAAGAAAGAGGTAAGAAAGAAGTAAGGAAGAAAGAAGTAAGAAAAAAGTAAGAAAGAAGTAAGAAAGAAGTAAGAAAGAAGAAAAAAGAAGTTAGAAAGAAGAAAGAAAGAAGTAAGAAAGAAGTAAGAAAGAAGTAAGAAAGAAGTAAGAAAGAAGTAAGAAAGAAGAAAGAAAGAAGTAAGAAAGAAGTAAGAAAGAAGTAAGAAAGAAGTAAGAAAGAAGTAAGAAAGAAAGAAGAAAGAATTAAGAAAGAAGTAAGAAAGAATTAAGAAAGAAGTAAGAAAGAAGAAAGAAAGAAGTACGAAAGAAGTAAGAAAGAAGTAAGAAAGAAGTAAGAAAGAAGTAAGAAAGAAAGAAGAAAGAAGTAAGAAAGAATTAAGAAAGAAGTAAGAAGGAATGAAGAAAGAAGTTAGAAAGAAGTAAGAAAGAAGTAAGAAAGAAGAAAGAAAGAAGTAAGAAAGAAGTAAGAAAGAAGTAAGGAAGAAGAAAGAAAGAAGTATGAAAGAAGTAAGAAAGAAGTAAGAAAGAAAGAAGTAAGAAAGAAGTCAGAAAGAAGTAAGAAAGAAGGAAAAAGAAGTTAGAAAGAAGTAAAAAAGAAGTAATAAAGAAGTAAGAAAGAAGTAAGAAAGAAAGAAGTAAGAAAGAAGTAAGAAAGAAGTAAGAATGAAGTTTGAAAGAAGTAAGAAGGAATGAAGAAAGAAGTAAGAAAGAAGTAAGAAAGAAGTAAGAAAGAAGTAAGAAAGATAGAAGAATGAAGAAAGAAGTAAGAAAGAAGTAAGAAAGAAGTAAGAAAGAAGTAAGAAAGAAGTAAGAGAGAGGTAAGAAAGGAGTAAGAAAGAAAGAAGAAAGAAGTAAGAAAGAAGTAAGAAAGAAGTATGAAAGAAGTAAGAAAGAAGTAAGAAAGAAGAAAGAAAGAAGTAAGAAAGAAGTAAGAAAGAAGTAAGAAAGAAAGAAGAAAGAAGAAAGAAAGAAATAAGAAAGAAGTAAGAAAGAAGTAAGAAAGAAGTAAGAAAGAAAGAAGAAAGAAGTAAGAAAGAAGTAAGAAAGAAGTAAGAAAGAAGAAAGAAAGAAGTACGAAAGAAGTAAGAAAGAAGTAAGAAAGAAGTAAGATAGAAAGAAGAAAGAAGTAAGAAAGAAGGAAGAAAGAAGTAAGAAAGAAAGAAGAAAGAGGTAAGGAAGAAGAAAGAAAGAAGTATGAAAGAAGTAAGAAAGAAGTAAGAAAGAAAGAAGTAAGAAAGAAGTTAGAAAGAAGTAAGAAAGAAGTAAGGAAGAAGTTAGAAAGAAGTAAGAAATAAGTAAGAAAGAAGTAGGAAAGAAGTAAGAAAGAAGTAAGAAAGAAGTAAGAAAGAAAGAAGTAAGAAAGAAGTAAGAAAGAAAGAAGAAAGAAGAAAGAAAGAAGTAAGAAAGAAGTAAGAAAGAAGTAAGAAAGAAGTAAGAAAGAAAGAAATAAGAAAGAAGTAAGAAAAAAGTAAGAAAGAAGTTTGAAAGAAGTAAGAAGGAATGAAGAAAGAAGTAAGGAAGAAGTAAGAAAGAAGTAAGAAAGAAGTAAGGAAGAAGTAAGGAAGAAGTTAGAAAGAAGTAAGAAAGAAGTAAGAAAGAAAGAAGAAAGAAGTAAGAAAGAAGTAAGAAAGAAGTAAGAAAGAAGTAAGAAAAAAGAAAGAAAGAAGTACGAAAGAAGTAAGAAAGAAGTAAGAAAGAAGTAAGAAAGAAGTAAGAAAGAAAGAAGAAAGAAGTAAGAAAGAAGTAAGAAAGAAGTAAGAAGGAATGAAGAAAGAAGTTAGAAAGAAGTAAGAAAGAAGTAAGAAAGAAGTAAGAAAGAAAGAAGAAAGAAGTAAGAAAGAAGTAAGAAAGAAGTAAGAAAGAAGTAGGAAAGAAGTAAAAAGGAATAAAGAAAGAAGTAAGAAAGAAGTAAGAAAGAAGTAAGAAAGAAGGAAGAAAGAAGTAAGAAAGAAAGAAGAAAGAAGTAAGGAAGAAGAAAGAAAGAAGTATGAAAGAAGTAAGAAAGAAGTAAGAAAGAAGTAAGAAAGAAAGAAGAAAGAAGAAAGAAAGAAGTAAGAAAGAAGTAAGAAAGAAGTAAGAAAGAAGTAAGAAAGAAAGAAGAAAGAAGAAAGAAAGAAGTAAGAAAGAAGTAAGAAAGAAGTAAGAAAGAAGTAAGAAAGAAAGAAGAAAGAAGTAAGAAAGAAGGAAGAAAGAAGTAAGAAAGAAGTAAGAAAGAAGAAAGAAAGAAGTACGAAAGAAGTAAGAAAGAAGTAAGAAAGAAGTAAGAAAGAAGTAAGAAAGAAAGAAGAAAGAAGTAAGAAAGAAGTAAGAAAGAAGTAAGAAGGAATGAAGAAAGAAGTTAGAAAGAAGTAAGAAAGAAGTAAGAAAGAAGAAAGAAAGAAGTAAGAAAGAAGTATGAAAGAAGTAAGAAAGAAGAAAGAAAGAAGTACGAAAGAAGTAAGAAAGAAGTAAGAAAGAAGTAAGAAAGAAAGAAGAAAGAAGTAAGAAAGAAGTAAGAAAGAAGTAAGAAAGAAGTAGGAAAGAAGTAAAAAGGAATAAAGAAAGAAGTAAGAAAGAAGAAAGAAGTAAGAAAGAAGGAAGAAAGAAGTAAGAAAGAAAGAAGAAAGAGGTAAGGAAGAAGAAAGAAAGAAGTATGAAAGAAGTAAGAAAGAAGTAAGAAAGAAAGAAGTAAGAAAGAAGTTAGAAATAGTAAGAAAGAAGTAAGGAAGAAGTTAGAAAGAAGTAAGAAATAAGTAAGAAAGAAGTAAGAAAGAAGTAAGAAAGAAGTAAGAAAGAAGTAAGAAAGAAGTAAGAAAGAAAGAAGTAATAAAGAAGTAAGAAAGAAGTAAGATAGAAAGAAGTAAGAAAGAAGTAAGAAAGAAGTAAGAAAGAAGTTTGAAAGAAGTAAGAAGGAATGAAGAAAGAAGTAAGAAAGAAGTAAGAAAGAAGTAAGAAAGAAGTAAAAAAGAAGTAAGAAAGAAGTAAGAAGGAATGAAGAAAGAAATAAGAAAGAAGTCAGAAAGAAGTCAGAAAGAAGTAAGAAAGAAAGAAGTAAGAAAGAAGTAAGAAAGAAGTTAGAAAGAAGTAAGAAAGAAGTAAGAAAGAAGTAAGAAAGAAAGAAGTAAGAAAGAAGTAAGAAAGAAGTAAGAAAGAAGAAAAAAGAAGTTAGAAAGAAGTAAGGAATGAAGAAAGAAGTAAGAAAGAAGAAAGAAAGAAGTATGAAAGAAGTAAGAAAGAAGTAAGAAAGAATGAAGTAAGAAAGAAGTAAGAAAGAAGTAAGAAAGAAGAAAGAAGTAAGAAGGAATGAAGAAAGAAGTAAGAAAGAAGAAAGAAAGAAGTATGAAAGAAGTAAGAAAGTAGTAAGAAAGAAAGAAGTATGAAAGAAGTAAGAAAGAAGTAAGAAAGAAGTATGAAAGAAGTAATAAAGAAGAAAGAAAGAAGTAAGAAAGAAGTAAGAAGGAATGAAGAAAGAAGTAAGAAAGAAGTTAGAAAGAAGTAAGAAATAAGTAAGAAAGAAGTAAGAAAGAAGTAAGAAAGAAGTAAGAAAGAAGTAAGAAGGAATGAAGGAAGAAGTAAGAAAGAAGTAAGAAAGAAGAAAGAAAGAAGTAAGAAAGAAGAAAGAAAGAAGTAAGAAAGAAGTAAGAAAAGTAAGAATGAAGTAAGAAAGAAAGAAGAAAGAAGTAAGAAAGAAGTAAGAAAGAAGAAAGAAAGAAGTAAGAAGGAATGAAGAAAGAAGTAAGAAAGAAGAAAGAAAGAAGTATGAAAGAAGTAAGAAAGAAGTAAGAAAGAAAGAAGTAAGAAAGAAGTAAGAAAGAAGATAGAAAGAAGTAAGAAAGAAGTAAGAAAGAAGTTAGAAAGAAGTAAGAAATAAGTAAGAAAGAAGTAAGAAAGAAGTAAGAAAGAAAGAAGAAAGAAGTAAGAAAGAAGTAAGAAAAAGAAAGAAAGAAGTAAGAAGGAATGAAGAAAGAAGTAAGAAAGAAGAAAGAAAGAAGTTAGAAAGAAGTAAGAAAGAAGTAAGAAAGAAGTAAGAAAGAAGTAAGAAAGAAAGAAGAAAGAAGTAAGAAAGAAGAAAGAAAGAAGTATGAAAGAAGTAAGAAAGAAGAAAGAAAGAAGTAAGAAAGAAGTAAGAAAGAAGTAAGAAAGAAGTAAGAAAGAAGAAAGAAAGAAGTAAGAAAGAAGTATGAAAGAAGTAAGAAAGAAGAAAGAAAGAAATAAGAAAGAAGTAAGAAAGACATAAGAAAGAAGTAAGAAAGAAAGAAGAAAGAAGAAAGAAAGAAGTAAGAAAGAAGTAAGAAAGAAGTAAGAAAGAAGTAAGAAAGAAGTAAAAAGGAATGAAGAAAGAAGTAAGAAAGAAGTAAGAAAGAAGTAAGAAAGAAGTAAGAAAGAAGTAAGAAAGAAGTAAGAAAGAAGAAAGAAAGAAGAAAGAAGTAAGAAAGAAGTAAGAAAGAAGTATGAAAGAAGTAAGAAAGAAGAAAGAAAGAAGTAAGAAAGAAGTAAGAAGGAATGTAGAAAGAAGTAAGAAAGAAGTTAGAGAGAAGTAAGCAAGAAGTAAGAAAGAAGTAAGAAAGAAGTTAGAAAGAAGTAAGAAAGAAGTAAGAAAGAAGTAAGAAAGAGAGAAGAAAGAAGAAAGAAGTAAGAAAGAAGTAAGAAAGAAGAAAAAAGAGGTTAGAAAGAAGTAAGAAAGAAGTATGAAAGAAGTAAGAAAGAATAAAGAAAGAAGGAAGAAAGAAGTAAGAAAGAAGTATGAAAGAAGTAAGAAAGAAGTAAGAAATAAAGAAGACAGTAGTAAGAAAAAGTAAGAAAGAACTAAGAAAGAAGAAAGAAAGAAGTAAGAAAGAAGAAAGAAAGAAGTAAGAAAGAAGTAAGAAAGAAAGAAGAAAGAAGTAAGAAAGAAGTAAGAAAGAAGTAAGAAAGAAGTAAGAAAGAAAGAGGAAAGAAGAAAGAAAGAAGTAAGAAAGAAGTAAGAAAGAATTAAGAAAGAAGTAAGAAGGAATGAAGAAAGAAGTAAGAAAGAAGAAAGAAGTAAGAAAGAAGTAAGAAAGAAGTAAGAAATAAGTAAGAAAGAAAGAAGAAAGAAGTAAGAAAGAAGTAAGAAAGAAGTAAGAAAGAAGTAAGAAAGAAAAAAGAAAGAAGTAAGAAAGAAGTATGAAAGAAGTAAGAAAGAAGAAAGAAAGAAGTAAGAAAGAAGTAAGAAAGTAGTAAGAAACAAGTAAGAAAGAAAGAAGAAAGAAGAAAGAAAGAAGTAAGAAAGAAGTAAGAAAGAAGTAAAAAGGAATGAAGAAAGAAGTAAGAAAGAAGTAAGAAAGAAGTAAGAAAGAAGTAAGAAAGAAAGAAGAAAGAAGTAAGAAAGCAGTAAGAAAGAAGTAAGAAAGAAGTAAGAAAGAAGAAAGAAAGAAGTAAGAAAGATGCAAGAAAGAAGTAAGAAAGAAGAAAGAAGTAAGAAAGAAGTAAGAAAGAAGTAAGAAAGAAGAAAATAGAAGTTAGAAAGAAGTAAGAAAGAAGTAAGAAAGAAGTAAGAAAGAAGTAAGAAGGAATGAAGAAAGAAGTAAGAAAGAAGTAAGAAAGAAGTAAGAGAGAAGTAAGAAAGAATTAAGAAAGAAGTAAGAAAGAAGTAAGAAAGTAGTAAGAAAGTAGTAAGAGGGAATGAAGAAAGAAGTAAGAAAGAAGGAAGAAAGAAGAAAGAAAGAAGTAAGAAAGAAGAAAGAAAGAAGTAAGAAAGAAGTAAGAAAGAAGTAAGAAAGAAGTAAGAAAGATGAAGGAAGAAGTAAGAAAGAAGTAAGAAATAAGAAAGAAAGAAGTAAGAAAGAAGTAAGAAGGAATGAAGAAAGAAGTAAGAAAGAAGAAAGAAAGAAGTATGAAAGAAGTAAGAAAGAAGTAAGAAAGAAGTAAGTAAGAAAGAAGAAAGAAGAAAGAAAGAAGTAAGAAAGAAGAAAGAAAGAAGTAAGAAGGAATGAAGAAAGAAGTAAAAAAGAAGTAAGAAAGAAGAAAGAAAGAAGTAAGAAAGAAGAAAGAAAGAAGTAAGAAAGAAGTAAGAAAGAAGTAAGAAAGAAGTAAGAAATAAGAAAGAAAGAAGTAAGAAGGAATGAAGAAAGAAGTAAGAAAGAAAGAAGTATGAAAGAAGTAAGAAAGAAAGAAGTAAGAAAGAAGTAAGACAGAAGTAAGAATGAAGTAAGAAAGAAAGAAGTAAAAAAGAAGTAAGAAAGAAGTAAGAAAGAAAAAAGAAAGAAGAAAGAAGTAAGAAAGAAGTAAGAAAGAAGTATGAAAGAAGTAAGAAAGAAGAAAGAAAGAAGTAAGAAAGAAGTAAGAAAGAAGTAAGAAGGAATGAAGAAAGAAGTAAGAAAGAAGTTAGAAAGAAGTATGAAATAAGTAAGAAAGAAGTAAGAAAGAAGTAAGAAAGAAGTAAGAAAGAAGTAAGGAGGAATGAAGAAAGAAGTAAGAAAGAAGTAAAAGAGAAGAAAGAAAGAAGTAAGAAAGAAGAAAGAAAGAAGTAAGAAAGAAGTAAGAAAGAAGTAAGAAAGAAGTAAGAAAGAAGAAAAAAAGAAGTAAGAAGGAATGAAGAAAGAAGTAAGAAAGAAGAAAGAAAGAAGTATGAAAGAAGTAAGAAAGAAGTAAAAAGAAGTAAGAAAGAAGTAAGAAAGAAGTATGAAAGAAGTAAGAAAGAAGAAAGAAAGAAGTAAGAAAGAAGTAAGAAGGAATGAAGAAAGAAGTAAGAAAGAAGTAAGAAAGAAGAAAAAAAGAAGTAAGAAGGAATGAAGAAAGAAGTAAGAAAGAAGAAAGAAAGAAGTATGAAAGAAGTAAGAAAGAAGTAAAAAGAAGTAAGAAAGAAGTAAGAAAGAAGTATGAAAGAAGTAAGAAAGAAGTAAGAAAGAAAGAAGAAAGAAGTAAGAAAGAAGTAAGAAAGAAGAAAGAAAGAAGTAAGAAGGAATGAAAAAAGAAGTAAGAAAGAAGATAGAAAGAAGTATGAAAGAAGTAAGAAAGAAGTAAGAAAGAAAGAAGTAAGAAAGAAGTAAGAAAGAAGTAAGAAAGAAGTTAGAAAGAAGTAAGAAAGAAGTAAGAAAGAACTTAGAAAGAAGTAAGAAATAAGTAAGAAAGAAGTAAGAAAGAAGTAAGGAAGAAAGAAGTAAGAAAAAAGTAAGAAAGAAGTAAGAAAGAAGGAAGAAAGAAGAAAAAAAGAGTTAGAAAGAAGTAAGAAAGAAGTAAGAAAAAGTAAGAAAGAAGAAAGTAAGAAGAAAGAAAGAAAGAACAAAGAAGTAAGAAAGAAGTAAGAAAGAAGTAAGAAAGAAGTACGAAAGAAGTACGAAAGAAGTAAGAAAGAAGTAAGAAAGAAGTAAGAAATAAAGAAGAATGAAGAAAGAAGTAAGAAAGAAGTAAGAAAGAAGTAAGAAAGAAGTAAGAAAGGGGTAAGAAAGGAGTAAGAAAGAAAGAAGAAAGAAGAAAGAAGTAAGAAAGAAGTAAGAAAGAAGTATGAAAGAAGTAAGAAAGAAGAAAGAAAGAATTAAGAAAGAAGTAAGAAGGAATGAAGAAAGAAGTTAGAAAGAAGTAAGAAAGAAGTAAGAAAGAAGTAAGAAAGAAGTAAGAAAGAAGTAAGAAAGAAAGAAGAAAGAAGTAGGAAAGAAGTAAGAAAGAAGTAAGAAAGAAGAAAGAAAGAAGTACGAAAGAAGTAAGAAAAAAGTAAGAAAGAAGTAAGAAAGAAGAAAGAAAGAAGAAAGAAGTAAGAAAGAAGTAAGAAAGAAGTAAGAAAGAAGAAAGAAAGAAGTACGAAAGAAGTAAGAAAAAAGTAAGAAAGAAGTAAGAAAGAAGTAAGAAAGACAGAAGAAAGAAGTAAGAAAGAAGTAAGAAGGAATGAAGAAAGAAGTTAGAAAGAAGTAAGAAAGAAGTAAGAAAGAAGAAAGAAAGAAGTAACAAAGAAGTATGAAAGAAGTAAGAAAGAAGAAAGAAAGAAGTACGAAAGAAGTAAGAAAGAAGTAAGAAAGAAGTAAGAAAGAAGTAAGAAAGAAAGAAGAAAGAAGTAAGAAAGAAGTAAGAAAGAAGTAAGAAAGAAGTAGGAAAGAAGTAAAAAGGAATAAAGAAAGAACTAAGAAAGAAGTAAGAAAGAAGTAAGAAAGAAGGAAGAAAGAAGTAAGAAAGAAAGAAGAAAGAAGTAAGGAAGAAGAAAGAAAGAATTATGAAAGAAGTAAGAAAGAAGTAAGAAAGAAAGAAGTAAGAAAGAAGTCAGAAAGAAGTTAGAAAGAAGTAAGAAAGAAGTAAGAAAGAAGTTAGAAAGAAGTAAGAAATAAGTAAGAAAGAAGTAAGAAAGAAGTAAGAAAGAAAGAAGTAAGAAAGAATTAAGAAAGAAGTAAGAAAGAAAGAAGAAAGAAGAAAGAAAGAAGTAAGGAAGAAGTAAGAAATAAGTAAGAAAGAAGAAAGAAAGAAGTAAGAAAGAATTAAGAAAGAAGTAAGAAAGAAAGAAGAAAGAAGAAAGAAAGAAGTAAGGAAGAAGTAAGAAATAAGTAAGAAAGAAGAAAGAAAGAAGTAAGAAAGAATGAAGAAAGAAGTAAGAAAGAAGGAAGAAAGAAGTATGAAAGAAGTAAGAAAGAAGTAAGGAAGAAAGAAGTAAGAAAGATGTAAGAAAGAAGTAAGAAAGAAGAAAAAAGAAGTTAGAAAGAAGTAATAAAGAAGTAAGAAAGAAGTAAGAAAGAAAGAAGTAAGAAAGAAGTAAGAAAGAAGAAAGAAAGAAGTACGAAAGAAGTAAGAAAGAAGTAAGAAAGAAGTAAGAAAGAAGTAAGAAAGAAAGAAGAAAGAAGTAAGAAAGAAGTAAGAAAGAAGAAAAAAGAAGTTAGAAAGAAGAAAGAAAGAAGTAAGAAAGAAGTAAGAAAGAAGTAAGAAAGAATTAAGAAAGAAGTAAGAAAGAAGTAAGAAAGAAGTAAGAAAGAAAGAAGAAAGAAGTAAGAAAGAAGTAAGAAAGAAGTAAGAAAGAAGTAAGAAAGAAGAAAGAAAGAAGTAAGAAAGAAGTAAGAAAGAAGTAAGAAAGAAGTAAGAAAGAAGAAAGAAAGAAGTAAGAAAGAAGTAAGAAAGAAAGAAGTAAGAAAGAAGTAAGAAAGAAGTAAGAAAGAAAGTAGAAAGAAGTAAGAAAGAAAGAAGAAAGAAGTAAGAAAGAAGTAAGAAAGAAGTAAGAAAGAAGAAAGAAAGAAGTACGAAAGAAGTAAGAAAAAAGTAAGAAAGATGTAAGAAAGAAGTAAGAAAGAAAGAAGAAAGAAGTAAGAAAGAAGTAAGAAAGAAGTAAGAAAGAAGAAAGAAAGAAGTACGAAAGAAGTAAGAAAAAAGTAAGAAAGAAGTAAGAAAGAAGTAAGAAAGAAAGAAGAAAGAAGTAAGAAAGAAGTATGAAAGAAGTAAGAAGGAATGAAGAAAGAAGTTAGAAAGAAGTAAGAAAGAAGTAAGAAAGAAGAAAGAAAGAAGTAAGAAAGAAGTATGAAAGAAGTAAGAAAGAAGAAAGAAAGAAGTACGAAAGAAGTAAGAAAGAAGTAAGAAAGAAGTAAGAAAGAAGTAAGAAAGAAAGAAGAAAGAAGTAAGAAAGAAGTAAGAAAGAAGGAAGAAAGAAGTAGGAAAGAAGTAAAAAGGAATAAAGAAAGAAGTAAGAAAGAAGTAAGAAAGAAGTAAGAAAGAAGGAAGAAAGAAGTAAGAAAGAAAGAAGGAAGAAGAAAGAAAGAATTATGAAAGAAGTAAAAAAGAAGTAAGAAAAAAAGAAGTAAGAAAGAAGTCAGAAAGAAGTTATAAAGAAGTAAGAAAGAAGTAAGAAAGAAGTTAGAAAGAAGTAAGAAATAAGTAAGAAAGAAGTAAGAAAGAAGTAAGAAAGAAGTAAGAAAGAAAGAAGTAAGAAAGAAGTAAGAAAGAAGTAAGACAGAAAGAAGAAAGAAGAAAGAAAGAAGTAAGAAAGAAGTAAGAAAGAAGTAAGAAAGAAGAAATAAAGAAGTAAGAAAGAATGAAGAAAGAAGTAAGAAAGAAGAAAGAAAGAAGTATGAAAGAAGTAAGAAAGAAGTAAGGAAGAAAGAAGAAAGAAAGAAGTAAGAAAGAAGTAAGAAAGAAGAAAAAAGAAGTTAGAAAGAAGTAATAAAGAAGTAAGAAAGAAGTAAGAAAGAAAGAAGTAAGAAAGAAGTAAGAAAGAAGTAAGAAAGAAGTTTGAAAGAAGTAAGAAGGAATGAAGAAAGAAGTAAGAAAGAAGTAAGAAAGAATTAAGAAAGAAGTAAGAAAGAAGTAAGAAAGAAGGAAGAAGGAATGAAGAAAGAAATAAGAAAGAAGTCAGAAAGAAGTAAGAAAGAAGTAAGAAAGAAAGAAGTAAGAAAGAAGTAAGAAGGAAGTTAGAAAGAGGTAAGAAAGAAGTAAGAAAGAAGTTAGAAATAAGTAAGAAATAAGTAAGAAAGAAGTAAAAAAGAAGTAAGAAAGAAAGAAGTAAGAAAGAAGTAAGAAAGAAGTAAGAAAGAAGAAAAAAGAAGTTAGAAAGAAGTAAGAAGAATGAAGAAAGAAGTAAGAAAGAAGAAAGAAAGAAGAAAGAAAGAAGTAAGAAAGAAGTAAAAAAGAAAGAAGTAAGAAAGAAGTAAGAAAGAAGTAAAAAAGAAAGAAGAAAGAAGTAAGAAAGAAGTAAGAAAGAAGAAAGAAAGAAGTAAGAAAGAAGTAAGAAAGAAAGAACTAAGAAAGAAGTAAGAAAGAAGTAAGAAAGAAGATAGAAAGAAGTAAGAAAGAAGTAAGAAAGAAGTAAGAAAGAAGTAAGAAAGAAAGAAGTAAGAAAGAATTAAGAAAGAAGTAAGAAAGAAGAAAGAAAGAAGAAAGAAGTAAGAAAGAAGTAAGAAAGAAGTATGAAAGAAGTAAGAAAGAATAAAGAAAGAAGTAAGAAAGAAGTAAGAAGGAATGAAGAAAGAAGTAAGAAAGAAAGAAGAAAGAAGTAAGAAAGAAGTAAGAAGGTATGAAGAAAGAAGTAAGAAAGAAGTAAGAAAGCAGAAAGAAAGAAGTAAGAAAGAAGAAAGAAAGAAGTAAGCAAGAAGTAAGAAAGAAGTAAGAAAGAAGTTAGAAAGAAGTAAGAAAGAAGTAAGAAAGAAGTAAGAAAGAAAGAAGAAAGAAGAAAGAAGTAAGGAAGAAGTAAGAAAGAAGAAAAAAGAGGTTAGAAAGAAGTAAGAAAGAAGTATGAAAGAAGTAAGAAAGAAGAAAGAAAGAAGGAAGAAAGAAGTAAGAAAGAAGTATAAAAGAAGTTAGAAAGAAGAAAGAAAGAAGGAAGAAAGAAGTAAGAAGGAATGAAGAAAGAAGTAAGAAAGAAGTAAGAAAGAAGAAAGAAAGAAGTAAGAAAGAAGAAAGAAAGAAGTAAGAAAGAAGTAAGAAAGAAGTATGAAAGAAGTAAGAAAGAAAGAAGAAAGAAGTAAGAAAGAAGTAAGAAAGAAGAAAGAAAGAAGTAAGAAGGAATGAAGAAAGAAGTAAGAAAGAAGAAAGAAAGAAGTATGAAAGAAGTAAGAAAGAAGTAAGAAAGAAAGAACTAAGAAAGAAGTAAGAAAGAAGTAAGAAAGAAGATAGAAAGAAGTAAGAAAGAAGTAAGAAAGAAGTAAGAAAGAAGTAAGAAAGAAAGAAGTAAGAAAGAATTAAGAAAGAAGTAAGAAAGAAGAAAGAAAGAAGAAAGAAGTAAGAAAGAAGTAAGAAAGAAGTATGAAAGAAGTAAGAAAGAATAAAGAAAGAAGTAAGAAAGAAGTAAGAAGGAATGAAGAAAGAAGTAAGAAAGAAGTTAGAAAGAAGTAAGAAATAAGTAAGAAAGAAGTAAGAAAGAAGTAAGAAAGAAGTAAGAAAGAAGGAAGAATGAAGAAAGAAGTAAGAAAGAAGTAAGAAGGAAGTAAGAAAGAAGTAAGAAAGGGGTAAGAAAGGAGTAAGAAAGAAAGAAGAAAGAAGTAAGAAAGAAGTAAAAAAGAAGTATGAAAGAAGTAAGAAAGAAGAAAGAAAGAAGTAAGAAAGAAGTAAGAAAGAATTAAGAAAGAATTAAGAAAGAAGTAAGAAGGAATGAAGAAAGAAGTTAGAAAGAAGTAAGAAAGAAGTAAGAAAGAAGTAAGAAAGAAGTAAGAAAGAAAGAAGAAAGAAGTAAGAAAGAAGTAAGAAAGAAGTAAGAAAGAAGAAAGAAAGAATTACAAAAGAAGTAAGAAAAAAGTAAGAAAGAAGTAAGAAAGAAGTAAGAAAGAAAGAAGAAAGAAGTAAGAAAGAAGTAAGAAAGAAGTAAGAAGGAATGAAGAAAGAAGTTAGAAAGAAGTAAGAAAGAAGTAAGAAAGAAGAAAGAAAGAAGTAAGAAAGAAGTATGAAAGAAGTAAGAAAGAAGAAAGAAAGAAGTACGAAAGAAGTACGAAAGAAGTAAGAAAGAAGTAAGAAAGAAGTAAGAAAGAAGTAAGAAAGAAAGAAGAAAGAAGTAAGAAAGAAGTAAGAAAGAAGTAAGAAAGAAGTAGGAAAGAAGTAAAAAGGAATAAAGAAAGAAGTAAGAAAGAAGTAAGAAAGAAGGAAGAAAGAAGTAAGAAAGAAAGAAGAAAGAAGTAAGGAAGAAGAAAGAAAGAAGTATGAAAGAAGTAAGAAAGAAGTAAGAAAGAAAGAAGTGAGAAAGAAGTCAGAAAGAAGTTAGAAAGAGGTAAGAAAGAAGTAAGAAAGAAGAAAAAAGAAGTTAGAAAGAAGTAATAAAGAAGTAAGAAAGAAGTAAGAAAGAAAGAAGTAAGAAAGAAGTAAGAAAGAAGTAAGAAAGAAGTTTGAAAGAAGTAAGGAGGAATGAAGAAAGAAGTAAGAAAGAAGTAAGAAAGAAGTAAGAAAGAAGTAAGAAAGAAGTAAGAAGGAATGAAGAAAGAAATAAGAAAGAAGTCAGCAAGAAGTAAGAAAGAAGTAAGAAAGAAAGAAGTAAGAAAGAAGTAAGAAGGAAGTTAGAAAGAAGTAAGAAAGAAGTAAGAAAGAAGTTAGAAATAAGTAAGAAATAAGTAAGAAAGAAGTAAAAAAGAAGTAAGAAAGAAAGAAGTAAGAAAGAAGTAAGAAAGAAGGAAGAAAGAAGAAAAAAGAAGATAGAAAGAAGTAAGAAGGAATGAAGAAAGAAGTAAGAAAGAAGAAAGAAAGAAGTAAGAAAGAAGTAAGAAAGAAAGAAGAAAGTAGTAAGAAAGAAGTAAGAAAGAAGTAAGAAAGAAGTATGAAAGAAGTAGGAAAGAAGAAAGAAAGAAGTAAGAAAGAAGAAAGAAAGAAGTAAGCAAGAAGTAAGAAAGAAGTAAGAAAGAAGTTAGAAAGAAGTAAGAAAGAAGTAAGAAAGAAGTAAGAAAGAAAGAAGAAAGAAGAAAGAAGTAAGAAAGAAGTAACAAAGAAGAAAAAAGAGGTTAGAAAGAAGTAAGAAAGAAGTATGAAAGAAGTAAGAAAGAAGAAAGAAAGAAGGAAGAAAGAAGTAAGAAAGAAGTAAAAAAGAAGTTAGAAAGAAGTAAGAAATAAAGAAGAAAGTAGTAAGAAAGAAGTAAGAAAGAACTAAGAAAGAAGAAAGAAAGAAGTAAGAAAGAAGAAAGAAAGAAGAAAGAAAGAAGTAAGAAAGAAGTAAGAAAGAAGTAAGAAAGAAGTAAGAAAGAAGTAAGAAAGAAGTAAGAAGGAATGAAGAAAGAAGTAAGAAAGAAGTAAGAAAGAAGAAAGAAAGAAGTAAGAAAGAAGAAAGAAAGAAGTAAGAAAGAAGTAAGAAAGAAGTAAGAAAGAAGTAAGAAAGAAAGAAGAAAGAAGTAAGAAAGAAGTAAGAAAGAAGAAAGAAAGAAGTAAGAATGAATGAAGAAAGAAGTAAGAAAGAAGAAAGAAAGAAGTATGAAAGAAGTAAGAAAGAAGTAAGAAAGAAAGAAGTAAGAAAGAAGTAAGAAAGAAGTAAGAAAGAAGTTAGAAAGAAGTAAGAAAGAAGTAAGAAAGAAGTTAGAAAGAAGTAAGAAATAAGTAAGAAAGAAGTAAGAAAGAAGTAAGAAAGAAAGAAGTAAGAAAGAAGTAAGAAAGAAGTAAGAAAGAAGAAAGAAAGAAGAAAGAAGTAAGAAAGAAGTAAGAAAGAAGAAAGAAAGAAGAAAGAAGTAAGAAAGAAGTAAGAAAGAAGTATGAAAGAAGTAAGAAAGAAGAAAGAAAGAAGTAAGAAAGAAGTAAGAAGGAATGAAGAAAGAAGTAAGAAAGAAGTTAGAAAGAAGTAAGAAAGAAGTAAGAAGGAATGAAGAAAGAAGTAAGAAAGAAGAAAGAAAGAAGAAAGAAAGAAATAAGAAATAAGTAGGAAAGAAGTAAAAAGGAATAAAGAAAGAAGTAAGAAAGAAGTAAGAAAGAAGGAAGAAAGAAGTAAGAAAGAAAGAAGAAAGAAGTAAGGAAGAAGAAAGAAAGAAGTATGAAAGAAGTAAGAAAGAAGTAAGAAAGAAAGAAGTGAGAAAGAAGTCAGAAAGAAGTTAGAAAGAAGTAAGAAAGAAGTAAGAAAGAAGAAAAAAGATGTTAGAAAGAAGTAATAAAGAAGTAAGAAAGAAGTAAGAAAGAAAGAAGTAAGAAAGAAGTAAGAAAGAAGTAAGAAAGAAGTTTGAAAGAAGTAAGAAGGAATGAAGAAAGAAGTAAGAAAGAAGTAAGAAAGAAGTAAGAAAGAAGTAAGAAAGAAGTAAGAAGGAATGAAGAAAGAAATAAGAAAGAAGTCAGCAAGAAGTAAGAAAGAAGTAAGAAAGAAAGAAGTAAGAAAGAAGTAAGAAGGAAGTTAGAAAGAAGTAAGAAAGAAGTAAGAAAGAAGTTAGAAATAAGTAAGAAATAAGTAAGAAAGAAGTAAAAAAGAAGTAAGAAAGAAAGAAGTAAGAAAGAAGTAAGAAAGAAGTAAGAAAGAAGAAAAAAGAAGATAGAAAGAAGTAAGAAGGAATGAAGAAAGAAGTAAGAAAGAAGAAAGAAAGAAGTATGAAAGAAGTAAGAAAGAAGTAAGAAAGAAGCAAGAAAGAAGTAAGAAGGTATGAAGAAAGAAGTAAGAAAGAAGTAAGAAAGAAGAAAGAAAGAAGTAAGAAAGAAGAAAGAAAGAAGTAAGCAAGAAGTAAGAAAGAAGTAAGAAAGAAGTTAGAAAGAAGTAAGAAAGAAGTAAGAAAGAAGTAAGAAAGAAAGAAGAAAGAAGAAAGAAGTAAGAAAGAAGTAACAAAGAAGAAAAAAGAGGTTAGAAAGAAGTAAGAAAGAAGTATGAAAGAAGTAAGAAAGAAGAAAGAAAGAAGGAAGAAAGAAGTAAGAAAGAAGTAAAAAAGAAGTTAGAAAGAAGTAAGAAATAAAGAAGAAAGTAGTAAGAAAGAAGTAAGAAAGAACTAAGAAAGAAGAAAGAAAGAAGTAAGAAAGAAGAAAGAAAGAAGAAAGAAAGAAGTAAGAAAGAAGTAAGAAAGAAGTAAGAAAGAAGTAAGAAAGAAGTAAGAAAGAAGTAAAAAGGAATGAAGAAAGAAGTAAGAAAGAAGTAAGAAAGAAGAAAGAAAGAAGTAAGAAAGAAGAAAGAAAGAAGTAAGAAAGAAGTAAGAAAGAAGTAAGAAAGAAGTAAGAAAGAAAGAAGAAAGAAGTAAGAAAGAAGTAAGAAAGAAGAAAGAAAGAAGTAAGAATGAATGAAGAAAGAAGTAAGAAAGAAGAAAGAAAGAAGTATGAAAGAAGTAAGAAAGAAGTAAGAAAGAAAGAAGTAAGAAAGAAGTAAGAAAGAAGTAAGAAAGAAGTTAGAAAGAAGTAAGAAAGAAGTAAGAAAGAAGTTAGAAAGAAGTAAGAAATAAGTAAGAAAGAAGTAAGAAAGAAGTAAGAAAGAAAGAAGTAAGAAAGAAGTAAGAAAGAAGTAAGAAAGAAGAAAGAAAGAAGAAAGAAGTAAGAAAGAAGTAAGAAAGAAGTAAGAAAGAAGTAAGAAAGAAGTAAGAAAGAAGTAAGAAGGTATGAAGAAAGAAGTAAGAAAGAAGTAAGAAAGAAGAAAGAAAGAAGTAAGAAAGAAGAAAGAAAGAAGTAAGCAAGAAGTAAGAAAGAAGTAAGAAAGAAGTTAGAAAGAAGTAAGAAAGAAGTATGAAAGAAGTAAGAAAGAAGAAAGAAAGAAGGAAGAAAGAAGTAAGAAAGAAGTAAAAAAGAAGTTAGAAAGAAGTAAGAAATAAAGAAGAAAGTAGTAAGAAAGAAGTAAGAAAGAACTAAGAAAGAAGAAAGAAAGAAGTAAGAAAGAAGAAAGAAAGAAAGAAGAAAGAAGTAAGAAGGTATGAAGAAAGAAGTAAGAAAGAAGTAAGAAAGAAGAAAGAAAGAAGTAAGAAAGAAGAAAGAAAGAAGTAAGCAAGAAGTAAGAAAGAAGTAAGAAAGAAGTAAGAAAGAAGTAAGAAAGAAGTAAGAAAGAAGTAAGAAAGAAAGAAGAAAGAAGAAAGAAGTAAGAAAGAAGTAACAAAGAAGAAAAAAGGGGTTAGAAAGAAGTAAGAAAGAAGTATGAAAGAAGTAAGAAAGAAGAAAGAAAGAAGGAAGAAAGAAGTAAGAAAGAAGTAAAAAAGAAGTTAGAAAGAAGTAAGAAATAAAGAAGAAAGTAGTAAGAAAGAAGTAAGAAAGAACTAAGAAAGAAGAAAGAAAGAAGTAAGAAAGAAGAAAGAAAGAAAGAAGAAAGAAGTAAGAAAGAAGTAAGAAAGAAGTAAGAAAGAAGTAAGAAAGAAAGAAGAAAGAAGTAAGAAAGAAGTAAGAAAGAAGTAAGAAAGAAGTAGGAAAGAAGTAAAAAGGAATAAAGAAAGAAGTAAGAAAGAAGTAAGAAAGAAGTAAGAAAGAAGGAAGAAAGAAGTAAGAAAGAAAGAAGAAAGAAGTAAGGAAGAAGAAAGAAAGAAGTATGAAAGAAGTAAGAAAGAAGTAAGAAAGAAAGAAGTAAGAAAGAAGTCAGAAAGAAGTTAGAAAGAAGTAAGAAAGAAGTAAGAAAGAAGTTAGAAAGAAGTAAGAAATAAGTAAGAAAGAAGTAAGAAAGAAAGAAGAAA
The DNA here is from genome assembly GCF_036013475.1 of Columba livia. Classification (NCBI taxonomy): domain Eukaryota; kingdom Metazoa; phylum Chordata; class Aves; order Columbiformes; family Columbidae; genus Columba; species Columba livia. Next base: position 296,771 of record NW_027043053.1, read on the forward strand.
GAAGAAAGAAAGAAGTAAGAAAGAAGTAAGAAAGAAGTAAGAAGGAATGAAGAAAGAAGTAAGAAAGAAGTTAGAAAGAAGTAAGAAAGAAGTAAGAAGGAATGAAGAAAGAAGTAAGAAAGAAGAAAGAAAGAAGAAAGAAAGAAGTAAGAAAGAAGAAAGAAAGAAGTATGAAAGAAGTAAGAAAGAAGTAAGAAAGAAAGAAGAAAGAAGTAAGAAAGAAGTAAGAAAGAAGTAAGAAAGAAGTAAGAAAGAAGTAGGAAAGAAGCAAAAAGGAATAAAGAAAGAAGTAAGAAAGAAGTAAGAAAGAAGTAAGAAAGAAGGAAGAAAGAAGTAAGAAAGAAGTTAGAAAGGAGTAAGAAATAAGTAAGAAAGAAGTAAGAAAGAAGTAAGAAAGAAGTAAGAAAGAAAGAAGTAAGAAAGAAGTCAGAAAGAAGTTAGAAAGAAGTAAGAAAGAAGTAAGAAAGAAGTTAGAAAGAAGTAAGAAATAAGTAAGAAAGAAGTAAGAAAGAAGTAAGAAAGAAGTAAGAAAGAAAGAAGTAAGAAAGAAGTAAGAAAGAAGTAAGAAAGAAAGAAGAAAGAAGAAAGAAAGAAGTAAGAAAGAAGTAAGAAAGAAGTAAGAAAGAAGAAAGAAAGAAGTAAGAAAGAATGAAGAAAGAAGTAAGAAAGAAGAAAGAAAGAAGTATGAAAGAAGTAAGAAAGAAGTAAGGAAGAAAGAAGTAAGAAAGAAGTAAGAAAGAAGTAAGAAAGAAGAAAAAAGAAGTTAGAAAGAAGTAATAAAGAAGTAAGAAAGAAGTAAGAAAGAAAGAAGTAAGAAAGAAGTAAGAAAGAAGTAAGAAAGAAGTTTGAAAGAAGTAAGAAGGAATGAAGAAAGAAGTAAGAAAGAAATAAGAAAGAAGTAAGAAAGAAGTAAGAAAGAAGTAAGAAGGAATGAAGAAAGAAATAAGAAAGAAGTCAGCAAGAAGTAAGAAAGAAGTAAGAAAGAAAGAAGTAAGAAAGAAGTAAGAAGGAAGTTAGAAATAAGTAAGAAATAAGTAAGAAAGAAGTAAAAAAGAAGTAAGAAAGAAAGAAGTAAGAAAGAAGTAAGAAAGAAGTAAGAAAGAAGAAAAAAGAAGATAGAAAGAAGTAAGAAGGAATGAAGAAAGAAGTAAGAAAGAAGTAAGAAAGAAGAAAGAAAGAAGTATGAAAGAAGTAAGAAAGAAAGAAGTAAGAAAGAAGTAAGAAAGAAGTAAGAAAGAAGTAAGAAAGAAGTAAGAAGGTATGAAGAAAGAAGTAAGAAAGAAGTAAGAAAGAAGAAAGAAAGAAGTAAGAAAGAAGAATGAAAGAAGTAAGCAAGAAGTAAGAAAGAAGTAAGAAAGAAGTTAGAAAGAAGTAAGAAAGAAGTAAGAAAGAAGTAAGAAAGAAAGAAGAAAGAAGAAAGAAGTAAGAAAGAAGTAACAAAGAAGAAAAAAGAGGTTAGAAAGAAGTAAGAAAGAAGTATGAAAGAAGTAAGAAAGAAGAAAGAAAGAAGGAAGAAAGAAGTAAGAAAGTAGTAAAAAAGAGGTTAGAAAGAAGTAAGAAATAAAGAAGAAAGTAGTAAGAAAGAAGTAAGAAAGAACTAAGAAAGAAGAAAGAAAGAAGTAAGAAAGAAGAAAGAAAGAAAGAAGAAAGAAGTAAGAAGGTATGAAGAAAGAAGTAAGAAAGAAGTAAGAAAGAAGAAAGAAAGAAGTAAGAAAGAAGAAAGAAAGAAGTAAGCAAGAAGTAAGAAAGAAGTAAGAAAGAAGTTAGAAAGAAGTAAGAAAGAAGTAAGAAAGAAGTAAGAAAGAAAGAAGAAAGAAGAAAGAAGTAAGAAAGAAGTAACAAAGAAGAAAAAAGAGGTTAGAAAGAAGTAAGAAAGAAGTATGAAAGAAGTAAGAAAGAAGAAAGAAAGAAGGAAGAAAGAAGTAAGAAAGAAGTAAAAAAGAAGTTAGAAAGAAGTAAGAAATAAAGAAGAAAGTAGTAAGAAAGAAGTAAGAAAGAACTAAGAAAGAAGAAAGAAAGAAGTAAGAAAGAAGAAAGAAAGAAAGAAGAAAGAAGTAAGAAAGAAGTAAGAAAGAAGTAAGAAAGAAGTAAGAAAGAAAGAAGAAAGAAGTAAGAAAGAAGTAAGAAAGAAGTAAGAAAGAAGTAGGAAAGAAGTAAAAAGGAATAAAGAAAGAAGTAAGAAAGAAGTAAGAAAGAAGTAAGAAAGAAGGAAGAAAGAAGTAAGAAAGAATGAAGAAAGAAGTAAGGAAGAAGAAAGAAAGAAGTATGAAAGAAGTAAGAAAGAAGTAAGAAAGAAAGAAGTAAGAAAGAAGTCAGAAAGAAGTTAGAAAGAAGTAAGAAAGAAGTAAGAAATAAGTTAGAAAGAAGTAAGAAATAAGTAAGAAAGAAGTAAGAAAGAAGTAAGAAAGAAGTAAGAAAGAAAGAAGTAAGAAAGAAGTAAGAAAGAAGTAAGAAAGAAAGAAGAAAGAAGAAAGAAAGAAGTAAGAAAGAAGTAAGAAAGAAGTAAGAAGGAATGAAGAAAGAAGTAAGAAAGAAGTTAGAAAGAAGTAAGAAAGAAGTAAGAAGGAATGAAGAAAGAAGTAAGAAAGAAGTAAGAAAGAAGTAAGAAAGAAGTAAGAAGGAATGAAGAAAGAAATAAGAAAGAAGTCAGCAAGAAGTAAGAAAGAAGTAAGAAAGAAAGAAGTAAGAAAGAAGTAAGAAGGAAGTTAGAAATAAGTAAGAAATAAGTAAGAAAGAAGTAAAAAAGAAGTAAGAAAGAAAGAAGTAAGAAAGAAGTAAAAAAGAAGTAAGAAAGAAAGAAGAAAGAAGTAAGGAAGAAGAAAGAAAGAAGTATGAAAGAAGTAAGAAAGAAGTAAGAAAGAAAGAAGTGAGAAAGAAGTCAGAAAGAAGTTAGAAAGAAGTAAGAAAGAAGTAAGAAAGAAGAAAAAAGAAGTTAGAAAGAAGTAATAAAGAAGTAAGAAAGAAGTAAGAAAGAAAGAAGTAAGAAAGAAGTAAGAAAGAAGTAAGAAAGAAGTTCGAAAGAAGTAAGAAGGAATGAAGAAAGAAGTAAGAAAGAACTAAGAAAGAAGTAAGAAAGAAGTAAGAAAGAAGTAAGAAGGAATGAAGAAAGAAATAAGAAAGAAGTCAGCAAGAAGTAAGAAAGAAGTAAGAAAGAAAGAAGTAAGAAAGAAGTAAGAAGGAAGTTAGAAATAAGTAAGAAATAAGTAAGAAAGAAGTAAAAAAGAAGTAAG